>NC_088214.1:12044885-12356135 GCF_036934945.1 Oncorhynchus masou masou
TATATGAAATCATCTGTGTTGGCAGAGTTTAATGGTATAATCTTGTTGTATGAGTATTGTATTAACCCTTTTATTCATAAAGGTCTTGTGTATGATCAGATCGTTGATCACATCTGTTACATTTAACAGTTACTGTTACATTTTATATCTATAATAAATAATGTATATTTTACTAAGAATTCTCACTTCTTTTGTGTATTCATCTTGTGTGGTATGAGGGGGGCTCCTGAATGCCACAGCGGTCTAAGACACTGCATCTCAGTGCTTGAGGTGTCACTACAGACATCCCTGGTTTGAATCCAGGCTGTATCACAACTGGCCGTGATTGGGAGTCCCATAGGGCGGCGCACAATTGGCCCAGCATCGTCCAGGTTTGGCCGGTGCAGGCCGTCATTGTAAATAAGAATTTGTTCTTAACTGACTTGCCTAGTTAATTAAAGGTTACTTGTTTTTGGACAGCACAATGACAGATACTACCTGATGAAGCAGACAGACAAATATCGTATAGTAACTGTGGAGGACAATACACCAGAGGTCACCAGTGGGTGGATGTAGTAACTGTAGAGGACACTACACCATGAGAGGTCACCAGTGGGTGGATGTAGTAACTGTAGAGGACACTACACCATGAGAGGTTACCAGTGGGTGGATGTAGTAACTGTAGAGGACACTAGACAATGAGGTCACCAGTGGGTGGATGTAGTAACTGTAGAGGACACTACACCATGAGGTCACCAGTGGGTGGATGTAGTAACTGTAGAGGACACTACACCATGAGGTCACCAGTGGGTGGATGTAGTAACTGTAGAGGTCACCAGTGGGTGGATCACTCACAGCGCTTCTTCTAAAAACACTCCTATTCAAAAGCCTTGTGATGCCTACATTGCATTCACTTTGTATCAGTTAAATATCCTACATTTTTCGATTACAGTGACACTTACATTGATCTGGCTTTGATGGTTGTATATTAGTTCTACCTGGCCAACTACAGGATGATGGGCGCCATCAAAGTACAGTTTCTTCCTCTTTGGGGAGTTGTTTTCTTGTAAATTACTGATCATTCTCTTGATCCTAGGCCAGAGTTGCCAATAAGCACGTTGTTATAAATGCATAAGAAATTCTAAGTTAAATTAATTTTGATATGTTGTCATGAATAGCTATGTAAAGACTGCAAAAACAAAGATCAGCAAATGACAAAAAGCATTGAGATGTCAATCACTGGTTCATTCTCAAATGTACAACTATCTCCAACAATCATCTCTATTGTCTTGTATCTCTCTTACGGAATCAGTGAAAATCCAGTTCTGGAAATGTTCTCATTCCATTGTTCGTGACCTGTAAATGAATGAATGTTAAGAGGATGTGGTGAAAGTCCTATGACATCAGCAGGAGGAAGTCAACAGAACATCTTGTTTTGAGGAAGTAATCATACAGGTTCGGTACGTCAACAGTTACAATCACAGCAGTAAAATGCTGACTCAAACATGCAGGGCAATGGAATTCCCTCACTAAATATCTTGCTTGTTTTGTCATGATTAAGAGGTACAAAGGTATTTATGTTTTATTTTGTTTTTTTTTTATAGAGGACAGGAGAGCCATGCTTGAGGGAGACGAGAGTGGACACTGGAAAGAAATAGACAGTAAGAATGATTATCTCATTTTTACTGACTGCCAAGACTTTTCAAGTGGATATACATTCCTCTGCCATTTTGATTTATCACCACATTAAGTATTGAAATAACACCAGACTACCGCAGGACTGTGCTGGCATTTCTGTAATACAGGACATCAACACTAGATGGTAGTCTAGTACCATTGCGTTAGGCTTGACAGGTTGGATTCGGTACTACCCCTAAACAGTGCTTGGCTTGGACTGAAATAGGTGCCCATACTCATTTTGGGTCCCAGTACTGTTTATATTTAGGTGCAGGAACTCAATACTACAGGAACACAATACTACAGGAACACAATACTACAGGAACACGATACTACAGGAACACAATACTACAGGAACTCAATACTACAGGAACACAATACTACAGGAACACAATACTACAGGAACTCAATACTACAGGAACTTAATACTGCAGGACACAATGCGTTTGAGCTAATATTACATCAGAGGTGCAGGAACTGAAACAGTAGAAGATTTGCGGTGCCGGTACTCGGTTCTGGTGAGCTCCTGTCAAGCACTGCCCCTCAGACATTTTTTGTACCAAGTACCAATTTTACAAAATGGACCGTATTATATTCATGCCCTGGTCTCCTCCTAGCAGTCCCCAATGTTAGAAAATATGTGGACGGTTCTGGACCAAGGATCAGTCTGGTAAATATGGAGCTGCTCAACCCATTGGCTCCAAATCACTTACTCCATCTTCAACTATGTTCACATCTTGATGCCTGGCTGGTGCCTCATTCAGTGACAGCCAAGGAGTTTGGACAATATTCCAACCTTTTCAAACTAGATCCTTTCGTATTTGGCTGTAAATTACAGTAAAGAATTGGAGAGGGGCCTAACTACACTAGACCCCATGTATTTAGAGAGGGGCCAGCTCAACAGTGGACAATCACATGGAGCTATTCACTGCATATAAATATAAGAATAGAAGCTTTTTGGAAGCTCTAACCCTGGCAATTTGACTGGTAAACTCATGGGTACACTCACAATGGCCACCTAGTATTGTGATTAAATCATTTTCTCTCAGCTGATGCTGGATCAACAAGGGAAATAGCTAACATATTCCATTTGTTTTGTGTTAGCCGCGTTAGTGAACAGTCTGTGAAGGTAGTGTGCGGCGAACGTAAGTGTCTGTTTTGGGTCTAAAATGCCGCAAAAAAGAATCAAGTGGCCATGTAGACTTTAGTAAGAATTGCTAGGTCATTTTCAGTTTGAATTCTGTTGCTAAAACACCGCAGTAATCCTTACAAAAAGTAGCTGTTTGATGTTTCACCGTAACACTTTGGAATGTTCATTCAAATCGTTCAACTGAAGTTGCTACTCCGGTAACATGTTCCATGCAAACAGAAACCTTGTTGAACTCGTCTCTGATGTGTCTCATGCAATGGAATGTATTTTTTGGAATGTCAGTTGAGTTAACAAATCATAGCACAGATTGAAGGGTACCATTCCTGCTTTTATTCCAGGTCGAAAATATACAGGCTGAGACAGAGTTGTCACATATCTGGGATCAGCATCATTTCTAATTACCAGTGCAATTGCTATGCTCGCATAGCTGGTCCCATTGTTGCAAAGAGTTATGGGATATTAGAATCCCGTTGTCTTAACCTTCAGCATCTTCAACCTAGCTTTTACTTCCTGGCATGGGTACACTCAAAATGGCTGCCAGTCCACCCATTATGAAATCATTGACTTGAATGGAGATGCCCTTTCTATTCATTCTATTTCTATGATCCATCCACACACAGCCATTATTACATCATAATCATCACCTGTGGTCCGTTTCTGCACAACTGAACAGAGTGCTTCTCAATGAATAATGCAGGGGACAGGGGGAGAGGGATGGGGACAGAGAGAGAGAGAGAGAGAGAGAGAGAGAGAGAGAGAGAGAGAGAGAAAGGGAGAGAGAGAGAGAGAGAGAGAGAGAGAGAGAGAGAGAGAGAGAGAGAGAGAGAGAGAGAGAGAGAGAGAGAGAGAGAGAGAGAGAGAGAGAGAGAAAGAGAGATTATTCCCTGTTGGGACAAGGACACATACATTCCTAAGTACCCATCATGCTGAAAGAGCAGTCACCAGTCTCTATGATGCTGGTCTACTTTACAGTTTCGTTTTGAGTTTATGGAACACGTTAATGGGACTATTGGGATTGATGTGGAGGTTTATAGAGCTATTGGATCAATGAACTTTTTATTACTGTACAGGTTATTGTTCTGCTAGGAAACACGACATGTGTTGAAGGACTGAGAATCAACTACAGATGTTTGGATCTCATTGAACTTTATTACAATAAAATACACATCACACCAAACATCAAACTTACAGCTGAGTTCTTCCCATGTGTGGTCACATTGTGTGTGTGTGTGTGTGTGTGTGTGTGTGTGTGTGTGTGTGTGTGTGTGTGTGTGTGTGTGTGTGTGTGTGTGTGTGTGTGTGTGTGTGTGTGTGTGTGTGTGTGTGTGTGTGTGTGTGTGTGTGTGTGTGTGTGTGTGTGTGTGTGTGTGTGTGTGTGTGTGTGTGTGTGTGTGTGTGTGTGTGTGAGTCAATATGTCAGCAGTATGAATGTACACCCAAGACTGACTGAAGGTAAGGTTAAAGGCTGAGTTTCAGGCAATAATAACTCACGCACAGACAGCCAGATAGTGTCACACACACATACACACCAAGCCAGACTATCACTGCCCAAACACAGATAATGAGGCAGGGTTTGAGAGACCAGATTCCCAGTCACCGAGGTGGCTGTTTATCAGTCTATCAATGTATCAGTGTATCAGTCTATTGTGTATCAGTGTATCAGTGTATCAGTCTATTGTGTATCAGTGTATCAGTGTATCAGTCTATCAGTGTATCAGTCTATCGTGTATCAGTCTATCAGTCTATCGTGTATCAGTGTATCAGTCTATTGTCTATCAGTCTATCGTGTATCAGTGTATCAGTCTATCAGTGTATCAGTCTATCAGTGTATCAGTCTATCGTGTATCAGTCTATCAGTCTATCGTGTATCAGTCTATCAGTCTATCGTGTATCAGTGTATCAGTCTATCAGTCTATCGTGTATCAGTGTATCAGTCTATCAGTCTATTGTGTATCAGTCTATCGTGTATCAGTGTATCAGTCTATCAGTGTATTAGTCTATCAGTGTATCAGTCTATCGTGTATCAGTGTATCAGTCTATCAGTCTATCGTGTATCAGTGTATCAGTCTATCGTGTATCAGTGTATCAGTCTATCAGTCTATTGTGTATCAGTCTATCGTGTATCAGTCTATTAGTCTATCAGTCTATCAGTCTATCGTGTATCAGTGTATCAGTCTATCAGTCTATTGTGTATCAGTCTATCAGTGTATCAGTGTATCAGTCTATCAGTCTATTGTGTATCAGTCTATCAGTGTATCAGTGTATCAGTGTATCAGTGTATCAGTGTATCAGTCTATCAGTCTATCAGTCTATCGTGTATCAGTGTATCAGTCTATCAGTCTATTGTGTATCAGTCTATCAGTGTATCAGTGTATCAGTGTATCAGTCTATCAGTGTATCAGTGTATCAGTCTATCGTGTATCAGTGTATCAGTCTATCAGTCTATTGTGTATCAGTCTATCGTGTATCAGTCTATTAGTCTATCAGTGTATCAGTCTATCAGTGTATCAGTCTATCGTGTATCAGTCTATCGTGTATCAGTCTATTAGTCTATCAGTGTATCAGTCTATCAGTGTATCAGTCTATCGTGTATCAGTCTATCGTGTATCAGTCTAGTCTATTAGTCTATCAGTGTATCAGGGTATCAGTGTATCAGTGTATCAGTGTATCAGTCTATCAGTGTATCAGTCTATCAGAGTATCGTGTATCAGTGTATCAGTCTATCGTGTATCAGTGTATCAGTCTATCAGTCTATCGTGTATCAGTCTATTAGTCTATCAGTGTATCAGTCTATCAGTGTATCAGTGTATTAGTCTATCAGTGTATCAGTCTATTAGTCTATCAGTGTATCAGTCTATCAGTGTATCAGTGTATCAGTCTATCAGTCTATCAGTGTATCAGTGTATCAGTGTATCAGTCTATCAGTCTATTAGTCTATCAGTCTATCAGTCTATCAGTGTTTCAGTCTATCAGTCTATCAGTGTATCAGTGTATCAGTCTATCAGTGTATCAGTGTATCAGTCTATCAGTGTATCAGTCTATCAGTGTATCAGTCTATCAGTGTATCAGTCTATCAGTGTATCAGTGTATCAGTCTATCAGTGTATCAGTCTATCAGTGTATCAGTCTATCAGTGTATCAGTCTATCAGTGTATCAGTGTATCAGTCTATCAGTGTATCAGTGTATCAGTGTATCAGTGTATCAGTCTATCAGTGTATCAGTGTATCAGTGTATCAGTCTATCAGTCTATCAGTTTATCAGTCTATCAGTCTATCAGTGTATCAGTCTATCAGTGTATCAGTCTATCAGTGTATCAGTGTATCAGGGTATCAGTGTATCAGTCTATCAGTGTATCAGTCTATCAGTGTATCAGTCTATCAGTCTATCAGTCTATCAGTCTATCAGTGTATCAGTCTATCAGTGTATCAGTGTATCAGTCTATCAGTGTATCAGTCTATCAGTCTATCAGTCTATCAGTGTATCAGTCTATCAGTCTATCAGTCTATCAGTCTATCAGTGTATCAGTCTATCAGTCTATCAGTCTATCAGTGTATCAGTGTATCAGTGTATCAGTGTATCAGTGTTTCAGTCTATCAGTCTATCAGTGTATCAGTGTATCAGTGTATCAGTGTATCAGTGTATCAGTGTTTTTTCCTTGTCATGCTGTGTCATGCCAGAAAGAGTAGCTGCTGCTTGTGCAAAAGCTAATGTGGATTCTAATGAACTAATCAACACATTTGGAAGGTGGATTGAGAGGGCTGAATTCAATATATTTTTGCACACATCCCTTCCTCCCTCTATCTCTCTCGTTCTCTTTCTCACACACAAACACACACACACGCACGCACACACACACACAAATGCACACACACAGGAAGGGAGCAGAACACTCCAGCTGAGGATGCGGCAGGCAGCTTTACTAAGGGCCATTTGAGCCGCTCAGCACACCGAGCTAACACAGCACGCATACAGTGCACGCGCGCACACACACACACACACACACACACACACACACACACACACACACACACACACACACACACACACACACACACACACACACACACACACACACACACACACACACACACACATACACACACATACACACACACACACACCGGGCTAACACAGCCCACTATAATTACACAGGCATAAAAAGAGAGGGATGGAACAGCTAAAGGAGAAGGGACTCCAGATGATTACACATTCACTCGGCTTCCTTCCCCCTCGCAGCACACACAACCTCCAATTAGAGGAGGGGAAGATGAAGATGAGGGAGCAGTCACAGACGAAGACTCTATTTACGTCTTTCTCTCGCTCCCCTGAAGACATACAGAGCCAGGGAGAGAGGGAATAGAGGGAGAGAGAGAACATGGTGCATCCTGCCGAGATATTAAATCCGATGTCAGTCTGGGACACAGTTGCACTCATTGTTCAGTGAGCTTTTCCACAAAGTCCAACCCAGCGACAGCAATGAATGTTTATTGTGACCTTTGAAGTGGAGGGGCCTTTGGAGGGAACAGGGTAGCAGAGATGGGGGATGGGGGGGGTAGTTGGGTGTGAGGGGTGTGTGTATGTTTGTACGGTGTAGTCAGAGAAGGAAAGACAGCTGGTAGCCACGTGTTTGTTCACATCCACTTCTATCCAGCAGGTATTCACCCATCAGCTTTATAACCTTCTCTTCAACTCTATGGTGTCTTGGTCAGGGCAGGCCGCGGGGCACAGTCAACGGTCGATGGTTTTTATGTGATTCATACCAAACTCACCGACAGCGTTGAATGTTCACCGAGGTGAGCAGGACCGCAGGACTGCAGTGAGAGGGTGAGCCTGACGGAGAGGACAGGAGGGGACAGGACAGGAAGGGACAGCAGTGAGAGGGTGAGCCTGATGGAGAGGACAGGAGGGGACAGGACAGGAAGGGACTGCAGTGAGAGGGTGAGCCTGACGGAGAGGACAGGAGGGGACAGGACAGGAAGGGACAGCAGTGAGAGGGTGAGCCTGAGGAGAGGACAGGAGGGGACAGGACAGGAAGGGACTGTAGTGAGAGGGTGAGCCTGACGGAGAGGACAGGAGGGGACAGGACAGGAAGGGACAGCAGTGAGAGGGTGAGCCTGACGGAGAGGACAGGAGGGGACAGGACAGGAAGGGACTGCAGTGAGAGGGTGAGCCTGACGGAGAGGACAGGAGGGGACAGGACAGGAAGGGACAGCAGTGAAAGGGTGAGCCTGACGGAGAGGACAGGAGGGGACAGGACAGGAAGGGACTGCAGTGAGAGGGTGAGCCTGACAGCGCTGACAGATGTGCTTACTGAGGGCTGGGCTAAGGGGAGGCGAAGGGGACAGGAGAGGAGGGGAATAGGAGGGAGACAGGAAGGAGACAGGATAGGAGGGGACAGTACAGGAAGGAGATAGGAGGGGACAGGAGGGGAGAGAGACAGGAGGGAGATAGGAGGGGACAGGAGGGGATAGAGACAGGAGGGAGATAGGAGGGGACAGGAGGGGAGAGAGACAGGAGGGAGATAGGAGGGGACAGGAGGGGAGAGAGACAAGAGGGAGATAGGAGGGGACAGGAGGGGAGAGAGACAGGAGGGAGATAGGAGGGGAGAGAGACAGGAGGGAGATAGTAGGGGACAGGAGGGGAGAGAGACAGGAGGGAGATAGGAGGGGACAGGAGGGGAGAGAGACAGGAGGGAGATAGGAGGGGACAGGAGGGGAGAGAGACAGGAGGGAGAGAGACAGGAGGGAGATAGGAGGGGACAGGACTTGAGGGAGACAGCAAGGGAGAGGACAGGAGGGGACAGGAAAGGAAGGGACAGCAGTGAGAGGGTGAGCCTGACGGAGAGGACAGGAGGGGACAGGACAGGAAGGGACTGCAGTGAGAGGGTGAGCCTGACGGAGAGGACAGGATGGAGACAGGACAGGAAGGGACAGCAGTGAGAGGGTGAGCCTGACGGAGAGGACAGGAGGGGACAGGACAGGAAGGGACAGCAGTGAGAGGGTGAGCCTGACGGAGAGGACAGGAGGGGACAGGACAGGAAGGGACAGCAGTGAGAGGGTGAGCCTGACGGAGAGGACAGGAGGGGACAGGACAGGAAGGGACAGCAGTGAGAGGGTGAGCCTGACGGAGAGGACAGGAGGGGACAGGACAGGAAGGGACTGCAGTGAGAGGGTGAGCCTGACAGCGCTGACAGATGTGCTTACTGAGGGCTGGGCTGAGGGGAGGCGAAGGGGACAGGAGAGGAGGGGAATAGGAGGGAGACAGGAAGGAGACAGGATAGGAGGGGACAGTACAGGAAGGAGATAGAAGGGGACAGGAGGGGAGAGAGACAGGAGGGAGATAGGAGGGGACAGGAGGGGAGAGAGACAGGAAGGAGATAGGAGGGGACAGGAGGGGAGAGAGACAGGAAGGAGATAGGAGGGGACAGGAGGGGAGAGAGACAGGAGGGAGATAGGAGGGGACAGGAGGGGAGAGAGACAGGAGGGAGATAGGAGGGGACAGGAGGGAGAGAGACAGGAAGGAGATAGGAGGGGACAGTACAGGAAGGAGATAGGAGGGGACAGGAGGGGAGAGAGACAGGAGGGAGATAGGAGGGGACAGGAGGGGAGAGAGACAGGAGGGAGATAGGAGGGGACAGGAGGGGAGAGAGACAGGAGGGAGATAGGAGGGGACAGGAGGGGAGAGAGACAGGAAGGAGATAGGAGGGGACAGGAGGGGAGAGAGACAGGAGGGAGATAGGAGGGGACAGGAGGGGAGAGAGACAGGAGGGAGATAGGAGGGGACAGGAGGGGAGAGAGACAGGAGGGAGATAGGAGGGGACAGGAGGGGAGAGAGACAGGAGGGAGATAGGAGGGGACAGGAGGGGAGAGAGACAGGAGGGAGATAGGAGGGGACAGGACTTGAGGGAGACAGCAAGGGAGAGGACAGGAGGGGACAGGAAAGGAAGGGACAGCAAGGGAGAGGACAGGATGGAGACAGGACAGCAGGGGACAGGAGGGGACAGGACAGGAGGGAGACAGAAGAGGAGGGGACAGGACAGGAGAGACAGGAGGGAGACAGAAGAGGAGGGGACAGGACAGGAGAGAGACAGAAGAGGAGGGGACAGGACAGGAGAGAGACTGGAGGGACTCAGGACAGGAGGGAGACAGCAAGGGAGAGGACAGGAGGGGAAAGGAAAGGAAGGGACAGCAAGGGAGAGGACAGGATGGAGACAGGACAGGAAGGGACAGCAAGGGAGAGGACAGGAGGGGACAGGAAAGGAACGGACAGCAAGGGAGAGGACAGGAGGGGACAGGACAGGAAGGGACAGCAAGGGAGAGGACAGGAGGGGACAGGACAGGAAGGGACAGCAGGGGACAGAAGGGAACAGCAGGAGACAGGACACACATAAATGTAAAAACCACGCAGGGCTCTATTCAATTAGAGCCTCAAGAGCCCACTTCAATAAAACCCCCTTGCCTGGTTTCTGTGACACCGCAATATAAAATAGCATTCATCCCCACTAGAGTGAGTGAGGAACATAGAGAATGAAATGCTTTCTCTCGTTGTTTGTTGGCAAAACAGGCTACCAACAAGTCAATGATGTTTACAGCACATCTACCACAACCTTATAACCAAACATAAAGCTGAAGGGTAAGAATGCAGGATCTGAGGCGTCTGGTCACCGACTGTTGAACAGCCCCTTAAATACAGCAGCAGAGGGTTAGTATTGTTGCATCACAGTGAACAAATGCAGATTTAATGTACATACTGTATACTCATTCGTATACATTCATACAGATACAGGCAGGGTTTGAATCGTCTGCATTGATAACTGTTGTGAAGGTGTCTAATGGTGTGTAGACAGTGTGAGACATACACTGCTGTGTGTGTTGTCTCAGGGGGTTGGGAAGAAGCTAAATGTATTCCCCTTCTCCACCAATGGACAATAACATTCTATTGTTGGACTATTCTATTCTACTGCCTGCACCCCTGGACACCCTGTGGAAATGGAACTCTGGAGTTAGAATGATATTGTTGGAACCATTTTCTCCTCCAGTCACAGTGCTTATAGATTTGCTGCATGTTGAACAATAGGATGGACTCACACTGTGCTGTCCCTGCAGTGAGACTGAGCAAGACTGTGTGTGTGTTTGGTCTCCCTCTCCCTTCGCGACTGAACGCTCCCATTGTCATTGGCAGGTCATTGCTCGGTGGACAAACGACCCCTGCCAACCTCCTGGCCAGCAAGACGAACTGAGGCTGACGTCATGATGCTACATGCTAATGCGCTCATTCATCAATCTCTTTCATCGACTTAGAGTTGACGTCATGGTGGGTGCTAGCCTAGCGTGCCCACTGCTCTGGGGAAACTCATTTACTGGCAGATGCTAACATGCTAGTAGCTTTACCACAATGGAAGCCCAATGGACTGCATGCTAATAGAGTAACAGTCTTGATACCACACTTCACAACCTGGAGCATACGTCGTGATGGGACGCTACCGCTCCAACAATGCCTTCTGGACAAATATGCTAATACGGTGATCATTCTTCCCATAGTCTCTTCATTTTAGAGCAGGCTCCTTGTAGACACCCCATTCACTGACTGTTACATATATATAAAGGATCAAGGCCTTATAATTAGACATAATAATCCATATTAGCGCAACCCTTCTCAATCACACATGCGTGCACGCGCGCTCACACACACACACACACACACACACACAGACACACCCCTGTTGCCCCCCGTTGAGACCTGAAAGAAGAAACAGACACAGGGTGGGGGAGAGAAACGGTTTCTCCATGGCAACCTCAGTGTTAGCCAGGCATTTCTTCATTCCCCCGTTCAATGTCGCGCCCTTAGAGGCGGAGGGAGGACCCCTGTTCTACAGCTGAATATTGCCATTGTGTTGGGGGTGATTGTGTGTGTGTGTGTCCGTGTGTGTGTCAAGGGGGGTGAATGAGGGGACAAGCTGCAGGCATATGAGTCGCAACAATGACATAGATCAGAGGGAACACACAGACACACACAGACACACACATGCTTGTAAAACTATGTTGATGAAGATAGAGATAAACCTCTGAAATAACTATATAATTACACCACAGGGCAAAGCGCTTATCGCAGTCCAAACCATGGTTTCTGGTTATTCTCTTCTCTTATGAATATGATTGTGTCTCTGTCTCTCTGCCAGTCTATACAGGACACTTTGCCTCTCAGACAGCAGAGATTTAGAGAGGGGGGGCATCAGCTGCTAGAGTAAATAAAAGCCTCTGTTTGTAACGTTGGCCATCTTGGAAAAACTCCACAGCTGCCACAACTTTGGCTTTTATTACATTTCAGGCAGGAAGGGAGGTATTTATTTTGACTGTTCTTTGCTGGAAACGATAAATGAACTCAAGGCATAATGATAGTCAGGAGGATAAGCCAGTGGATCTATGCGGGTGTTATGCAAACAAAAACACTGAGGGAAAAAAACAAGAAGCAAAGGAATGTGTTACAGTATGTCTCGTTACTGTTGAATAATGAATGCATACAGTACAGCCTTGTGTTTAATCTACAAGACATTTCAATTTGTGGCTATTTGCATGTTCAAGCCTTTATACTTTAAGATGCGTTTTCACACACAGATTAAGCCTAGTGGTGGACCAGAAAACCCCAGAGATAAATGGTAGAATCTCAGTTGAAAATGATTTATATTCCAGGACTAGGCTTAATCTGTGCCCGGGAAACCAGTCCTATGTATCTGTCCTGGGACGAATTACCTCCGTTTGAAATCTTCTTTGCGGATTCTCCGATGGCTGATTCTTGTAGGAACCTAAAGGGAGACACAGAAAGATGTGAATTAATATGCGCATTTCTGATCAAATTGGATCAAATCCCCCAGTTGTTTTATATTTATTTAAATAATGACCATTGTCTCCACCAATGTTATGGTACATCCAAGCAGGAAGTCTCCAAACCACTTCCCTGAGGGCCAGTCGATGAAAAGACGAGAGGAAGCGCCACTGCTCTGTCTAGGGTGGTCTGCCGTGGGCGAAGCTTTAATGTATGTCCGAACAGTATGTCCAATACACTGTATACATCTATTGATAATGACTTACAGACTTACGGACCAACAGTTTGCCTGGAAGAGCCTCACTCAGACATAGTACACACAACAAGCAGACACATCCTAAAGAAAGGAAACATAAAAACATTGGCTGCTTTCTGGATGTGGTGTTTAAACATTTTTTCCTCTCAGTAATAGCCTCTTAAATATGCCCAATTACCCCAGAAATACATTTCCAAAAATACATTTAAAAAATAAATAACTACATTGGCTACCCTTTTAGTATTCTCATAAGAGTCTGAAAACCCGCTTTTCTGTTCTGGAGTACCTTCTTACAGCCCCTTAAATATATCCACGTATTATATACTGAATAGTTGCCTTCTTTCTTATGCACTAGGCCTAATCAGAGTGATTACATGTACTGTGGCCATTAGATACAGTACAGTGACATAATCAGATGAGAGTGGAGAGAATGGTTCTGTGTGATGGTTGACTAACTAACGAGGGTCTGGCCTTTGTAAACATGTGGATGTTATTGCCTGTGGCACACAACACGCAAGACCAGGGCCCTGTTTCAGTTCAATGTACATTTCCTTCCACTGTTAGGTCATTCTTTGATCATACAGAGGGGTTAGTCTCTCTATCTACCTATCTATCAAAGGAAACAGTCTCAGTCCATGTTATACGTCTATAATCACTAACTATAACGGAGGAGGGTCACTGCGTTCATTCCACCGTGTGACTGGCCCTGTGACCTCTGACCTTTTTAACCCCTCGGAATGTTGTGTCATGCAGGTGCCTGCTTTGTTCCTGGCCCCTTCATGAAAAGCCGCAGATCACCAGCTGAATGTGAATGTCCTCTTACCTGAGGCCTCTCTCCAACTCATTCTCCTCAGCAACATGAGGTTCTCTATCAAACAAAAGACATCAACAGCTCCCAGAACATGGCCTGTTCAGTCTTAAGCAGTTACTAAATATGTTTATTCTTCATTGACTGTGTGTAAGCCAGAGATGTGGGTTAATAGACATATTATAGGCAAACCACACACCTGCCTCTTTCGTAATTATAGCCAAACTATTAGACTTTTGGCTCAGGTTAAAAGTAGTGCCATATATAGGGAATAGGGTGAGATTTGAGATTTGAATCATTTTTGCACTGAAAATTCAGACATCTGTAGCGTCTGGCTCCGCATGGGGGGGGGCCAGGGTGGCAGCAAGACAGACAGAAAAGAGACCCTGACAGACAACTACTGTTCAGCTATGTCGTTTACATCCACCCAAGGCTGGCCAGAGGAAATTAAGAAATTCATGATGTTATAGACGAGGGCCAGAAGAGAGAGGTCTCTAGGTTCAGGTTGTCTCAGGACTGAAGGTTGTCTGTGATCATAAAATACTCCTGCGGTTGACCCTCCCCAAAGGCTACTGTAATACACACACACACACACACACACACACACACACACAGACAGACAGACAGACAGACAGACAGACAGACAGACAGACAGACAGACAGACAGACAGACAGACAGACAGACAGACTGGAACAACAAAATAAATGTCTATCTGCTAAGACTGGGATGTCATGTTATTTTGTTTTACATCTGATACTCCTCTGGATCCTGTGTATGACTCAGACACTAAACACTTAAACTGGCTGTTTAGCTGATGATTAGTCTTTTCTACATGTAAAATGAGATGTAGGCCTAAATGATTTTGTACTTTAAACCTCCTTTGCGACATTATGGATATTGAGGTGCTATACAAAGCTGTTGATAATGATTCTCTTAGCTGAGTGAGTATGAGGCCTGATAGTGTAGCCAGACTGTTACGTACACAGTGTTATTTCCCAGCCTCTCTCACCAGCCTCTCTCACCACTCAACAACCACAAGACAACAAAACAACAGCAAGGGCTCACTGTGGAGAATCTTTAATAAAGGACTGAACATCTGACGCAGGAAGCCAAACAGGCAGAAGCAAATGCTCATGATTATCCACCTGCTTTGTGCCCAACAGAAAACCAGAATGAATTTCACCTAGCATTCTAATGGCTAAATGCTACATATGATTATCTCACTCTCTATCTATCACATGCACACATGCACACACGCACGCACACACACACACACACACACACACATGCACACACATGCACACACACACACACACACAAATGCACACACACACATTCTCTCTCTCTCTCTCTCTCTCTCTCTCTCTCTCTCTCTCTCTCTCTCTCTCTCTCTCTCTCTCTCTCTCTCTCTCTCTCTCTCACTGACACAAAAACACACATGGGACACAAACACACACAAGGCTTGTTAAATGGGGAAGCGGGAAAGGGGCCATTTGTTCTACAAGCTCTACAAGGAGGCTGCCATTGTAAAAAGGAGTGGCTGCAAGGCCCCGTTTCCTTTTATCCTTCTCCTCAAGGCAATCTCTTTGTCTGGAGGAGGATGGAAGGAACCGTGGGCTGCCGCGCTACGCTGGTCAAAGACCCAGGAACTATTACCCTTACCGGCACAATGGACGTAAATAACAGGAGGAGAGGAACGAGGGAAAGGTTTGTGTGTGTGTGTGTGTGTGTGTGTGTGTGTGTGTGTGTGTGTGTGTGTGTGTGTGTGTGTGTGGGAAGCAAGAAGAGCTGGAGAGGGAGGAGCTTGTGAAATAAAAGCTGTTATTAAATCTAGTACATATGTTAGGAGGAAAGGTTAGGTGAGAGAGAGAGAGACATTTTATTCCATGTAAACCATGTGTCCATGTAGTCAGTATGGAATGACAACGAATGGTACAGGAGCTTCAGATTCAGGACTAGGGCCAGCTGTATTTTGAAAGATTTCTTCATGTAAAGAAAAGCATTTTGTGTTGCTTATGAATGCCCAAATGTACCTTTTTTTTACAGTAGAAATTCACCATTCTTGACCAAAGTAATATCTCTCTCTCAGACACACCCACACACACATACTCTCTCGCTAGTTATGAGTGTCACTGAGGACATTGAGAGTGAAAGAAGGGAGTCAAATGTTTTTATTCTTTCGTTTCTACACTCACTTTCCTGGCAGCTCAGCAGCACCAGAGGGGTTTGTGAAACTAGGAGGGGTGAGGCTCCGCCCTCAACCACCAACTGAATGTAAAGCTTTACAGTGTATAACTTACAGCCAGCTATGTCTTGGCTACGATACTGTACTGTAACACCTCATAAAGTAACATACCGATGGAGCTATGCAGTAAGGAAAATGAGAGACAAATAAGGACGAAAGAGGACGAATGGGGGTGAATGGAGGCATACAAGTTAGTTCTACTACTGGAATGAAAACCAATAGGACATATAAGCTTACTGCTTAACAGAATCATAGAAGGTCTATGACTATAAAAATGTCCAAATATGAAGACATATGGAGTATCAGTTGATTTGATAGAAAATAGGCTTTCAAACTGATCCAGACGGAATAGTCAATATATCCATTAGGCTGCTATTATACTTCGTATAAGTGTACAGGGAAAATTAGGGCAAGTGACTTAACAAGGACTAAAACGTCACCTAAAAGGTTCTAGAGTTCATTTCACAGAAGACAGTAACGCTCCTGTCTTCTGGTTTCCCCCTCTACTCCAGCAGGAAGCGAGGACCCAAGTTTATTTTTGAATCTTCCACAAAGAATGCCTGTCATTTCCTGCCGTTCCTGCTTCCATATGCAACCCCCAGTTTCTTTTGGAACAATGGGAGAGATTCCAAAACTTCCAAAAGGAATTTACCCCAATGGTGAAAGTATGGTATAGACTCTGATTCCATAATGCATTCTAATAGTCAATACTGACAGGGTTTGTAGCTGGCCCATTTGAATTCAGACATAACCTCAGAGATGCTTGTCTGGTTACTTTAAAGACAGCACGGGGAGAGTAAAGTACCTCATTATTAAATGAATGAGTATCCTGCCGAGATGGTGGTAGAGACAGTAACACAGGCCTGCCTTGAATCTCCATGTCCTAACCAATCAGCAGCTCTATGTTGCTTGATTTCACAAGCTGCAAATTGGTGGCTCAAGTTTGCTGTGAAAATAACTCTCTACCATTCCACCCTTTTTCCTCTACTGCATTCCTGCTATCTGACAGGGTAGCCTAGTGGTTAGAGTGTTGGACTAGTAACCGAAAGGTTGCAAGTTCAAACCCCGAGCTGACAAGGTACAAATCTGTCGTTCTGCCCCTGAACAGGCAGTAAACACACTGTTCCTAGGCCGTCATTGAAAATAAGAATTTGTTCCTAACTGACTTGCCTAAATCTGTTTTTGATGAATTAACCAGACTTGTCGTGTCCATCAGTTCATTCAGTGTTATAGAGTTCACCATAAGGTGTCAAGGGGAATGAAAGGTGACTCTCACACACTGCATCAGTTTTAGAGAGCAGATGCTTTTAGACACAACTTAGCCACTCGGATTCCACCAGGTGAGAGGTGAGAGGTTGGTGAGGTGAGAGGGTCTGTGGGGTCGGTGAGGTGAGAGGGCGTGTGGGGTCGGTGAGTTGAGAGTTGAGGAGGTGTGTGTGTGTGGGTGGGGGTGGGGGGTTACCTTTAACATCCTTATGATGGGTCACCGGGCTGTTATACGGGTCGTCTGTCAAATAAATATAGGAGGCTCTCACACACACGCACGCTTAGAGTTTGAAAGTGAGTAACTGACTTCATCTTTCAGTTATGTGAGATATTCCATTTTCATACTGACCTTGACAGCTTTTACAACAAAGGGTCAAAGGGTCCAAATGTCAAAGGTTAAATGGCACAATCTAACCAATCCGCTCCTGGGAACCGGAGTGATGACACAAGAGGGACACCTGGCTAGCTGTAGGGGTAGACCTGAAGGTGACCTCAGTCCATTGGCTAAACAAGAGGTACGAGTTCAGAGGTGACACAGTAATCTATACTGAGGAGAAGGCTAAAGCCCAGGGCACAGTGCAGAGCTTCTTCCATTACCTCATTCATTTAACCCTTAACCCCCCTTTAATTAAACAGTCCAACTACAATATAGTAGTACAATATAGTAGTACAATATAGTCATGTTAGGCCTCAGATAGAAAGGGTTGTGAAGTTATAAAATAATAATAATAATAACTTGATAGATTCATTCCGTGGTTGGCTTTTATACAATAGTTATAGCATCCATCTCTGGTACTGAAATATCTTGTTTTTTTAAAACTCTCCCTGTTTCACTCTAGAGGGATGGTGCAAATACATAAAGGATGAGACCAGCTCATTGCCTCTGACTGCTTCAATGCTGGAGGTAGAGACGAGTACTGTACATTATTCTCCATGGGGCTTCCTGTTGTTTTTCTATCTCATCCAGATGACAGGTGACTAGGCGACGGTGGATGACAAATTTGATCTTATGTTTAAATTATTCGGTTTGGGGTAGAAAGCCCAACGAGAAGGAAGTGTGTGTTTCATATCCTTCCTGTGGACAGACGCAGGGCCACGTGGGGTAAGGAGGGGGATGTCTTCAATAATGTGATCATGTGCTGGTGAAGCAATTGACGACTAGCATGAGCACGTTAGCAAATTAAAACTGCACTGAAAGTATATAAGGCTGCATGAAATTGATGACCCCCCCAAAAAATGCTTTTCAAGATATAATGAATTAATCTATGTAGTTCAGTTGTTTTGATGTAATTCTATCCCAAAAAATTAATAGATGACAGTGATCTGGATAAGGATGTAATTTTCCTAAAAATAAAAGGGTTTATATTAATTCTGAATATTCATTGACAGTTTGATGGACTGTCTCAGCCTGTCAAACTTCCCTCAGTTCTCTACTCTTGCTGTTGTAACTAGAGAATGCCCATTCCAGTTCTCTACTGTTGTGACTAGAGAATGCCCATTCCAGTTCTCTACTGTTGTGACTAGAGAATGCCCATTCCAGTTCTCTACTGTTGTAACTAGAGAATGCCCATTCCAGTTCTCTACTGTTGTTCTGACTAGAGAATGCCCATTCCAGTTCTCTACTGTTGTGACTAGAGAATGCCCATTCCAGTTCTCTACTGTTGTGACTAGAGAATGCCCATTCCAGTTCTCTACTGTTGTGACTAGAGAATGCCCATTCCAGTTCTCTACTGTTGTGACTAGAGAATGCCCATTCCAGTTCTCTACTGTTGTGACTAGAGAATGCCCATTCCAGTTCTCTACTGTTGTGACTAGAGAATGCCCATTCCAGTTATCTACTGTTGTGACTAGAGAATGCCCATTCCAGTTCTCTACTGTTGTGACTAGAGAATGCCCATTCCAGTTCTCTACTGTTGTGACTAGAGAATGCCCATTCCAGTTCTCTACTGTTGTGACTAGAGAATGCCCATTCCAGTTCTCTACTGTTGTGACTAGAGAATGCCCATTCCAGTTCTCTACTGTTGTGACTAGAGAATGCCCATTCCAGTTCTCTACTGTTGTGACTAGAGAATGCCCATTCCAGTTCTCTACTGTTGTGACTAGAGAATGCCCATTCCAGTTCTCTACACTTGCCATTCCAGTTCTCTACTGTTGTGACTAGAGAATGCCCATTCCAGTTCTCTACTGTTGTGACTAGAGAATGCCCATTCCAGTTCTCTACTCTTGCTGTTGTGACTAGAGAATGCCCATTCCAGTTCTCTACTGTTGTGACTAGAGAATGCCCATTCCAGTTCTCTACTGTTGTGACTAGAGAATGCCCATTCCAGTTCTCTACTGTTGTGACTAGGAAATGCCCATTCCAGTTCTCTACTGTTGTGACTAGAGAATGCCCATTCCAGTTCTCTACTGTTGTGACTAGAGAATGCCCATTCCAGTTCTCTACTGTTGTGACTAGAGAATGCCCATTCCAGTTCTCTACTGTTGTGACTAGAGAATGCCCATTCCAGTTCTCTACTCTTGCTGTTGTGACTAGAGAATGCCCATTCCAGTTCTCTACTGTTGTGACTAGAGAATGCCCATTCCAGTTCTCTACTGTTGTGACTAGAGAATGCCCATTCCAGTTCTCTACTGTTGTGACTAGAGAATGCCCATTCCAGTTCTCTACTGTTGTGACTAGAGAATGCCCATTCCAGTTCTCTACTGTTGTGACTAGAGAATGCCCATTCCAGTTCTCTACTGTTGTGACTAGAGAATGCCCATTCCAGTTCTCTACTGTTGTGACTAGAGAATGCCCATTCCAGTTCTCTACTGTTGTGACTAGAGAATGCCCATTCCAGTTCTCTACTGTTGTGACTAGAGAATGCCCATTCCAGTTCTCTACTGTTGTGACTAGAGAATGCCCATTCCAGTTCTCTACTGTTGTGACTAGAGAATGCCCATTCCAGTTCTCTACTGTTGTGACTAGAGAATGCCCATTCCAGTTCTCTACTGTTGTGACTAGAGAATGCCCATTCCAGTTCTCTACTGTTGTGACTAGAGAATGCCCATTCCAGTTCTCTACTGTTGTGACTAGAGAATGCCCATTCCAGTTCTCTACTGTTGTGACTAGAGAATGCCCATTCCAGTTCTCTACTGTTGTGACTAGAGAATGCCCATTCCAGTTCTCTACTGTTGTGACTAGAGAATGCCCATTCCAGTTCTCTACTGTTGTGACTAGAGAATGCCCATTCCAGTTCTCTACCGTTGTGACTAGAGAATGCCCATTCCAGTTCTCTACTGTTGTGACTAGAGAATGCCCATTCCAACCCAGCACACATACTGGGCCTATATACTGTGCACTCCCTCCAGTGAGAAGAAATGAGCCATCATTTGCCACAGGTGGAAGAGATAAACCAGAACACATCTGCCTCCCCCTCCTCCCCCCTCCTCCCCCCTCCTCTTCAGGAGAAAGACAGGATGGGGTTATTTCATCCAAATTTCAAATGTAACCCTTTTATATAAAATATCCTGCCTGTTTAAAACCATTTCCTCCCAAAGCAAAGCTACCTCCCCCTCATATTGGCAGATCCACAGGCACTCACTCACACACACACACTCACACTCACACACACACACACACTCACACTCACACTCACACACTCACACACACACTCACACTCACACTCACACTCACACTCACACTCACACTCACACTCACACTCACACTCACACTCACACACACACTCACACTCACACACTCACACACACACACACACACACACACACACACACACACACACACACACACACACACACTCCTCCTCCTCTACATCTTGAATGATTAGGATGTCCTGTTCTGTTGTTCCTGGGCAGACAACAGAGGATGCTAAAATGAATTAAGTGTCATTTAGCCCTGTGAGGAGAGCCTAAATCCTAATGACCGTAATACCACCACCACCACCACTGCACATAGTAATAGACAGCATTTGTGTACTATTCTGTACTATGCTTACCTACTGCTAAAAATACTCCATAATTGTCATTATTTGTAGCATGCTGTCATCAATAGAATAGCCATTACAACAAACAAAAAAGATATTGGCATGCGTGAATTTGTTCATAAAAGTTTGGGCACTCTGTGCAAACATTCTTCACTTTACAGGATCTTGCTGCCACGAAGCATCTCCAGATGGCAAAATAATTTATGAAGATTGCCTCATTAACCTTAAGGCACTTTGGGGCTTGGCACTGTGAATGCAGGCAGAGAGATAAAGAGAGAGATAAAGAGAGAGAGAGATAAAGAGAGAGAGAGATAAAGAGAGAAGGAGCCTCAGCATCCAGCATGGTAGGCAGTGGGGTTTCTTTCAGATAAAAAATGCATCTAAATATTTAATTTAAGTCCAGATTCATAGCTTAAAATTCACATTTCTGAGACATTAATGGATAGGAAAGTATTTATATAACATTTAAATAAAATACAATTTCTTCATTTCTATCAGCATTTTAAAGCGATTATAGACAGATGTTAACAGAACGGTAGCCTGATAACCCGTAGCATATCAGTTAAAATCCCGCAATTAGTGCGCAACATGGGTCCTATCTGTCCTCCAATCTCAAAAACTTCAGGGACAAGCTCTCCTCCTTGTGAGTGAGCAATTTGTCAACTGCAATCATTCATGACAGTCTTATGCTACCCGAAGGCTCTTCTATGATTTGATCTAACTCTGACCACATGATTTTAAATGAAGACCTGACTGAGTCTGCGCAGGTGTGCCCGCAGGGCCACCGTTCCGCGCCCTGTTCCATTGACAACTCGACGCGCCAGCTAGAGAACATTGCGTGCGGAGCTGTGACTGTGCGGTAATGGGGGAGGGGTACACGGTAGACACTGCTTTCAGACACACCGAGGGAGGAAGGCTCTGTTGATTGTTAGTCTGGGATTCAGGTGTCTCTCGACTCGGCTGGGCTGTGTTTGGTCGAGGGAGGTGTACTGACATAAACAAAGATGGTGTAAACCCCATTGTCCAGACCATGAGGCTCTCTTTAGGTTTGCTTCATTATATCCCTGATAAACTCTAGGTTAGGTTGTGGTTTTTATTGCTACTTTAAATCCAATGCCCACTGTGCCAGACAGGTTTAATCTGACTGGTTCCAGGGTTCACACCTTGATTAAAATGCTGCGGCTTCTCCTGCAATTGCAACCCGTACTTTGAGAAGATAAAAATATAAAAACAATGGTTGAAGTTTAAATTCATTGATTTCTTGGATTACATTCAACCCAAACAAAAAGAGAAAAACTTTCACATATAGGCCTATAGGCTGATCCGGAACTTTCCGTGAAAATTGCATTGTCCGATGTGCGCAGATATGCCAGAAATAATCTTTACAAAATATGCTAGATAGTGAACAATTATTCTGACATTTAGGCTAGGTAGCATAGGCCCCATACTCTCAGAAAAACACATTTTCTTTAGGCAGGTTGGAAGGATTCACGTGCGCTGATGTAATTTAGAGATGTTCTTTACAGCCACCAATAATAGGAGCTCGAGCGTGCGGATCCCAGACGGGCGGGCGGATACGTACCCTTCTTGAGTTTAGCGCATTTATTAATTTATTTAAGGAAGTGCTAAAACAACGAGTTTCCCCACCGGTTACCGGTTAAGTCATATCAATGGATAGTTTAATTGTATTAATACTATTTTTTCTCAATACAATTGTAGTCTAATTCAGAGAAGGTGAGCAAACCCAAACTATTTTGCATCCATGGTAAACAATAGCATACAATGGGTTATATTATTTTGGGGTGTTTATAAACAAATATAAAATATGCTACATCATTTGGAATATGTTTTTCCTTTTCTTTTTCAATCGAAACATGCATATTAATTTCCTTGAAAATAAATAAAAACGGAATAATTTAGGCACCAAATAAATTATTGCTATACTTACGAATCATTTCCATTCCTGCAAAGAGGCAGGATTAAAGCTCTTAATAAAAAACGGTGTTATTTGATAATGAGCATCAATTTTTTCAACTGTAGACGGAAACCTTGAAGACTGCCACAGTGGCATTCTCACCGCATCCCATCGCGTTGAATCTCTCTGTGCTGCCCACGTCTGAATCGAAGTCCACCCCATCTGTGTTGAGACAAGGGGGAGGGAATTCAGGTCACATGGTACACTAGGACTGTCCTGGTTGGCTAGGACACTATAGTGGGATGAAATATCTGATTTTCATTGGACGAGCAGGGGGGAAGGCGGAGGGAGGGGGACATAGTGGATAAATTATTCGTGGAGAAAATGGGGTGGGGTAATGAAGCTATATTGATTGAATGGAAACAGATAATGGAGAATATATGATATATTGATAGAATGGATAATATATGATATATTGATAGAATGGATAATATATGACATATTGACAGAATGGATAATATATGATTTATTGATAGAATGGAAACAGAATGGAGAATATATAATGTATGATAGAATGGATAATATATGATATATTGATAGAATTGATAATATATGATATATTGATAGAATGGAAACAGAATGGAGAATATATAATGTATTGATAGAATGGATAATATATGATATATTGATAGAATGGAAACAGAATGGAGAATATATAATGTATTGATAGAATGGATAATATATGATATATTGATAGAATGGAAACAGAATGGAGAATATATAATGTATTGATAGAATGGAGAATATACAGTGGGGCAAAAAAGTATTTAGTCAGCCACCAATTGTGCAAGTTCTCCAACTTAAAAAGTTGAGAGAGGCCTGTAATTTCCATCATAGGTACACTTCATCTATGACAAACAAAATGAGAAAAAAAATCCAGAAAATCACATTGTAGGATTTTTAATGAATTTATTTGCAAATTATGGTGGAAAATAAGTATTTGGTCAACTACAAACAAGCAAGATTTCTTGCTCTCACAGACCTGTAACTTCTTCTTTTAGAGGCTCCTCTGTCCTCCACTCGTTACCTGTATTAATGGCACCTGTTTTTGAACTTGTTATCAGTATAAAAGACACCTGTCCACAACCTCAAATAGTCACACTCCAAACTCCACTATGGCGAAGACCAAAGAGCTGTCAAAGGACACCGGAAACAAAATTGTAGACCTGCACCACGCTGGGAAGACTGAATCTGCAATAGGTAGCAGCTTGGTTTGAAGAAATCAACTGTGGGAGCAATTATTATGAAATGGAAGACATACAAGACCACTGATAATCTCCCTAGATCTGGGGCTCCACGCAAGATCTCACCCCGTGGGGTCAAAATTATCACAAGAACGGTGAGCAAAAATCCCAGAACCACACGGGGGGAACTAGTGAATGACCTGCAGAAAGCTGGGACCAAAGTAACAAAGCCTACCATCAGTAACACACTATGCCGCCAGGGACTCAAATCCTGCAGTGCCAGACGTGTCCCCCTGCTTAAGCCAGTACATGTCCAGGCCCGTCTGAAGTTTGCTAGAGAGCATTTGGATGATCCAGAAGAAGATTGGGAGAAAGTCATATGGTCAGATGAAAACAAAATATAACTTTTTGGTAAAAACTCAACTCGTCGTGTTTGGAGGACAAAGAATGTTGAGTTGCATCCAAGGAA
Source organism: Oncorhynchus masou masou (assembly GCF_036934945.1). Lineage (NCBI taxonomy): Eukaryota > Metazoa > Chordata > Actinopteri > Salmoniformes > Salmonidae > Oncorhynchus > Oncorhynchus masou. The sequence goes on from NC_088214.1 coordinate 12,069,698, forward strand.
CACCATACCTACTGTGAAGCATGGGGGTGGAAACATCATGCTTTGGGGCTGTTTTTCTGCAAAGGGACCAGGACGATGATCCGTGTAAAGGAAAGAATGAATGGGGCCATGTATCGTGAGATTTTGAGTGAAAACCTCCTTCTATCAGCAAGGGCATTGAAGATGAAACGTGGCTGGGTCTTTCAGCATGACAATGATCCCAAACACACCGCCCGGGCAACGAAGGAGTGGCTTCGTAAGAAGCATTTCCTGGAGTGGCCTAGCCAGTCTCCAGATCTCAACCCCATAGAAAATCTTTGGAGGGAGTTGAAAATCCGTGTTGCCCAGCAACATCCCCAAAACATCACTGCTCTAGAGGAGATCTGCATGGAGGAATGGGCCAAAATACCAGCAACAGTGTGTGAAAACCTTGTGAAGACTTACAGAAAACGTTTGACCTCTGTCATTGCCAACAAAGGGTATATAACAAAGTATTGAGACAAACTTTTGTTATTGACCAAATACTTATTTTCCACCATAATTTGCAAATAAATTCATTAATAATCCTACAATGTGATTTTCTGGATTTTTTTTCTAATTTTGTCTGTCATAGTTGAAGAGTACCTATGATGAAAATTACAGGCCTCTCATCTTTTTAAGTGGGAGAATTTGCACAATTGGTGGCTGACTAAATACTTTTTTGCCCCACTGTGTGATATATTGACGGAATGGAAACATAGAATGGTGAATATATGATATATTGATAGAAACATAGATTGGAGAATATATGATACATCGATGGAATGTGAACATAGACTGGAGAATTTATAATGTATTGATGGAATGGGAACATAGAATGGAGAAAATATAATGTATTGATAGAATGGAAGCATAGAATGGGGAATATTTAATGTATTTGTAAGGGATCTCATCCTCCTCTTCTGAGGAGGAGAAGCGAGAAGGATCGGAGGACCAAAACGCAGCGTTGTAAGTGTCCATAATGTTTATTTTAAAACATAAACTGAACACTACGAAATACAAAACAATAAATGTGAAATGAACAAAACAGTCCCGTGTGGCGCCAAACACTGACACCGAAGACAAACACCCACAACCTAAAAGTGAAACCCAGGCTACTTAAGTATGATTCTCAATCAGGGACAACAATTGACAGCTGCCTCTGATTGAGAACCATACTAGGCCGAACTAAAAAACCAACATAGAAAAACAAACATAGACTGCCCACCCAACTCACGTCCTGACCATACTAAAACAAAGATAAAATAACAGAACTAAGGTCAGAACGTGACAGTATTGATGGAATGGGAACATAGAATGGAGTATATATGAATGTAGATATGAATCACGAGTATCTGCAAGATATGTGGTCTTCTTAATCCATTTATTTACATGATTCCTTTCTAAATATAAACACACCTATATCAATCCCAGGATATAATCCCAGTGGATATCATTCATGTGATTTACGTGAGACAAAAGATGATGGTAATCAAAGTCTATACTGACCAAAATATAAACTGAAGAATTGCAATATTTTGCTAAATTTCTATTGAGACATTAAAAGACGAGATGAATGTATTTTGAGTTAATCAGGATGTAGACTTCCAGAACGCCTGCATTAATTAATAGGCCTACAGAAAATAAAATATATTAAGACAGAAAAGAAAGTCAGGATGTTGAAATGTATTAACTGCTAACTCAGTATTTCAGTGTTTTGCACCAGTTGTGTCAAAATGATGTGCGGTGTGTATGTGGTTGTGTGTGAGAGTGCAAGGATAATGTGTGTTTATAGCGAAGGGGTGGGAAATGGTGCAAGGATAATGTGTGTTTATAGCGAAGTGGTGGGAAATGGTGCAAGGATAATGTGTGTTTATAGCGAAGTGGTGGGAAATGGTGCAAGGATAATGTGTGTTTATAGCGAAGTGGTGGGAAATGGTGCAAGGATAATGTGTGTTTATAGCGAAGTGGTGGGAAATGGTGCAAGGATAATGTGTGTTTATAGCGAAGGGGAGGGAAATGGTGGGAAATGGTGCAAGGATAATGTGTGTTTATAGCAAAGTGGTGGGAAATGGTGCAAGGATAATGTGTGTTTATAGCGAAGTGGTGGGAAATGGTGCAAGGATAATGTGTGTTTATAGCGAAGGGTGGGAAATGGTGCAAGGATAATGTGTGTTTATAGCGAAGGGGGTGGGAAATGTGTGATTTATAGCGAAGGGGTGGGAAATGGATAATGTGTTTATAGCATGGAAATGGTGCAATGATAATGTGTGTTTATAGCGAAGTGGTGGGAAATGGTGCAAATAATGTGTGCAAGGATAATGTGTGTTTATAGCGAAGTGGTGGGAAATGGTGCAAGGATAATGTGTGTTTATAGCGAAGTGGTGGGAAATGGTGCAAGGATAATGTGTGTTTATAGTGAAGGGGAGGGAAATGGTGCAAGGATAATGTGTGATTTATAGCGAAGGGGTGGGAAATGGTGCATGGATAATGTGTGTTTATAGCGAAGTGGTGGAAAATGGTGCAAGGATAATGTGTGTTTATAGCAAAGTGGTGGGAAATGGTGCAAGGATAATGTGTGTTTATAGCGAAGGGGTGGGAAATGGTGCAAGGATAATGTGTGTTTATAGCGAAGGGGTGGGAAATGGTGCAAGGATAATGTGTGTTTATAGCGAAGTGGTGGGAAATGGTGCATGGATAATTCTGACTTCAGATCCTCCAGGGCTCTGAGTACTCGGCCGAATCGATACTCCTCAAAGCATTCTCATGTTACCTTTCAGCACTGTTATGACGCGTGACTTTGACAGGGTCAAGGGTGAAGGGGCTATGAAGGGCTGTGACATATGGTATTTTCTTCTCAGGTTTTGTTTGCTATTTGTGAGGTGAGGGTGGATGCAAGACTGTTTTTCTGACTCTGAAGGTATCTCTCATTCACTTGCTCCATCTCTTTCTGCCTTTCAGCACTGTTATGACACTTTGACAGCACGCTATGAAGGGCTGTGACATATGCACTATTTGTGAGGTGAGGGTGGATGCAAGACTGTTTTTCTGACTCTGAAGGTATCTCTCATTCGCTCCATCTCTTTCTGCACGCACACACGCACACACACACACACACACACACACACACACACACACACACACACACACACACACACACACACACACACACACACACACACACACACACACACACACACAGTACTTATACTGTTGTATAGCCTGCTAAGTGTAAATAGGCTGGGGAGATAGCTACAACATGTACAGAGATAATCCTACAGTAATAACCTCCTTGGGGTCTCTGTAGCTAAAATGCTACTTTCACTGTGGTAGCCATGGTGATCCAGCACATTTCAACACATTTCTCCACATTCTGCAACAGCAGTCTGTCTGTATTGCACCCTGTACTTATGACTTGAAGCTATAGGTTTTATTTGCATTTGATGGAATACCATAACATTTTGTTTATCACTGTAGATTGAAGTTTAAATCTGTTAGATCAGAAATATGTTAGGAAAATGCATTCAATTCAGTAAGATACTGTAACATAGTCTCATATAAAACTGATGAAACATCACGCAAGGTAGAAGTGTCATCTGAAGAAGGCATACAATGCATTTCCTCCTCCCATCATTATCTCCTGTGTAAATGTGTTGGGGAATATGCATAATGCATGGTAATGATGACGCTCTCAGAGGTAGAAACCTAGATTTGTTCTGTCTAATTTTAGATCAAGGTAAAGGAAAAACCTTGGTTATTTTTCCACTAAACCTCTAGTCTCTCTTTCATTTCACTTTCAGAACTTTCAGTCTTTATTCTCATGTGTGTGTGTGTGTGTGTGTGTGTGTGTGTGTGTGTGTGTGTGTGTGTGTGTGTGTGTGCATGTGCATGTGCATGCCTCTATGCATGTGTGTTTGAGTTTGTACAAAGAGTAGAGGAGAGATTGATGCATCTTCAATCACTTTAGTTTATTACTGTCATTAAGAATCATATATGTTGACTGTTTCTCCCAGCTTCCCTTGTCACTGATTCATACGCACTGGGGTGTATGTCTGTCTGATGTGCTAACGTAGATTTCCATGGCAACGATATTCATCCCAGGGATTTAACCATATCAGTGTCATACCAGCACGAAGTAAGATCCAGAGATTTAACCATATCAGTGCCATACCAGCACTAAGTAAGATCCAGAGATTTAACCATATCAGTGCCATACCAGCACTAAGTAAGATCCAGGGATTTAACCATATCAGTGCCATACCAGCACTAAGTAAGATCCAGGGATTTATCCATATCAGTGCCATACCAGCACTAAGTAAGATCCAGGGATTTAACCATATCAGTGCCATACCAGCACTAAGTAAGATCCAGAGATTTAACCATATCAGTGCCATACCAGCACTAAATAAGATCCAGAGATTAGCTTAGCTCCATTCCGTTTATTTTTTATCCTGAAAAACAAATCAAATCAAATTAAAATCACATTTATTTATATAGCCCTTCCTACATCAGCTGATATCTCAAAGTGCTGTACAGAAACCCAGCCTAAAACCCCAAATAGCAAGCAATGCAGGTGTAGAAGCACGGTGGCTAGGAAAAACTCCCTAGAAAGGCCAGAACCTAGGAAGAAACCTAGAGAGGAACCAGGCTATGAGGGCTGGCCAGTCCTATTCTGGCTGTGCCGGGTGGAGATTATAACAGAACATGGCCAAGATGTTCAAATGTTCATAGATGACCAGCAGGGTCAAATAATAATAATCAGAGTGGATGTCAAGGGGGCAACAACTCAGCACCACAGGCGTAAATGTCAGTTGGCTATTTTATAGCCGATCATTCAGTGTATCTCTACCGCTCCTGTTGTCTCTAGAGAGTTGAAAACAGCAGGTCTGGGACAGGGAGCACGTCCGGTGAACAGGTCAGTGTTCCATAGCCACAGGCAGAACAGTTGAAACTGGAGCAGCAGCACAGCCAGGTAGACTGGGGACAGCATGGAGTCATCATGCCAGGTAGTCCTGGGGCATGGTCCTAGGGCTCAGGTCCTCTGAGAGAGAAAGAAAGAAAGAAAGAAAGAAAGAAAGAAAGAAAGAGAGAGAGAAAGAGAGAGAGAAATAGAGAGAGAATTAGAGAGAGCATACTTAAATTCACACAGGACACCGCATAATACAGGAGAAATACACCAGATATAACAGAATGACCCTAGCCCCCAGACACATAAACTACTGCAGCATAAATACTAGAGGCTGAGACAGGAGGGGTCAGGAGACACTGTGGCCCCATCTGACGAAAAACAACCCATTCCTTAACAATTAGCATACCTATAACCCATACCCCAAATCCGTAAACGTAGATATACCCTCATAGATATCATCCTAACCAACTTGCCCTCCAAATACAACTCTGCTGTTGTCAACCAAGATCTCAGCGATCATCTGTCATGGGTCTGTGGTCAAACTACCACCCCTCATCATTGTCAAACGCTCCCTAAAACACTTCAGCGAGCAGGCCTTTCTAATCGACCTGGCCTGGGTATCCTGGAAGGATATTGACCTCATACCGTCAGTAGAGGATGCCTGGTTATTCTTTAAAAGTGCCTTCCTCACCATCTTAAATAAGCATGTCCCGTTCAAAAAATGTAGAACCAGGAACAGATATAGCCCTTGGTTTTCTCCAGACCTGACTGCCCTTGACCAGCACAAAACATCCTGTGGCGTTCTGCATTAGCATCGAATAGCCCCTGCGATATGCAACTTTCCAGGGAAGTCAGGAACCAATATACATAGGAAGGTAGGAAAGTTAAGGCTAGCATTTTCAAGCAGATTTTTCATCCTGTAGCACAAACTCAAAAAAGTTCTGGGACACTGTAAAGTCCATGGAGAATAAGAGCACCTTCTCCCAGCTGTCCACTGCACTGAGGCTAGGAAACACTGTTACCATCGATAAATCCACTATAATTGAGAATTTCAATAAGCATTTTTCTACGGCTGGCCATGCTTTCCACCTGGCTACCCCTACCCCAATCAACAGCACTGCACCCCCCACAGCAACTCGTCCAAGCCTCCCCCATTTCTCCTTCACCCAAATCCAGATAGCTGATATTCTGAAAGAGCTGCAAAATCTGGACCCCTACAAATCATCCGGGCTAGACAATCTGGTCCCTCTCTTTCTAAAATTATCTGCCGAAAGTGTTGCAACCCCTATTACTAGCCTGTTCAACCTCTCTTTTGTATCGTCTGAGATTCCCAAAGATTGGAAAGCTGCCACTGTCGTCCCCCTCTTCAAAGGTGGAGACACTCTAGACCCAAACTGCTAGAGACCTATATCTATCCTACCCTGCCTTTCTAAGGTCTTCGAAAGCCAAGTTAACAAACAGATTACCGACCATTTCAAATCCCACCGTAGCTTCTCCGCTATGCAATCTGGTTTCAGAGCTGGTCATGGGTGCACCTCAGCCACGCTCAAGGTCCTAAATGATATCATAACTGCCATCAATAAGAGACATTACTGTGAAGCCGTATTCATCGACCTGGCCATGGCTTTCGACTCTGTCAATCACCACATTCTTATTGGCAGACTCAACAGCCTTGGTTTCTCAAATGATTGCCTCACCTGGTTCATCAACTACTTCTCTGATAGAGTTCAGTGTGTCAAATCGGAGGGCCTGTTGTCCGGACCTCTGGCAGTCTCTATGGGGGTGCCACAGGGCTCAATTCTCGGGCTGACTCTCTTCTCTGTATACATCAATGATGCCACTCTTGCTGCTGGTGATTCTCTGATCCACGTCTACGCAGACGACACCATTCTGTATACATCTGGCCCTTCTTTGGACACTTTGTTAACTAACCTCCAGACGAGCTTCAATGCCAACTGCTCTTAAATGCAAGTAAAACTGAATACATGCTATTCAACTGATCGCTGCCCACACCTGCCCGTCCAGCATCACTACTCTGGACGGTTCTGACTTAGAATATGTGGACAACTACAAATACCTAGGTGTCTGGTTAGACTGTGAACTCTCCTTCCAGGCTCACATTAAGCATCTCCAATCCAAAATTAAATCTAGAATCGGCTTTCTATTTCGCAACACAAGCTCTCTCACTAGCTTTAAGCACCAGCTGTCACAGCAGCTTACAGATCACTGCACCTGTACATAGCCCATCTGTAAATAGCCCATCCAACTACCTCATCCCCATACTGTATTTATTTATTTATCTTGCTCCTTTGCACCCCAGTATCTCTACTTGCACATTCACCTTCTGCACATCTACCATTCCAGTGTTTTATTGTAATTATATATTGTAATTACATATTGTAATTACTTCGCCACCATGGCCTATTTATTGCCTTACTTCCCTTATCTTACCTCATTTGCACACACTGTATATATACTTTTTTCTACTGTATTATTGACTGTATGTTTGTTTATTCCATGTGTAACTCTGTGTTGTTGTATGTGTCGAACTGCTTTGCTTTATCTTGGCCAGGTCGCAGTTGTAAATGAGAACTTGTTCTCAACCTGCCTACCTGGTTAAATAAAGGTGAAATAAAAAATAAAAAAATACATATAACATGATGCAGCCACCACTATGCTTGAAAATATGGAGAGTGTTACTCAGTAATGTGTTGTATTGGATTGGCCCGAAACATAACACTTTGTCTTCAGGCCAAAAAGTGAATTGCTTTGCCACATTCTTCACAGTATTCCTAATGTTTGGTGCACTTGGTGTAGATGTACTGAGAGCACAGAATCCCTCGGATCCTTACCAAGATGGCTACTTCCTGTTGGGTTTCACTCTATTGTAATGGAATGTTTCCCGTCAGGAGGAGACCCAACACAGAGGGGGACCCGGTTAATGCTGCTAGTAACCGCCTGATTACATATGCACACACACACACACACACACACACACACACACACACACACACACACACACACACACACACACACACACACACACACACACGCACGCACACACACACACACACACACACACACACACACACACACACACACACACACACACACACACACACACACACACACACACACACACACACACACACACACACACACACACACACACACACACACACATATATCTGGATTCACAGCAGATGTCTTCTAATTGTGGTGATCATGTTGAACTGAGGGGGTAGGATATAGGAATATGTGATGACTTTCCTCTCGCTTTTCAGTGTTCATTCCTTGACATCCTTTGGTTTATGCATCTGCTGTAGAGTGACATCCAGAGTGCTTGGAGAGAGACCAGAGTGATGGATGGGGAACGGGAATAAGATCTTAAATGTGTGTTGGGGATGGCAGCCACTAACTCCGATCCTGGAGAGCCTTAAAGTGCAGGCTTTTGTTTCAGCCCAGCATTAACATACACCTGATTCAAATAACCGTTGATTCATTTAAAGATCATGATTAATTGATTACTAAATAAATGTACTCTATGAAAATGGTTTGGTTTCAGATGGAGCTGTAGCATGTACATTGACTAGATATGAGCAGAAACCATTCCACACCCCATCGCCCCATCGCCCCATCGCCAAGTGTGTATGTGCTGGTGTGCGTGCGTGCGTGTGCCTGCGCAAGTTTGTGAATTGGTGTGTCCATGCCCTATCACCGGAGGGTGTATTATGCATTGTTGTTGGCTTGGCCTACATGCTCATCCAAGCATGGCGTAGTGTGGTACAGAACGCACGTCTTCCCCTCCCATCGGTCTCCAGGCTGCTTCATTTGTGTTTGCTGTTGATTTAATGTTAGTTTGCTGTCACACTGATTCATTATCTGCAGCCCTTTTTTTGTCTACACTACAATCTAGCTTTAATGCTTTACGCGGTTATTTCTAGTTCATTTATAAACACACGTAAATAAACATTATTAATTCAATTGGAGTGCATGTTTTAACAGTACCTTACATATGATCATACATGTCTTTATATCTCATTCATTGTAAAATAGGGCCCAAACATACAGGATTTGCCACTCACCCACTAAGCGTGTGGATTTCTACTGTCCTACCCTGAAATCGTACACATAATGTCACTACTGTAGCAGACCCAATGGTAGATGTAATGTCACTACTGTAGCAGACCCAATGGTAGATGTCATGTCACTAGCAGACCCAATGGTAGATGTAATGTCACTACTGTAGCATACCCAATGGTAGATGTAATGTCACTACTGTAGCAGACCCAATGGTAGATGTAATGTCACTACTGTAGCAGACCCAATGGTAGATGTAATGTCACTACTGTAGCAGACCCAATGGTAGATGTAATGTCACTACTGTCAGACCCAATGGTAGATGTAATGTCACTACTGTAGCAGACCCAATGGTAGATGTAATGTCACTACTGTAGCAGACCCAATGGTAGATGTAATGTCACTACTGTAGCAGACCCAATGGTAGATGTAATGTCACTACTGTAGCAGACCCAATGGTAGATGTAATGTCACTAGCAGACCCAATGATAGATATATCACATTTCAGGTAAGACCCAGATGCAGACAACGTCAAATTAACAACAGTTTATGTCACTATCAGACCCAATGGTAGTTCTAATGTCACTATCAGAACCAATGGTAGATATAATGTCATTAGCAGACCAAATTTATGTGTAGTAATAAGCCCAAATGACAATTACACTGCAGTGTTCTGTTTAGAAAGCTATGTCCTAAGCTATTTGCTGGAATACATTCTTAGAAATCATTCACATTATTTGTTTTATGTTTCAGTAACAATCAAATCAAATTTATTTATATAGCCCTTCGTACATCAGCTGATATCTCAAAGTGCTGTACAGCCTAAAACCCCAAACAGCAAGCAATGCAGGTGTAGAAGCACGGTGGTTTGGAAAAACTCCCTAGAAAGGCCAAAACCTAGGAAGAAACCTAGAGAGGAACCAGGTTATGTGGGGTGGCCAGTCCTCTTCTGGCTGTGACGGGTAGAGATTATAACAGAACATGGCCAAGATGTTCAAATGTTCATAAATGACCAGCATGGTCGAATAATAATAAGGCAGAACAGTTGAAACTGGAGCAGCAGCACGGCCAGGTGGACTGGGGACAGCAAGGAGTCATCATGTCAGGTAGTCCTGGGGCATGGTCCTAGGGCTCAGGTCCTCCGAGAGAGAGAAAGAGAGAGAGAAGGAGAGAATTAGAGAACGCACACTTAGATTCACACAGGACACTGAATTGGACAGGAGAAGTACTCCAGATATAACAAACTGACCCGAGCCCCCGACACATAAACTACTGCAGCATAAACACTGGAGGCTGAGACAGGAGGGTCAAGAGACACTGTGGCCCCATCCGAGGACACCCCCGGACAGGGCCAAACAGGAAGGATATAACCCCACCCACTTTGCCAAAGCACAGCCCCCACACCACTAGAGGGATATCTTCAACCACCAACTTACCATCCTGAGACAAAGCTGAGTATAGCCCACAAAGATCTCCGCCATGGCACAACCCAAGGGGGGGCGCCAACCCAGACAGGATGACCACATCAGTGAATCAACCCACTCAGATGACACACCCCTTCCAGGGACGGCATGAGAGAGCCCCAGTAAGCCAGTGACTCAGCCCCTGTAATAGGGTTAGAGGCAGAGAATCCCAGTGGAAAGAGGGGAACCGGCCAGGCAGAGACAGCAAGGGCGGTTCGTTGCTCCAGAGCCTTTCCGTTCACCTTCCCACTCCTGGGTCAGACTACACTCAATCATATGACCCACTGAAGAGATGAGTCTTCAGTAAAGACTTAAAGGTTGAGACTGAGTTTGCGTCTCTGACATGGGTAGGCAGACCGTTCCATAAAAATGGAGCTCTATAGGAGAAAGCCCTGCCTCCAGCTGTTTGCTTAGAAATTCTAGGGACAATTAGGAGGCCTGCGTCTTGTGACCGTAGCGTACGTGTAGGTATGTACGGCAGGACCAAATCAGAGAGATAGGTAGGAGCAAGCCCATGTAATGCTTTGTAGGTTAGCAGTAAAACCTTGAAATCAGCCCTTGCTTTGACAGGAAGCCAGTGTAGGGAGGCTAGCACTGGAGTAATATGATCAATTTTTTTGGTTCTAGTCAGGATTCTAGCAGCCGTATTTAGCACTAACTGAAGTTTATTTAGTGCTTTATCCGGGTAGCCGGAAAGTAGAGCATTGCAGTAGTCTAACCTAGAAGTGACAAAAGCAATCAATTGGTGGTTACAGGAATGAGGCATTTTAGCATTCTGAAATCACTAGCTATCGTGTCAAGTTGGCTGGATGTCCTTTGGATGGTGGACCATTCTTGATACACTCGGGAAAATGGTGACATGAAAAACCCAGCAGCTTAGCAGTTCTTGACACAAACCGGTGCGCATGGCACCTACTACCATACCCCGTTCAAAGGCAATATTTTGTCTTGCCCATTCACCTTCTGAATGGCACACATAAACTTATCCATGTCTCAATTGTCTCAAGGCTTAAAAATCCTTCTTTAACCAGTCTCCTCCCCTTCATCTACACTGATTGAAGTGGATTTAACAAGTTACATCAATAAAGGATCATATCTTTCACCTGGATTTACCTGGTCAGTTTATCTCATGGAAAGAGGAGGTGTTCTTAATGTTTTGTATACTCAGTGTATATGAGTGTGAATACATGAGCTTGTTTGTGTGATGGTGTGTGATGGTGTCAGGAGTGAGTGTGTTAAATTCTCTTAGCATTTGTGACAAATGGATGACCTGTGAAAGAGTAGGTTCGTCAGTGGCCTGTCTCTCACACTGCATTCTAAAGAGGCAATATATCAATCGGACGTGTTCTCAACACTGCCCTCTCTCTCACTTTGGCATTTGGTATTTGGTATTTTATTAGAATCCCCATCAACTGTTGCAAAAGCAGCAGCTACTCTTCCAGGGGTCCACACAAAACATGAAACATAATACAGAACTAGGCAAGAACAGCTCAAGGACACAACTACAATACATTTACTACAGACATCTTCATTTCACTCTCTCTCTTTCTTTGTATCTCTCTCTATCTTTCTATGTTTGTATCTTTCTTTCACTCTATTTGGTGTTGAATGGGGATGAGGCAGAGACTGTAGGGGAGATGGAGAGAGCGAGAGAGACAGATAAAGAAAGAGAACATCCCCGCTTATACCTCTCTTTTCCATAGTGTCTTCCAGAGAAAGGGGCCCCCTTTTCACGTGTCTCTGCGAAGCCTTTTATACGTGATCCCTTGTTGTACCCACCCCCAGTCTCTCTCCAACACTCAGAACAGACACACCACACAGCACAATGTCACAATCTACTATATAGGACCATGCATGCTTAATTTGGTCATTTTAGAATCTTTGCAAGGTATTAACATGGAACCTGTTTCACAAAGGGCAATGTGTGTGCATTGTAAATTTGACAAATTCAAAAAGTGTTATGGAGGATTCACTGAGTGTGTTTTTTATCACATGCATGGTGTGAGTGCATTGTATGTCCATTACGTGTGTGTATACAGTGCCTTGCGAAAGTATTCGGCCCCCTTGAACTTTGCGACCTTTTGCCACATTTCAGGCTTCAAACATAAAGATATAAAACTGTATTTTTTTGTGAAGAATCAACAACAAGTGGGACACAATCATGAAGTGGAACGACATTTATTGGATATTTCAAACTTTTTTAACAAATCAAAAACTGAAAAATTGGGCGTGCAAAATTATTCAGCCCCCTTAAGTTAATACTTTGTAGCGCCACCTTTTGCTGCGATTCCAGCTGTAAGTCGCTTGGGGTATGTCTCTATCAGTTTTGCACATCGAGAGACTAAATTTTTTCCCATTCCTCCTTGCAAAACAGCTCGAGCTCAGTGAGGTTGGATGGAGAGCATTTGTGAACAGCAGTTTTCAGTTCTTTCCACAGATTCTCGATTGGATTCAGGTCTGGACTTTGACTTGGCCATTCTAACACCTGGATATGTTTATTGTTGAACCATTCCATTGTAGATTTTGCTTTATGTTTTGGATCATTGTCTTGTTGGATGACAAATCTCCGTCCCAGTCTCAGGTCTTTTGCAGACTCCATCAGGTTTTCTTCCAGAATGGTCCTGTATTTGGCTCCATCCATCTTCCCATCAATTTTAACCATCTTCCCTGTCCCTGCCGAAGAAAAGCAGGCCCAAACCATGATGCTGCCACCACCATGTTTGACAATGGGGATGGTGTGTTCAGTGTGATGAGCTGTGTTGCTTGTATGCCAAACATAACGTTTTGCATTGTTGCCAAAAAGTTCAATTTTGGTATCATCTGACCAGAGCACCTTCTTCCACATGTTTGGTGTGTCTCCCAGGTGGCTTATGGCAAACTTTAAACGACACTTTTTATGGATATCTTTAAGAAATGGCTTTCTTCTTGCCACTCTTCTAAAAAGGCCAGATTTGTGCAATATACGACTGATTGTTGTCCTATGGACAGAGTCTCCCACCTCAGCTGTAGATCTCTGCAGTTCATCCAGAGTGATCATGGGCCTCTTGGCTGCATCTCTGATCAGTCTTCTCCTTGTATGAGCTGAAAGTTTAAAGGGACGGCCAGGTCTTGGTAGATTTACAGTGGTCTGATACTCCTTCCATTTCAATATTATCGCTTGCACAGTGCTCCTTGGGATGTTTAAAGCTTGGGAAATCTTTTTGTATCCAAATCCGGCTTTAAACTTCTTCACAACAGTATCTCGGACCTGCCTGGTGTGTTCCTTGTTCTTCATGATGCTCTCTGCGCTTTTAACGGACCTCTGAGACTATCACAGTGCAGGTGCATTTATATGGAGACTTGATTACACACGGGTGGATTGTATTTATCATCATTAGTCATTTAGGTCAACATTGGATCATTCAGAGATCCTCACTGAACTTCTGGAGAGAGTTTGCTGCACTGAAAGTAAAGGGGCTGAATAATTTTGCACGCCCAATTTTTCAGTTTTTGATTTGTTAAAAAAGTTTGAAATATCCAATAAATGTCGTTCCACTTCATGATTGTGTCCCACAAAATACAGTTTTATATCTTTATGTTTGAAGCCTGAAATGTGGAAAAAGGTTGCAATGTTCAAGAGGGCCGAATACTTTCGCAAGGCACTGTATATGTTTGTTTGTGCGTGTGTGACCTCACCCGTCTGAGCGGTTGTCTGGTATGCCCTCACCCGTCTGAGCGGTTGGCTGGTATGATCTCACCCGTCTGAGAGGTTGTCTGGTATGCCCTCACCCATCTGAGAGGTTGGCTGGTATGCCCTCACCCATCTGAGCGGTTGGCTGGTATGATCTCACCCATCTGAGCGGTTGTCTGGTATGCCCTCACCCGTCTGAGCGGTTGGCTGGTATGATCTCACCCATCTGAGCGGTTGTCTGGTATGATCTCACCCGTCTGAGCGGTTGGCTGGTATGATCTCACCCGTCTGAGCGGTTGTGTGTGTGTGTGTGTGTGTGTGTGTGTGTGTGTGTGTGTGTGTGTGTGTGTGTGTGTGTGTGTGTGTGTGTGTGTGTGTGTGTGTGTGAAATTATAGTTAATTTAATAATAGAGGTGTTGTTGCATATTATAACCGGTTATAGCCTAAGCTATGATGACCTGTTATAGCCTAAGCTGTGGTGATCTGTTATAGCCTAAGCTATTATAACCTGTTATAGCCCAAGCTATAAGGGTTCCAAAAGGATTCTTTGACTTTCCCCATAGGAGAACCCTTTTTGGCTCCAGCTAGAACTCTTTCCCCAGAGGATTCTACATGAAACCCTTTCCCCAGACGACTAAACTACTTCTATGCTCGCTTCGAAGCAAATAACACTGAAACATGCATGAGAGCATCAGCTGTTCCGGAAGACTGTGTGATCACACTCTCCGCAGCCGATGTGAGTAAGACCTTTAAACAGGTCAACATTCACAAGGCCGCAGGGCCAGGCGGATTACCAGGAAGTGTACTGCGAGCATGCGCTGACCAACAGGCAAGTGTCTTCACTGACATTTTCAACCTGTAATACCAACATGTTTTAAGCAGACCACCATAGTGCCTGTGCCCAAGAACACAAAGGTAACCTGCCTAGATGACTACTGACCCATTGCACTCACGTCTGTAGCCATGAAGTGCTTTGAAAGGCTGGTCATGGCTCACATCAACACCATTATCCCAGAAACACTAGACCCACTCCAATTTGCATACCGCCCCAACAGATCCACAGATGATGCATTCTCTATTGCACTCCACACTGCCCTTTACCACATGGACAAAAGGAACACCTACTGTATGTGAGAATGCTATTCATTGACTACAGCTCAGCGTTCAAAACCATAGTGCCCTCAAAACTCATCAATAAGCTAAGGACTGAAGGACCCTAGGTCCAAACACCTCCCTCTGCAATTGACAGCCTATAGGGAGCAGGTCAGCGACCTGGCCATGTGATGCCAGGACAACAACCTCTCCCTCAACGTGATCAAGACAAAGGAGATGATTGTGGACTACAGGAAAAAGAGGACCGAGCACGCCCTCATTCTCATCGAGGGTGCTGCATTGGAGCAGGTTGAGAGCTTCAAGATCCTTGGTGTTCACATCAACAACAAACTAACATGGTCCAAGCACATCAAGACAGTCATGAAGAGGACACGGCAAAACCTATTCCCCCTCAGGAGACTGAAAATATTTGGTATACTCAGATCCTCAAAAGGTTCTACAGCTGCACCATCGAGAGCATCCTGACTGGTTGCATCACTGCCGGGTATGGCAACTGCTCGGCCTCCAACCGCAAGGCACTACAGAGGGTAGTGTGTACGGCCCAGTACATCACTGGGGCCAAGCTTCCTGCCATCCAGGACCTCTATAACAGGCAGTGTCAGAGGAAGGCCCTAAAATTGTCAAAGACTCCAGCCACCCCTGTCATAGACTGTTCTCTCTGCTACCGCATGGCAAGCAGTACCGAAGCACCAGGTCCAAGAGGTTTCTCAACAGCTTCTACCCCCAAGCCATAAGACTCCTGAACACCTAATCAAACGCCTACCGAGACTATTTGCATTTATTTCTTATTCTTATCTGTATTTATTTAACTGCATTGTTGGTTAAGGGCTCGTAAGCAAGCATTTCACTGTAATGTATATTTTGTATTCGACGCATGTGACTAATACAATCTGATTTTATTTGAAAAGGTTTCTACCTGGAACCAAAAGGGTTCTACATGGAAACAAAAAGAGTTCTTCAAAGGGTTCTACCACGGAGACCGCCAAAGAGCCCTTATAGACCGCCGAAGAGCCCTTATAGACCGCCAAAGAGCCCTTATAGACCGCCGAAGAGCCCTTATAGACCGCCGAAGAGCCCTTATAGACCGCCGAAGAGCCCTTATAGACCGCCGAAGAGCCCTTATAGACCGCCGAAGAGCCCTTATAGACCGCCGAAGAGCCCTTATAGACCGCCAAAGAGCCCTTATAGACCGCCAAAGAGCCCTTATAGACCGCCGAAGAGCCCTTATAGACCGCCAAAGAGCCCTTATAGACCGCCAAAGAGCCCTTATAGACCGCCAAAGAGCCCTTATAGACCGCCGAAGAGCCCTTATAGACCGCCAAAGAGCCCTTATTGACTGTAGACAGCACCTTTTTGTCTAATAGTGTGCAGTGCTGAAGTGGCTGCAGAAGAGACTGTGAAACTGCACAAGTGGCTAGAGCCATGGTATTGTGCCCCAGGCTTAAGACCACCTGACTGAAAGGCTGACTAATATACGGTATCTGTTCAGAGAGCGTGTCACTTTGTAATGGGACTGACCCTAATAAAAACTGACGAGTTGGCATTTTATGTAAGGCTGTATTACTGTGAGGAGGATCCTGAAGCTGAAGTCATACTGTAAGTGTGTGTGTGTGTGTGTGTGTGTGTGTGTGTGTGTGTGTGTGTGTGTGTGTGTGTGTGTGTGTGTGTGTGTGTGTGTGTGTGTGTGTGTGTGTGTGTGTGTGTGTGTGTGTGTGTGTGTGTGTGAGAGAGAGCTAGAGAGAGTGTGTGTGTGTGTGGCTTGGGTCACACTAGCATCCCTATATACTCCCTACAGAGGAGGCTGGTGAGAGTTTGACAGCCTTTTCTGCAGCCATTTCAGTATTGTACTTTGTGCTATCTGCAGTCAATAAGGGTTCTTGTTGTTTGGGGTTTTAGGCTATGTTTCTGTAGAAGCACTTTGTGACATCTGCTTATGTAAAAAGGGCTTTACAAATACATTTAATTGTAATGTCTGGAATGGAATGGATGAAACCTAGTCAAATAAGTGGTTTCCTTATGTTTAATGTGTTTGTGTAGAAACTATTGGTCGCTAAATCCGGAGAAATTACAGACCATGTAAAGAACTATTGGTCAATAAATCCGTCTAGACAGACCATGTTGAAACGGTCAGCTGGTATTCCCTCACCCGTCTGAGCGGTCGGCTGGTATTCCCTCACCCGTCTGAGCGGTCGGCTGGTATGACCTCACCCGTCTGAGCGGTTGGCTGGTATGACCTCACCTGTCTGAGCGGTTGGCTGGTATGACCTCACCTGTCTGAGCGGTCGGCTGGTATGACCTCACCCGTCTGAGCGGTTGGCTGGTATGACCTCACCTGTCTGAGCGGTTGGCTGGTATGACCTCACCCGTCTGAGCGGTCGGCTGGTATGACCTCACCCGTCTGAGCGGTTGGCTGGTATGCCCTCACCCGTCTGAGCGGTTGGCTGGTATGCCCTCACCCGTCTGAGCGGTTGGCTGGTATGACCTCACCCGTCTGAGCGGTCGGCTGGTATGACCTCACCTGTCTGAGCGGTTGGCTGGTATGACCTCAGCAGTCTGAGCGGTTGGCTGGTATGACTTCACCCGTCTGAGCGGTTGGCTGGTATGACCTCACCCGTCTGAGCGGTTGGCTGGTATGACCTCACCTGTCTGAGCGGTTGGCTGGTATGCCCTCACCCCTCTGAGCGGTTGGCTGGTATGACTTCACCCGTCTGAGCGGTCGGGTGGTATGACCTCACCCGTCTGAGCGGTTGGGTGGTATGACCTCACCTGTCTGAGCGGTTGGCTGGTATGCCCTCACCCGTCTGAGCGGTTGGCTGGTATGACTTCACCCGTCTGAGTGGTCGGGTGGTATGACCTCACCCGTCTGAGCGGTTGGGTGGTATGACCTCACCTGTCTGAGCGGTTGGCTGGTATGCCCTCACCCGTCTGAGCGGTTGGCTGGTATGCCCTCACCCGTCTGAGCGGTTGGCTGGTATGCCCTCACCCGTCTGAGCGGTTGGGTGGTATGACCTCACCCTTTTGAGCGGTTGTCTGGTATGACCTCACCCATCTGAGCGGTTGGCTGGTATGACCTCACCCATCTGAGCGGTTGGCTGGTATGATCTCACCCATCTGAGCGGTTGTCTGGTATGCCCTCACCCATCTGAGCGGTTGTCTGGTATGACCTCACCCATCTGAGCGGTTGGCTGGTATGATCTCACCCATCTGAGCGGTTGTCTGGTATGCCCTCACACGTCTGAGCGGTTGGGTGGTATGACCTCACCCGTCTGAGCGGTTGGGTGGTATGCCCTCACCCATCTGAGCGGTTGTCTGGTATGCCCTCACCCATCTGAGCGGTTTTCTGGTATGCCCTCACCCATCTGAGCGGTTGGCTGGTATGATCTCACCCATCTGAGCAGTTGTCTGGTATGCCCTCACACGTCTGAGCGGTTGGGTGGTATGACCTCACCCGTCTGAGCGGTTGGCTGGTATGACCTCACCCATCTGAGAGGTTGTCTGGTATGACCTCATCCATCTGAGCGGTTGTCTGGTATGCCCTCACCCATCTGAGAGGTTGGCTGGTATGACCTCACCCATCTGAGCAGTTGGTTGGTATGACCTCATCCATCTGAGCGGTCGGCTGTGAATACCGTCACCCGCTATATACTTATAACTGATTTGTCAGGTTCTGCCCACTACAGTGCTGTCCGGTTAGAACATGATGTTGAGGCTCATCTCTGTACTCTTGATAGTCACCACCACACACACACACGCACACAAACAGACACAGCTGTTTCCATTTGAAGACATTTCTATGATTTTGGTCATCTGAATGACTTGGAACCTTATTGTTGTGGTTATTTCAATGCACGCACAACGTCCAGACATTCCTGTTACTGTCGACAATAAAAAGTCATCAGAAACATAATGTCTTCTCCATTCAGATGACGATAACACTCTGACCTGAGTGGGCGGGTGCATTTCCAAGCGCTCTGATTGGTTGGGAATGGCAGGGCTATGATGGGTGAGGGATAACTAAGGTAACAAGAGAAACTGAAGGGACTATAAAGGGGAAGTTAGGTAGAGAGGAGAGGAGCAAGACGGCCTTTTTTACAGTTAGACTCCGTTCCATTTATTCCAGTCCATCCTCCTATAGCTCCTCCCATCAGCCTCCTCTTGCCCCTATAAATATCACGATTTATATGATTTATCTTTGGTGTAAAAAGGTGTACGGTCAAAAAGTGAAGAGTCCAGAGGTTAACACACGATAAAAACATGCACTAACCACTGTCCCAAAGGAATCAAATCTCTATTACGTGGTTGAAGCGTGCTTCTGAACAATCCTCACCATATCAAGAGGTGGCAGCTATTCTAGTGGTCAGAGCATTGGGTTAGTAACTGAAAGGTTGTTGGATTCAATCCCTGAGCTGACAAAGTAAAAATCTGTTGCTCTGAACAAGACAGGTATCCCACTGTTCCCTGGTAGGCCGTCATTCTAAGTAAGAATTTGTTCTTAATAACTGACTTGCCTAGTTAAATAAATAAAATGAAGAAGAGGAATGTGTACATCTGCCAGAGAGCTGGTGGTAGCTCTGTCCTGTGTGACCCAGTAGGCCCACCCCTGGTAAATACAGGCTTGGATGTTCAAAAATACATGTTCTCCATGTTCAAAAATACCCATTGCTGGGTTGTTATATGAGGAGTTAGTTAATGTAGCTACTGTAGGGTTGCAGTCGCTCAGGTCTCTCTCTCGTTTGGTTCTTGTTAGCAGTTTTCTTCATTTGATTCCATAGAAAGTCTGTCCTATTATTCCATCACATTGTACCCACATTTCATCTGCAGTGGATACATCACTCTCTGAAAGTACTTCACCCAACACAACACAACATGCATAGACATGTATTTATTTATTTTTATTTAACCTTTATTTAACTAGGCAAGTCAGTTAAGAACAAATTCTTATTTACAATGACGGCCTACCCCGGCAAAACCCTAACCCAGATGATCCTGGGCTAATTGTGTGCGGCCCTATGGGACTTTCAATCACAGCCAGTTGTGATACAGGCTGGAATCAAACCAGGGTCTGTAGCAACTTAGACTGCTGCGCCACTGTGTAAATGCACCATGTTCAATACAATACATAATTCCCTTTGGCGTTGTTGAAGCCTTTCAGTCAGTGTTGAGCATTCTGGAACAGATATCCAAACTGGGTTCGGTAGGATCACTGTTGTGGAAGATATCCAAACTGGGTTCGGTAGGATCACTGTTGTGGAAGATATCCAAACTGGGTTCGGTAGGATCACTGATGTGGAAGATATCCAAACTGGGTTCGGTAGGATCACTGTTGTGGAAGATATCCAAACTGGGTTCGGTAGGATCACTGTTGTGGAAGATATCCAAACTGGGTTCGGTAGGATCACTGTTGTGGAAGATATCCAAACTGGGTTCGGTAGGATCACTGTTGTGGAAGATATCCAAACTGGGTTCGGTAGGATCACTGATGTGGAAGTTTTGATGTAATTAAGTAGCTAAGGACTGCCATCTACTGGGCATTGAATAAAATTGTTCCATCAACATTATTTGCTTCTTGTACCAACACTGACCACTGCGTGGCGATAATTTAACATGTCAGTGTGAGTATTGTGGAAAATCACTGCAAACTGCACAGTCATCCAGGTCACACCACTATATCTCATAGACTATGGTGGACAAGCATGATTTAAATATTTCACTGTAGTACAGAATATGTCACTGTAATACATGCAATAAAACCAATAAAATCCTGTGTGTGTGTGTGAGTGCGTGTGTGTGTGTGTGTGTGTGTGTGTGTGTGTGTGTGTGTGTGTGTGTGTGTGTGTGTGTGTGTGTGTGTGTGTGTGTGTGTGTGTGTGTGTGTGTGTGTGTGTAAGGAGTAGGAGAAGCCTTTATGGGAAAGCACAGTAAATTACTTCCATTTGAGTCAGAGGGGAGAGAGAGAGAGGAGAGAGAGAGAGAGAGAGAGAGAGAGAGGAGAGAGAGAGATTGTTTATTTCACTTTATATATTATCTACCTTACTTGCTTTGGCAATGTTAACACATGTTTCCCATGCCAATAAAGCCCTTGAATTGAATTGAATTGAATTGAATTGAATTGAATTGAATTGAGATTGAGAGAGAGAGAGAGAGAGAGAGAGACAGAGAGACAGAGACAGAGGCAGAGGCAGAGAGACAGAGAGAAAGAGAGACAGAGACAGAGGCAGAGAGACAGAGACAGAGACAGAGGCAGAGAGACAGAGACAGAGACAGAGAGACAGACAGAGAGACAGACAGACAGACAGACAGACAGACAGACAGACAGACAGACTTTTATTGTTTATTATCTAGTTCACTTGCTTTGGCAAAGTGAACATATGTGACCATTGCAAATAAAGCCTTTAAATTGAATTCAAAGTGAATTCTGAGAGAGAGAGAAAGAGAGGTGTGGCTAGAGTTTTCTCTGGATAAAAGGCGGTGTGAAGGGTCTTAAAAGGGAGAGGACGGTGCATTCATTACCAAGCCGACACTGGGGTGAACACGCCACAGAGACCCCACTCCTTCCTGTCTGACTCCGACATGCCTCGTTGTCTGAGCTCTGTCATCACCACACATTGTAGAATAATAGTGAAGACATCAAAACTATGAAAAACACATATGGAATCATGTAGTAACTAAAAAACTGTTAAACAAATCAAAATATATTTTATATTTGAGATTCTTCAAAGTAGCCACCCTTTGCCTTGATGAAGGTTTGCACACGCTTGGCATTCTCTTAACCAGCTTCATAAGGTAGTTACCTGGAATGCATTTTAATTAACAGGTGTGCCTTGTTAAAAGTTAATTTGTGGAATTTCTTTCCTTCTTAATGCATTTGAGCCAATCACTTGTGTTTTGACCAGGTAGGGGTGGTATACAGAAGACAGCCCTATTTGGTAAAAGACCATGTCCATATTATGGCAAGAACAGCTCAAATAAGCAAAGAGAAATGACAGTCCATCATTACTTTAAGACATGAAGGTCAGTCAATCCAAACTGGCTCTCATGAGGACCACCACAGGAAAGGAAGACCCAGAGTTACCACTGCTGCAGAGGATCCCACTTTAAACAATGCTACCTTATATAATGTTACTTACCCTACATTATTCATCTCATATGCATATGTATATACTGTACTCTATATCATCGACTGCATCCTTATGTAATACATGTATCACTAGCCACTTTAAACAATGCTACCTTATATAATGTTACTTACCCTACATTATTCATCACATATGCATATGTATATACTGTACTCTATATCATCGACTGCATCCTTATGTAATACATGTATCACTAGCCACTTTAAACAATGCTACCTTATATAATGTTACTTACCCTACATTATTCATCACATATGCATATGTATATACTGTACTCTATATCATCGACTGCATCCTTATGTAATACATGTATCACTAGCCACTTTAAACAATGCTACCTTATATAATGTTACTTACCCTACATTATTCATCTCATATGCATATGTATATACTGTACTCTATATCATCGACTGCATCCTTATGTAATACATGTATCACTAGCCACTTTAAACAATGCTACCTTATATAATGTTACTTACCCTACATTATTCATCTCATATGCATATGTATATACTGTACTCTATATCATCGACTGCATCCTTATGTAATACATGTATCACTAGCCACTTTAAACAATGCTACCTTATATAGTGTTACTTACCCTACATTATTCATCTCATATGCATATGTATATACTGTACTCTATATCATCGACTGCATCCTTATGTAATACATGTATCACTAGCCACTTTAACTATGCCACTTTGTTTACATACTCATCTCATATGTATATACTGTACTCGATACCATCTACTGTATCTTGCCTATGCTGCTCTGTACCATCACTCATTCATATATCCTTATGTACATATTCTTTATCCCCTTACACTGTGTATAAGACAGTAGTTTAGGAATTGTTAGTTAGATGAGTAAGTATGTTGGTTATTACTGCATTGTCGGAACTAGAAGCACAAGAAGCACAAGCTAGAAGCACAAGCATTTTGCTACACTCGCATTAACATCTGCTAACCATGTGTATGTGACAAATAAAATTTGATTTGATTTGATTTGATAAGTTCATTAGAGTTACCAGCCTCAGAAATTGTAGCCCAAATAAATGCTTCACAGAGTTCAAGAAACAACATCAACTGTTCAGAGGAGACTGAGTGAATCAGGCCTTCATGGTTGAATTGCTGCAAAGAAACTACTACTAAAGGACACCAATAAGAATAAAAGACTTGATTGGGCCAAGAAACACGAGCTATGGATAT
Source organism: Oncorhynchus masou masou (assembly GCF_036934945.1). Lineage (NCBI taxonomy): Eukaryota > Metazoa > Chordata > Actinopteri > Salmoniformes > Salmonidae > Oncorhynchus > Oncorhynchus masou. The sequence goes on from NC_088214.1 coordinate 12,093,277, forward strand.
TAGACCGGTGGAAATCTGTTGGGATGAGTTGGACCGCAGAGCGAAGGAAAAGCAGCCAACAAGTGTTCAGCATATGTGGGAACTCCTTCAAGACTGTTAGAAAAGCATTCCAGGTGAAGCTGGTTGAGAGAATACCAAGAGCGTGCAAAGTTGTCATCAAGGCAAAGGGTGGCTACTTTGAAGAATCTAAAACATAGAATATATTTTGATTTGTTTAACACTTTTTTGGTCACTACATGATTCCATATGTGTTTTTCATAGTTTTGATGTCTTCACTGTTATTCCACAATGTAGAAAATTGTCAAAATAAAGAAAAACCCTTGAATGAGTAGGTGTGTGTAAACTTTTGACTGGTACTGTATATAGGGCAGCAGCCTCTAAAGCTACTCAGTAGGAGTGTCTACACTTTTGACTGGTACTGTATATAGGGCAGCAGCCTCTAAAGCTACTCAGTAGGAGTTTCTAAACTTTTGCCTGGTACTGTATATAGGGCAGCAGCCTCTAAAGCTACTCAGTAGGAGTTTCTAAACTTTTGACTGGTACTGTATATAGGGCAGCAGCCTCTAAAGCTACTCAGTAGGAGGGCTGATCTAGCATCCATTTGGTATTTTAGATCATAATGAATAAGATTATATGGACCTGATCCCAGATCAGCACTCCTACTCTGAGATGCTTTATTCATAATAATAATATTGATTGTCTTAACTCGGTCTTCACCCCAAAGCTCCTCTGTCCTAAACCCAAACCACTGATTCAGGATCAAACACCTCATCCCTGGTCCTGTGTGGCTCAGTTGGTAGAACATGGACCTTGCAACATTGAGACTGTAGGTTTGATTTCTGGTGGCACCCATATGTAAAATATATGCACGCATGAGTTTAGGCCTACCCGAATTCTACGTGGAGAGAAAATGTGTGCTGTGGGAATTGCATACTCTATACCAGGGATCATCAACCAGATTCAGTTGAAGGGTGATTTTTTTTCTTGGGTGGGGGGCCGGAACATAATTACAAATAATTAGTCATCTGCAAATTGACCGCAAGAAGCCCAAACAGATATGTTTGCTTAAAACAACCATTTCAAACCTTGCTTACATATGTATACCATCACGTATCTATTATGCGTGGGAATACTTGTGAACAGATTTCTTAAAATAAAATCACTTGAAGCTGATTTCCTGGTGTTTTTACAGTCTTTTATGTAAAAGTTTTTTGTTTTGTTCAGAACACTTTTTGGCTATATTTGGCCCCCATTCGGCTCGTGGGCCGCCAGTTGGGGAACCCTGCTCTGTACACTATCTGTGGAATTTCTGAAGGACCGCGCAGGCGCACTAGGGAGATCGCCTTTGAGTCCAGTGCGGCAGGAAAAGCTAGAGGATACGTCGTGGAGATTGAGGGTTCGGAGAGCAAAACAGTTATAATGGAAAAAAAGGACAATTGCTTCCGTTTACTTAACACCATCCTCAAAATATGAATTTAGCGATCCCTGTAAATAGAAGTCGGGTAAATGGGCGAGCAGTTTCGTAGATAGCCTCCAGTAGACTAACGTTTCGTCTATGCTTGAAGATAATGTCAGGCTGAAAATCCCCAAACTCGTCTACTGCAGTTGCCTGGCTGGAATTCCATTCTCCTACTGAAAATATCGGACACATGGAAATAAAAACGGTTAGCTTGTAACCGTGGGAAGGATCCACAACACATCTGGGTGTGAGGAATTCCAGTCGGTCTTCGGTTCGGAAACGCATTCAAAGTTTGAACGTAAAGAGACTTTGCTGCATTGAATTCCTTTTCACGGGATGTCATCTGCCGCGGACAGAATTCCACGAGTTAACTGACCATCTGCCTCTCGGTAACGGAGGCCGAGCGAGCCAGGCGTAAAGATGGGTGATGCGGCACATACCAAGCGGTTGAGACGAACCTTTATCGTACCCTCGATCAAGGCGTTTGATCACTATGATTTCACAAGGGCTAAAATATCCTGTAGCTTCACATGGCTTGTGGCCAAAGCCTTTGGCTCAGGTAGGTGGCGCCTATTGTTGTCTTCTCAATATTGGTGTGGAAATGTGTAACATTTTATGCAAAATGTTGACAAATTGTGTCAGTGTGCACATCATCATAATAGGGCCAATCATGATTGGTAACCGCGATATTTCTGAGGGGCCTATAGAGCATATATATGTGTTAAGAATTTGTTATTCGGCTCCAAGGTCCTTGATGAAACATCATCGAGACTTCACCACGCGCGAATGCGACCATGAAACACGCAAATTAGTCATTTTATTAGTCACATCTGGGCGCTCTAATTGACGTTGTGTCTGAGGGGAGGCACACGTGTGGGATGACTAACTGTTGCTCATTCCAATACCTCTGCCTTTTCTGTTCTCAACATGGCAGGGGGCGTTGTTTACCTACCCTCTCGCATCTGCATGGGTGTCTGTTACATTTGATTGATTAGCTATTGCAGCTGGTTCCTGGTGTTCACAGCAATGGCCCCATGCCCTACAGGTTGTTGGACCATCTGAACAGTATTAGAAAGAGCATTCCATGTGATTTGACCATTGACAATGACACAGTTGTCACTTCACTGGGTGAAGAGGCAGCACTTAAGCTATATTAAAGGCTTTCGATGGGCCTCCAGTGTGGCTGGGGAAAGCCTTGGTCTGCAGACTGTAGCCAGAGCAGCCCTAACTGGCCCAGTGGCTCTGGGGTTGGTTGGAGGGGGACTGACTCCAGCTCTTTAATTCATGTTTTTTACTGGGCTACACGCTAACTACCATCGACTAAGGCAACTGAACATGACTAGAAAGCTCTTCATGTAGTTTCCAGCATGATGTTTGTAAACTAAGCTTTTCTCAAGTGTATAAATTGGTGGAAAACCCTCACTAGAAGCGCATGGCGTTAACTGGGGCGGTAGGGTAGCCTAGTGGTTAGAGCATTGGACTAGTAACCGGAAGGTTGCAAGTTCAAACCCCCGTTCTGCCCCTGAACAGGCAGTTAACCCACCGTTCCTAGGCCGTCATTGAAAATAAGAATTTGTTCTTAACTGACTTGCATAGTGAAAGAAAGGTAAAAAAAACAAACTGCAGGCCTCACCTCATGACTTATTCCTAGAGAATTACACGCTCATAGCATAGCAGGACTGGGCAGATTTGATTTCTTCCTGTCCCTCCCGGTGACACATATTACTGCTCCCTTCCTGCACCAATACAGAGAACTGTGGCCCAATTCATCAGTACAGTCTACACACACAGCTATGTTTGGCCTAGTTACTATGGCTGTGACAGTATTTTGACCCACAAAATGCTGAACATGTGCATGTATGTGTAACCGATGTGAAATGGCGAGCAAGTTAGCAGGGTGTGTGCTAATAGCGGTTCAATCGGTGACGTCACTCGCTCTGAGACCTTGGAGAAGTTGTTCTGATGCTTCGTGGGTGTCAGTTGTTGATGTGTGCAGAGGGTCCCTGGTTTGAGCCCGGCGAGGGGATGGTTTAAAGTTATATTGTTACAATTACACAAAATGTTTTCCTCTTATGACTGATTCCAGAGGCATCTGTGGTTGTTGCTCTCCTGTGTGGCACTGGATCATTGACGAGGTGACTGACTGCTCTCTCTGTGTGTGTGTGTGTGTGTGTGTGTGTGTGTGTGTGTGTGTGTGTGTGTGTGTGTGTGTGCGTGTGTGTGCACAAATGCTTTGCGAGCAGCTGTTCTAGAATGTGCTCTATACAGACAGCCCTCTCCTGTCTCTGTAACATCTGTGGTGTTGGCATTTTGGAGACCCAGTCGGTGACAACATTTGTCTCCATTACATCACAACACAGGGGCCTGCCGGTGGGATCCTTGGGATGTCCCTACCCTGAACGTTAACCGACATTAGTCTCATCTTGTGTGTACTTATTAGCCACAATCAATGTGAGTGACAACAGCTCGGACCGTTTCTATGGTCTGACTACATGGATGTTCGTACTGCATTGGAGAATAAGTAGTCTGACGTTAGTTTACATAGTGAGCAACTGAACAAAAATGTTGCCTTTTGAAAACCACAGCTAAAATACATCTAGTTATTTCTCAACATTGTAGTCCAGTGCTTTGAATCAGACATTGTGAATTGCTGCTATAAGCTACAAGTTTCTAAGAATGCAATAACTGCATAGTAACCGAAAATTAATGTTGCTGACAGCTGTACATGTTTTAATGTTCCCTTGCTGTGCTGTGCTCCAATTGGATGACTTCCTAAGGTCGGCATAGTAAGGGTGGATATTCCAGGTCCCGTGGACTTCCTGTAACACTACTTCCTGTGTACTTCCTGTTTGATTGGTTGTCCTTGACGCGGCAGCTTTTGATGAACTGATGGAAAACTAAATCCTGCTCACTCTGTAAAGGGTGATCTGCACTCCACACTGTTACAAACAAGCCTGCTTTATTGGTCTAATAGAACCTTTTTGATGGCCATATTTATTTATTTAATTTTTAAATTGAACCTTTATTTAACTAGGCAAGTTAGTTAAGAACAACTATGAACTGAGCCCTATAACCCCTGTTTGGTTCTTTATTGCTCCATTTATTTCTAGCAGCACTTGTATGGCTGTTGTTAGCAAGACTGTGTTAACATTGTAAAGCCTAATGTTCCATCCACTTAAAGGTGTGTAGTATTGTTGCTGCTCGAGGAGGCCTAGAGGGAAAAAGTCAGAGAGCTGGCAGTGTGGTGCCATTTTTTCTTCACATTCTTGCACTGGCTCTGTGCACACTCACTGGACTCTACCCACACACACTCACTGGACTCTACCCACACACACTCACTGGACTCTACCCACACACACTCACTGGACTCTACCCACACACACTCACTGGACTCTACCCACACACACAAACTCACTGGACTCTACCCACACACACTCACTGGACTCTACCCACACACACGCACAAACTCACTGGACTCTACCCACACACACACACTCACTGGACTCTACCCACACACACATGCACAAACTCACTAAACTCTACCCACACACACACGCACACACTGGACTCTACCCACACACACACACACAAACTCACTGGACTCTACCCCCCCCCCCCCCCCCACACACACACACACACACACACACACACACATACTATACTGGCACTCCAACATACACACACACTACATGTGCTCACACACAAACACACACACACACACACACACACACACACACACACTCAATACTGGCACTCCAACATACATGCACACTACTTGTGCTCACACACACCAAACACATGCATACTGACGCCACACACACACACAAATTCACATATAGACACACTTTCTCACTCTTCACATACGCTGCTGCTACTCTGTTTATTGCCTATCCTTATTGCCTAGTCACTTCTAGCCCTACCTACATGTACATGTTACCTCAACTACCTCGTAACCCTGCACATTGACTTGATACCGGTACTCCTTGGATATAGCCTCGTTATTGTTATTTTATTGTGTTACTATTTCCCTATTTGCAAATTTGTCTTACTTTTTATCTCTGCGTTGTTGGGAAAGGGCTCGTAAGTAAGCATTTCACGGTAAAGTCTAGACCCGTTGTATTCTGTGCATGTGACAAATAAAATTAGATTTGATTTGAGATCATAGGAGCTTTTGTCTATCCTCTCGGGGTTATGAGGTGGTTTTAAATTGAGGGCAGACAGTTGTTGTTGTGACTAGATGCTGAAGTGGCTAGGTCTGGCTGTTGAGTGGTAAATGCCTGTTGTCTGAAATAGCCCCCTTCATCTCTCTGGGTGGGAACACAGCAAAGATTAGGTTTGCTTCTGACCTCCCCCTCTGAAGAATGGGTATTACTAAGTGGATGTATAGATGTAGGAACTTAATTTGAGCCAGTTTGCCACTGCAGGAAATTAATCCATACTATTGACCATTCTGTTGACCATTCTGTTGACCATACTGTTGACCATACTGTTGACCATACTGTTGACCATACTATTGACCATTTATATAGGTCGTTATCAATAAAACATCACAATATCAATCAATCAAATTGATTTATAAAGCCCTTTTAAGGTGCAGAGCATTGGATTTGGCTGCCTGGGGGCAAGGAGACCCGCAGCTCCACTAAAACTATTTGGTTGTAATATCATCACCTCTTGAAGAGCCTAATCAGAACTACACATTTCAGATTATTCCATGAAAAACAGTTGCTCACATTGAGCTCTATCATCAGAGATCTAGACCTACAGCAAGGAACTGCATGCTTTTCATGATCAGTAAACCTCCATTGATCACCTCAATTCAGATACGTCAGGGTAGCCTCATATCTCTCCATATTGGCCACCATTAATTGGATATTTGAGTGATATAAAATAAAGTGAACTATACCTGACAGGTATGAGTAGTTTAGGTTATTTCCCATCCTTTGTGGGGTCTGCCTGTCATGCAGCAGAAGGGCACATTTGCCAATGTAACATTACTGTTGGCTGATAATGTTTTATTTTTTATTTTTTCCCCCGTTTTCTCCCCAATTTCGTGGTATCCAATTGTTTAGTAGTTACTATCTTGTCTCATCGCTACAACTCCCATACGGGCTCGGGAGAGACGAAGGTTGAAAGTCATGCGTCCTCCGATACACAACCCAACCAAGCCGCACTGCTTCTTAACACAGCCGCACCAATGTGTCGGAGGAAACACCGTGCACCTGGCAACCTTGGTTAGCGCGCACTGCGCCCGGCCCGCCACAGGAGTCGCTGGTGCGCGATGAGACAAGGATATCCCCACCGGCCAAACCCTCCCTAACCCGGAGAGAAATAGTCCTATAATTCCTATAATAACTACAACCTAAAACTTATTACCTGGAAATATTGAAGACTCATGTTAAAAGGAACCACCAGTTTTCATATGTTTTCATGTTCTGAGCAAGGAACTTAAACGTTAGCTTTTTTACATGGCACATATTGCACTTTTACTTTCTTCTCCAACATTTTGTTTTTGCATTATTTAAACCAAATTGAACATGTTTCATTATTTATTTGTCCCATCACCATGCTAATTAATTACTTAAAAATCACACAATGTGATTTTCTGGATTTTTGTTTTCGATTCCGTCTCTCACAGTTGAAGTGTACCTAAGATAAAAATTACAGACCTTTACTTGCTTTGTAAGTAGGAAACACTGCCGATTTTGCAGGTTATCAAATACTTGTTCTCCCCACTGTATACTTCACAAGTGACAGGCTAATATTGACACAGACTATTCTCCATTTAATCTTGTTTTTACATATACTAAATAATGTATCCTTGACATTTATTTTGATTTAGAATGGACCATTATCATGTGCTGGTCTGGAAACGGGGGCAGGGAATAATACATGTCATCTATGCACTTAAATAGCAAATGAGGGACACTTTTCCCCGTGGTTTATGTTCATGCCAGCCAGGTATACAATACTCTATGCTATGCTATACTCCGGTTGTAAAGAGAAGCAATGTGCTTAGTATTAGGAAAGTTGAGAAATAAATGTAGTAAGTAGTGGTCGACCGATTATGAATTTGAAACGCCGATGCCGATTATTGGAGGACCCCAAAAAAAAGCAGAGACCGATTAAACGGCCAATTTTTGTGTGTATGTGTAATAATGACAATCGCAACAATACTGAATGAACAACGAAAACTTTAATTTTAACTTAATATAATACATAAATAAAAATCTATTTAGTCTCAAATAAATAATGAAACATTCAATTTGGTTTGGTTTAAATAATGCAAAAACACAGTGTTGGAGAAGAAAGTAAAAGTGCAATATTGCAGCCACAGGTCCTTTTGGTGCTGCTCTCACATAACCGATAGTCAGCCTGCCACACAGTCTCCTCGTGGATTGTAATGTAATCGACCATAATCAGCATCCAAAAAGGCCAATTACTGATTGTTATGAAAACTTGAAATCGTCCCTGATTAATCGGCTAACCTCTAATATGCCCATAGAAAGCTGAAGGGATCCTTTTTTTTTTTCCAGCAATTGCACAGCCTATAGAAATGTTGCGCAACCTGAGCTCATGGGCTCTCATGAAGTGTTTGATTAGATTTTAGAAAACATTTGCATTGATGTCAGAGTGATTAGAGGGACAATAGAGTGCTGAGTACCAGGCAGTTAGCAAGTTTGGTAGGCTACTAATGACCATCAGCAGCATCAGAGCTTGGAGAAGCCTAATGACCTTGACTAAACGGTCACGTGGACTTTGACTGCCGGTGTGGTGGTCATACGGTCACCGCAACAGACCTAAACATACACACTCACCTGAACTCATACATGCCCAAACTCTGCTCTAAGGTAGGGCTCTGTGGACAGTTTCCTCAGCGTTGTTTCCTGAAAGGACAAAAACAAGCCTAATGACAGGTTTCCACTAGCAACCACTGTCACGGTCACCCCAACAGACCTAAACACATACAGGCACACACACTCAAACTCACACATGCACAAACACACACACACAGGCCAGGAACACCGCCCTTGCCCCATACGCGCCCTTTCAACCCAACTGCCCCTCCGACTCAAAAACACTCACAGGACCCCCTGACTCATCATGTGAGAGAAGAGCAGGAAGTAGTGTAGTCCCTGAGGGCAGACTGCAGTACAGTATGTTGACTTTGTTGAAGAGTAAATCCCATTTAAATCAACAGGATTAATGCACTTACACACCTCACAGAGACTAAGTGGCCCAGGGCTTGGGCCTGTCCTACACACCTCACAGAAGACTTGGGCCTGTCCTAAGAGACTAAGGCCCAGGGCTTGGGCCTGTCCTACACACCTCACAGAGACTAAGTGGCCCAGGGCTTGGGCCTGTCCTACACACCTCACAGAGACTAAGTGGCCCAGGGCTTGGGCCTGTCCTACACACCTCACAGAGACTAAGTGGCCCAGGGTTTGGGCCTGTCCTACACACCTCACAGAGACTAAGTGGCCCAGGGCTTGGGCCTGTCCTACACACCTCACAGAGACTAAGTGGCCCAGGGCTTGGGCCTGTCCTACACACCTCACAGAGACTTTATAAGTGGCCCAGGGCTTGGGCCTGTCCTACACACCTCACAGAGACTTTATAAGTGGCCCAGGGCTTGGGCCTGTCCTACACACCTCACAGAGACTTTATAAGTGGCCCAGGGCTTGGGCCTGTCCTACACACCTCACAGAGACTTTATAAGTGGCCCAGGGCTTGGGCCTGTCCTACACACCTCACAGAGACTAAGTGGCCCACACTCCATCAAGAGACACAGTCCTAGAGGAGCTGACTGTAGTGTCAGTTATTGTGTGACCAAACTAACCTGTTCCTCTCTCCATCTACAGGCACAGTCCCAGAGGAGCTGACTGTAGTGTCAGTTATTGTGTGACCAAACTAACCTGTTCCTCTCTCCATCTACAGACACGGTCCCAGAGGAGCTGACTGTAGTGTCAGTTATTGTGTGACCAAACTAACCTGTTCCTCTCTCCATCTACAGACACGGTCCCAGAGGAGCTGTCAGTTATGTAGCCTACACTCCAAAAGGGTTCTACCTGTAATCAAAAAGGGTTCTTCAAAGGGTTCTCCTATGGGGACAGCCAAGGAACCCTTTTAGGTTTTAGATAGCAACTTTTTTGTAGCTATCCTCACACTAAACCCTCCTCTCCCTCCCTAGATGCGCTCCCAGAGGAGCTGGGGTCTTACTATGTTCATCGTATCCCCAAACTAACCCATCCCTTCCTCTCTCCCTCCAAAGATGCGGTCCCTGAGGAGCTTTCTGACCCCTTCTACAGGGACCAGTACAGCCAGGAGCACCTGAAGCCCCCCGTGGTGTCCCTGCTGCTGTCGGCAGAGCTCTACTGCCGGGCGGGTAGTCTTGTCCTCCGCAGCGATGCCGTCAAACCCCTGCTGGGACACAACACCGTCATCCAGGCCCTGGCACAGAAGGGACTGTACGTCACCGACCAGGACCGACTGGTCACCGAGGGGGACCTGACCAGCACTCCTATATGCATGGTGAGGATGGAGAGCTGTCTGTCATACACACACACCTCCTCTTTCTTTCATCCCCCTTTAATCTCTATTCCTTCTCTCTCTTTCACTCACACACTCATCCTCAGTCTCTTTGTGTGTGTGCTCTAAGGTAAGGTTTGATGATAAGTTGGTTATTTGAATCAGCTTAGTGTTGTAACGGACCGTAGTTGATCTGTGATCCGTACGGATTACCCCCATGGTTCGGCACGCATGTGAACCGCAGATCAATTGCAAAGTTTAACCATCATAGTGTGAAATACAGTTGTACTGCCGCGGTTATAATTCCCTACGTCTCGATAAAGAAGTAGTGAAAAGATAAAGACAAGACAGATGCTGTGTTTTACTCTGAAGCCTGAAGGTTGATTTGATGATTTCTTTTAAAGCAGTTGTGTGTTCTGTTCACGTGAACGGGGCCTGTTGAATCCCAACGAATCAATCCTGGATGCTCGCGTTGCAAAAAGCAAAGAATAAACACAGAGCTGAAGAACTGGAAAAGCCTCCCGCTTCATTGAAGTCTCATGTATGGGAGCATGTATGGGAGCATTTTGGCTTCCCTGTCAAATATGATGTCGGAAGCAGGGTGGTGGACAACACCACTACGGTGTGATGGCATTGTGTCACAAGAAAGCCATATGATCATGATGGAAATACATGGAGCGTGGCCACACATTTAGAGCGTCATCAACCTGGTGTGTCAGTGACGGGAGCCAACTCAGGCAGACAACTTCTCACCGAGACGTTTAAGCCCGTTGCTGCAGAGTCAGACTGGACTAAAGCCATCACCAAATCTATTGGGATGTTTATCGCTGCAGGCATCAGGCCATAGTCTGTTGTGGAAAACAAAGGGTTTAAGACTATGGTGAAAGTGCTTGAGTCACGCTACGAAACCCCCTGGCGCACCCACTTCAGTATGGAGATCGTGGCAGGGATTTATGAACAGGAACATATCAAAATTGTCGATGAATTATCCAAGGCATTATCCAAGGCATTATCCACGGCATTATCCAAGGCATTATCCAAGGCATTTCCCTCACCACAGACGGGTGGACCTCCAAGGTAACAGAAAGCTACGTGACTGTGACTGTTCACTACACCTCAGACGGGTGGACCTCCAGGGTAACAGAAAGCTACGTGACTGTGACTGTTCACTACACCTCAGACGGGTGGACCTTCAGGGTAACAGAAAGCTACGTGACTGTTCACTACACCACAGACGGGTGGACCTCCAGGGTAACAGAAAGCTACGTGACTGTGACTGTTCACTACACCACAGAGGAGTGGACCTCCAGGGTAACAGAAAGCTACGTGACTGTTCACTACACCACAGACGGGTGGACCTCCAGGGTAACAGAAAGCTACGTGACTGTGACTGTTCACTACACCACAGAGGAGTGGACCTCCAGGGTAACAGAAAGCTACGTGACTGTGACTGTTCACTACACCTCAGATGGGTGGACCTCCAGGGTAACGGAAAGCTACGTGACTGTTCACTACACCACAGAGGAGTGGACCTCCAGGGTAACAGAAAGCTACGTGACTGTTCACTACACCACAGACGGGTGGACCTCCAGGGTAACAGAAAGCTACGTGACTGTGACTGCTCACTACACCACAGAGGAGTGGACTTCCAGGGTAACGGAAAGCTACGTGACTGTTCACTACACCACAGACGGGTGGACCTCCAGGGTAACAGAAAGCTACGTGACTGTGACTGTTCACTACACCTCAGACGGGTGGACTTCCAGGGTAACGGAAAGCTACGTGACTGTTCACTACACCACAGACGGGTGGACCTCCAGGGTAACAGAAAGCTACGTGACTGTGACTGTTCACTACACCTCAGACGGGTGGACCTCCAGGGTAACGGAAAGCTATGTGACTGTTCACTACACCTCAGACGGGTGGACCTCCAGGGTAACGGAAAGCTATGTGACTGTTCACTACACCTCAGACGGGTGGACCTCCAGGGTAACAGAAAGCTACGTGACTGTTCACTACACCACAGAGGAGTGGACCTCCAGGGTAACAGAAAGCTACGTGACTGTTCACTACACCACAGACGGGTGGACCTCCAGGGTAACAGAAAGCTACGTGACTGTGACTGTTGACTACACCTCAGACGGGTGGACCTCCAGGGTAACGGAAAGCTATGTGACTGTTCACTACACCTCAGACGGGTGGACCTCTAGGGTAACAGAAAGCTACGTGACTGTTCACTACACCACATAGGAGTGGACCTCCAGGGTAACAGAAAGCTACGTGACTGTGACTGTTCACTACACCACAGACGGGTGGACCTCCAGGGTAACGGAAAACTACGTGACTGTGACTGTTCACTACACCACAGAGGAGTGGACCTCCAGGGTAACGGAAAGCTACGTGACTGTGACTGCTCACTACACCACAGAGGAGTGGACCTCCAGGGTAACGGAAAGCTACGTGATTGTGACTGTTCACTACACCACAGACGGGTGGTCCTCCAAGGTAACGGAAAGCTATGTGACTGTGACTGTTCACTACACCACAGACGGGTGGACCTCCAGGGTAACGGAAAGCTATGTGACTGTGACTGATCACTACACCACAGACGGGTGGACCTCCAGGGTAACGGAAAACTACGTGACTGTTCACTACACCACAGAGGAGTGGACCTCCAGGGTAACAGAAAGCTACGTGACTGTTCACTACACCACAGACGGGTGGACCTCCAGGGTAACAGAAAGCTACGTGACTGTGACTGTTCACTACACCACAGAGGAGTGGACCTCCAGGGTAACAGAAAGCTACGTGACTGTGACTGTTCACTACACCACAGAGGAGTGGACCTCCAGGGTAACAGAAAGCTACGTGACTGTTCACTACACCACAGAGGAGTGGACCTCCAAGGTAACAGAAAGCTACGTGACTGTGACTGTTCACTACACCACAGAGGAGTGGACCTTCAGGGTAACAGAAAGCTACGTGACTGTTCACTACACCACAGAGGAGTGGACCTCCAGGGTAACAGAAAGCTATGTGACTGTGACTGTTGACTACACCACAGAGGAGTGGACCTCCAGGGTAACAGAAAGCTATGTGACTGTGACTGTTCACTACACCACAGAGGAGTGGACCTCCAGGGTAACAGAAAGCTACGTGACTGTGAATGTTCACTACACCACAGAGGAGTGGACCTCCAGGGTAACAGAAAGCTACATGACTGTTCACTACACCACAGAGGAGTGGACCTCCAGGGTAACAGAAAGCTACGTGACTGTGACTGTTCACTACACCACAGAGGAGTGGACCTCCAGGGTAACAGAAAGCTACGTGACTGTTCACTACACCACAGAGGAGTGGACCTCCAGGGTAACAGAAAGCTATGTGACTGTTGACTACACCACAGAGGAGTGGGAGATGTGAAGTCCGGTGCTACAGACACGCCCCCCCTATGAGAGTTGCACAGGCACACATCTGGTGCAGGTACTCTGCTAGGAGCAGTAGCAGAGTGGAAGCTAGAGGCCCAATAGCAATATCCCAATCAACACAGATAATGCCAAGAACCAAGTAAATGCAGTGATAGAGGCTGGACTGGGGCCACAGATAGCTTGCTTTGCACATGTGATTAACATCTCAAAGGGGAATCTCAGGTAACCAGATGGACCTCAGGTAACCAGATGGACCTCAGGTAACCAGATGGACCTCAGGTAACCAGATGGACCTCAGGTAACCAGATGGACCTCAGGTAACCAGATGGACCTCAGGTAACCAGATGGACCTCAGGTAACCAGATGGACCTCAGGTAACCAGATGAACCTCAGGTAACCAGATGGACCTCAGGTAACCAGATGGACCTCAGGTAACCAGATGGACCTCAGGTAACCAGATGGACCTCAGGTAACCAGATGGACCTCAGGTAACCAGATGGACCTCAGGTAACCAGATGAACCTCAGGTAACCAGATGGACCTCAGGTAACCAGATGGACCTCAGGTAACCAGATGGACCTCAGGTAACCAGATGGACCTCAGGTAACCAGATGGACCTCAGGTAACCAGATGGACCTCAGGTAACCAGATGGACCTCAGGTAACCAGATGGACCTCAGGTAACCAGATGGACCTCAGGTAACCAGATGGACCTCAGGTAACCAGATGGACCGCCTCCTTGGGAGGTTCAGGAAGATGGTTTCCTTTTTCCACCGAAGCACAACAGCCGCTCATGTGCTTAAATCCAAGCAAGAAATGTTCCAGCTACCGACCCACAAGCTCATACACCATGTCACAACAACATGAAACTCCACTTATGACATGTTGGAGAGCTATCTTGAGCAGCAGGCAGCTGTACACTCTGCACTGACAGACAAGACCCTGGAAAAACATAAAGACATCGTCAGAGGAGGTCCTCCAGGTGTTCAAACCCCTGAAAATGGTTACAACCCTACTGACCACTGAATCTGTACCTTCTGTGTCCATGATCCTACCTCTGAAAACAAGGATTCTACAATCCATGGCCCTAAGTGAGGAAGACAGCACCATCACTAGAGAGTTCCAGGCTGCCATTAGAGAGGACCTGAAGCCCAGACTGCCTTCATAGATCTACTGCACTGGATCCAAGGTTCAAGTCCCTGTCTCACCTAGACCCTCACCTAGACCCTCACCTAGACCCTCACCTAGACCCTCACCTAGACCCTGCCCTACACCGGAGGGCATACAGTGATCTCACCACTGAGACTGTGGCCACTGAAGAGGTAAAAAAAAGAGTGAATTACTTGTATAATAAATATACTGCAGTCTAATCATAGTCTATGCTATTGCTATTAGAATCATCCATTTCTGATTTGGAATAATGGCTTTTATTAAATGTTGTTGCCACGATTATAGTTCTATGAAATATGAAAATAGATAATTTGTTAGTTTAATAGATCACGTCATTTTTTTCTGCAGGGTCAAGCCACAGAGTCGACTGGAGCAGACTCAGAGGCATCTCCTCCACAAAATCATTTGGCCATGAAGGAGCTTTTCGGGGGGGGGGGCTTTATGAGCAAAGCCTAATGAGCAAGGACACAGGAAAATGTTTGCCAACGCCATCAAAGAGGAGGTGGCATCCTACAAGGCAGCAGGCGGCATTCCACTGGATGGTGATCCACTGGATGGTGTTCCACCTGATGGTGATCCACTGGATGGTGTTCCACTGGATGGTGTTCCACTGGATGGTGATCCACTGGATGGTGTTCCACTGGATGGTGATCCACTGGATGGTGTTCCACCTGATGGTGATCCACTGGCATGGTGATCCACTGGATGGTGTTCCACCTGATGGTGATCCACTGGATGGTGATCCACTGGCATGGTGTTCCACTGGATGGTGATCCACTGGCATGGTGTTCCACTGGATGGTGTTCCACTGGATGGTGATCCACTGGATGGTGTTCCACTGGATGGTGATCCACTGGATGGTGTTCCACCTGATGGTGATCCACTGGCATGGTGATCCACTGGATGGTGTTCCACCTGATGGTGATCCACTGGATGGTGATCCACTGGCATGGTGTTCCACTGGATGGTGATCCACTGGGTGGTGATCCACTGGCATGGTGTTCCACTGGATGGTGATCCACTGGCATGGTGTTCCACTGGATGGTGTTCCACTGGCATGGTGTTCCACTGGATGGTGATCCACTGGCATGGTGTTCCACTGGATGGTGATCCACTGGATGGTGATCCACTGGATGGTGTTCCACTGGATGGTGTTCCACTGGCATGGTGTTCCACTGGATGGTGTTCCACTGGATGGTGTTCCACTGGCATGGTGTTCCACTGGATGGTGATCCACTGGATGGTGTTCCACTGGATGGTGATCCACTGGATGGTGATCCACTGGATGGTGATCCACTGACATGGTGATCTACTGGCGTGGTTGAAAAGCAATGAGAGGTCTCCCCTCTCCCCAGACAATGTAGACATCCTCATCTTTTTGATAAGTTCAGGTCTGCTTTGCTTTCTTTATTTTGTTTGATGATGTGGACACAGGCTATTTTTTAATTCACTATTGTTCAAAGGAAGAAGGTATCATACCTCATATTAATTTAACAATTGAGTATTGAGTATTTTATGTCCAGATTGTATTTAAAGATTGAAAAGTTCCATGCTTTAAGTGTTCTTTAACTAATAAATGGAAGGCAAAGTTATATTCGTCTTCCTTTTTTTTGCTCATCCGAATAATGATCCGATCCGTGACTCAAAACGCGATCCGATCCGGGACTCAAAATGCGATTCGATCCGTGAGTTTTGTGATCCATTGCACCACTAGTAGTGCTGGGGCAAAAACCCAGACCCCTTGGGGTCCCCAGGACTGAGTTGGGGAAACTCTGCTCTAAGGTAGGGCTCTGTGGACCGTTTTCTCAGCATTGTCTCCTGAAAGGACAAAAACAAGCCTAATGACAGGTTTCCACTAGCAACAACAGACAGGCAGGCAGACGGACGGACAGACAGGCAGACAGACAGGCAGACAGGCAGGCAGACAGGCAGGCAGGCAGGCAGGCAGGCAGACAGACAGACAGTCAGGCAGGCAGGCAGGCAGGCAGGCAGACAGACAGGCAGACAGACAGGCAGACAGACAGGCAGACAGGCAGGCAGACAGGCAGGCAGGCAGACAGGCAGACAGGCAGGCAGACAGGCAGACAGGCAGGCAGACAGACAGTCAGGCAGGCAGGCAGGCAGGCAGGCAGACAGACAGACAGACAGACAGACAGACAGACAGACAGACAGACAGTACTGTTATGTCACACAGTACAAGGTAAAAATGCCTTTCTTAGGAAAAAGCAAATAAAGCAGAATATTGTTTTTCTGTGTGTAGTGGAAGGGAATGGAACGGAGAGTCATGGTCACGGGCTACTCCTCACTATAACATGTACAGCAGAAAGCTTCCAGTTATTTAGTCTGCCCCAATTAGTAAAACCTCAAGCCTTTGGTCACAAACTGAGGTTTTAAGCAGTCCTTTTAAATCTACAATCCTTTTCAGTTGATTTTCTATTGAAGAATGTAGAGTAGCTTGATATGAGGTATTTCATAGACTTGATATCATTACAGAGATATTTATTCTAATCTGATTATGTGTGTTTGAGAACCATGAGTTTAAATCCAGCCACAATCTCATGCATAGTTAGACTGTATATACAGGGCCTTCAGAAAGTATTCAAACCCCTTCACTTTTTACACATTTTGTTACGTTACAGCCTTATTCTTAAATGGATCAACTTGAAAAATGTCCTCATCAATCTACAAACAATACCCCATAATGAAAAACAGTAATATCTTATTTACATAAGTATTCAGACTCTTTGCTATGAAACTCTAAATTGAGCTCAGGTGCATCCTGTTTCCTTTGATCATCCTCGATGTTTCTACAACTTCATTGGAGTCCACCTGTGGTAAATTCAATGTATTGGACATTATTTGGAAAGGCACACACCTGTCTATATAAGGTTCCACAGTTGTCAGTGCATGTCAGAGCAAAAACCATGAGTCATGAGTCAAAAAGTCATGAGGTGGCTGGAATTGTCTGTAGAGCTCTGAGACAGGATTGTGTCGATGCACAGATCTGGGGAAAGGTACCAAAATATTTCTGCAGCATTGAAGGTCCCCAAGAACACAGTGGCCTCCATCATTATTAAATGGAAGAAGTTTGGAACCACCAAGACTCTTCCTAGAGCTGGCCGCCTGACCAAACTGAGCAATCAGGGGAGAAGGGCCTCCGTCTGGGAGGTGACAAAGAACCCGATGGTCACTCTGACAGAGCCCCAGAGGTCTTCTGTGGAGATGGGAGAACCTTCCAGAAGGACAACCTTCTCTGCAGCACTCCACCAATCAGGCCATTATGGTAGAGTGGCCAGACAGAAGCCACTCCTCAGTAAAAGACATATGACAACCTGCTTGGAGTTTGCCAAAAGGCACCTCTCTGACCATGAGAAACAAGATCCTCTGGTCTGATGATTGAACTTATTGGCCTGAATGCCAAGGGTGACATCTGGAGGAATCCAGGTACTGCTCATCACCTGGCCAATACCAACCCTACAGTGAAGCATGGTGGTGGCAGAATCCTACTTTGGAGATGTTTTTCAGCGGAAGGGACTGGGACACTAGTCAGGATCGAGTACAGAAAGATCACTGATTAAAAACTGCTCCAGAGCTCTCAGGACCTCAGACTGGGGTGAGGGTACACCTTCTGACAGGACAACGACCCTAAGCACACAGCCAAGACAACGCAGGAGTGGCTACGAGACAAGTTTATGAATGTCCTTGAATGGCTCAGCCAAAACCCTGACTTGAACCCGATCGAACATCTCTGGAGAGACCTGAAAATAGTTGTGCAGCAACGCTCATCATCCAACCTTACAGTTTGAGAGGATCTGCAGAGAAGAATGGGAGAAACTCCCCAAATACAGGTGTGTCAAGCTTGTAGCGTCATACCCAAGAAGACCCAATGCTGTAATCACTGCCAAAGGTGCTTCAACAAAGTACTGAGTAAAGAGTCAAGATGTAAATGTGATATTTCAGTTTTTTGTTTTGCAAACATTTCTAAAAACCTGTTTTTGCTTTATCATTATGGGGTAATCTGTGTAGATTGATGAGTAACAATTTGTATTTAATACATTTTAGAATAAGGCTGTAACGTAACAAAATGTGAAAAAAGTGTAGGATACTTTTTGAATGCACTGTAACTGCCGACAAAATGGCAGGCTGCATTGCAGTGCTTTCTCTCTCTCTCTCTCTCTCATTCTCTCTCTCTCTCTTCTCTCCCTTCTCTCTCTCTCTCATTCTCTCTCTCTCTCCCTCTCTCTCTCTCATCCTCCCACCCTCCAATGCCCACATTCTAACCAGTGTGTTTATAATAAGACCAAACCATTTTTCTCTTTTGAATATTTAATGGCTGCTCGACACAGAGACCACAATTCATCTGCCCCATCTGCTGTGGCAGACATAGAATCTCTTTCCTTCCCTCCATATCTCCTCATCAGTTATTTCTGTCTGTCTCTATCCCCTCTCTCTCTCCCCCTTTCTCTCCTCTCTCCCTCTCTTTCATCTCTCTCTCTCCCCCCTCTGTCTCTCTCTCCTCTGTCTCCCCCTTCTTTCATCTCTCTCTCCCGTCTCTTGCTCTCTCTCCCCCTCTTTCATCTCTCTCTCTCTCGTCTCTTGCTCTCTCTCCTCTCTCCTCCTCTTTCATATCTCTCTCCCCTCTATTGCTCTCTCCCCCTCTCTCTAAAACATCTATAGTGGATAAAATAAAGTTCAGTATGTTAAAGATTGATCAATGGAAGTTGTTTTTTCACAGGTGTGATGACGGGGTGGGTGGGAGACAGAATTTCTACTGGTGTAGGTTTTAAATGCATTGGGGTTGGCATGCTTTTCTCTTAATAGGCTACATTTGGTTATTATGATGTGTGTTAAAAAGCTGTTTAATAGAATATAAGTATACTCTATTATTTAGAATTGTACTAATTGCATACATGTTGGTTTATAAAGTACAGTGGATGTCATTTAGAGAAAATAAATGTACATCTAAAAATAAGACGCTGCCTCTTTAAGACCAATGTTCCTAAAGAGAGATCGTCATGGCTGTATGCTGGCTACAAGACCAATGTTCCTAAAGAGAGATCGTCATGGCTGTATGCTGGCTACAAGACCAATGTTCCTAAAGAGAGATCGTCATGGCTGTATGCTGGCTACAAGACCAATGTTCCTAAAGAGAGATCGTCATGGCTGTATGCTGGCTACAAGACCAATGTTCCTAAAGAGAGATCGTCATGGCTGTATGCTGGCTACAAGACCAATGTTCCTAAAGAGAGATCGTGGCTGTATGGCTGTTCCTAATGCTGGCTACAAGACCAATGTTCCTAAAGAGAGATCGTCATGGCTGTATGCTGGCTACAAGACCAATGTTCCTAAAGAGAGATCGTCATGGCTGTATGCTGGCTACAAGACCAATGTTCCTAAAGAGAGATCGTCATGGCTGTATGCTGGCTACAAGACCAATGTTCCTAAAGAGAGATCGTCATGGCTGTATGCTGGCTACAAGACCAATGTTCCTAAAGAGATCGTCATGGCTGTATGCTGGCTACAAGACCAATGTTCCTAAAGAGAGATCGTCATGGCTGTATGCTGGCTACAAGACCAATGTTCCTAAAGAGAGATCGTCATGGCTGTATGCTGGCTACAAGACCAATGTTCCTAAAGAGAGATCGTCATGGCTGTATGCTGGCTACAAGACCAATGTTCCTAAAGAGAGATCGTCATGGCTGTATGCTGGCTACAAGACCAATGTTCCTAAAGAGAGATCGTCATGGCTGTATGCTGGCTACAAGACCAATGTTCCTAAAGAGATCGTCATGGCTGTATGCTGGCTACAAGACCAATGTTCCTAAAGAGAGATCGTCATGGCTGTATGCTGGCTACAAGACCAATGTTCCTAAAGAGAGATCGTCATGGCTGTATGCTGGCTACAAGACCAATGTTCCTAAAGAGAGATCGTCATGGCTGTATGCTGGCTACAAGACCAATGTTCCTAAAGAGAGATCGTCATGGCTGTATGCTGGCTACAAGACCAATGTTCCTAAAGAGAGATCGTCATGGCTGTATGCTGGCTACAAGACCAATGTTCCTAAAGAGAGATCGTCATGGCTGTATGCTGGCTACAAGACCAATGTTCCTAAAGAGAGATCGTCATGGCTGTATGCTGGCTACAAGACCAATGTTCCTAAAGAGAGATCGTCATGGCTGTATGCTGGCTACAAGACCAATGTTCCTAAAGAGAGATCGTCATGGCTGTATGCTGGCTACAAGACCAATGTTCCTAAAGAGAGATCGTCATGGCTGTATGCTGGCTACAAGACCAATGTTCCTAAAGAGATCGTCATGGCTGTATGCTGGCTACAAGACCAATGTTCCTAAAGAGAGATCGTCATGGCTGTATGCTGGCTACAAGACCAATGTTCCTAAAGAGAGATCGTCATGGCTGTATGCTGGCTACAAGACCAATGTTCCTAAAGAGAGATCGTCATGGCTGTATGCTGGCTACAAGACCAATGTTCCTAAAGAGAGATCGTCATTTTTGCTCTGTATGCTGGCTACAAGACCAATGTTCCTAAAGAGATCGTCATGGCTGTATGCTGGCTACAAGACCAATGTTCCTAAAGAGAGATCGTCATGGCTGTATGCTGGCTACAAGACCAATGTTCCTAAAGAGAGATCGTCATGGCTGTATGCTGGCTACAAGACCAATGTTCCTAAAGAGAGATCGTCATGGCTGTATGCTGGCTACAAGACCAATGTTCCTAAAGAGAGATTGTCATGGCTGTATGCTGGCTACAAGACCAATGTTCCTAAAGAAATCGTCATGGCTGTATGCTGGCTACAAGACCAATGTTCCTAAAGAGAGATCGTCATGGCTGTATGCTGGCTACAAGACCAATGTTCCTAAAGAGTGATCGTCATGGCTGTATGCTGGCTACAAGACCAATGTTCCTAAAGAGAGATCGTCATGGCTGTATGCTGGCTACAAGACCAATGTTCCTAAAGAGATCGTCATCTGTCTGTATGCTGGCTACAAGACCAATGTTCCTAAAGAGAGATCGTCATGGCTGTATGCTGGCTACAAGACCAATGTTCCTAAAGAGAGATCGTCATGGCTGTATGCTGGCTACAAGACCAATGTTCCTAAAGAGTGATCGTCATGGCTGTATGCTGGCTACAAGACCAATGTTCCTAAAGAGAGATCGTCATGGCTGTATGCTGGCTACAAGACCAATGTTCCTAAAGAGAGATCGTCATGGCTGTATGCAGGCTACAAGACCAATGTTCCTAAAGAGAGATCGTCATGGCTGTATGCTGGCTACAAGACCAATGTTCCTAAAGAGAGATCGTCATGGCTGTATGCTGGCTACAAGACCAATCTTCCTACAAGACCAATGTTCCTAAAGAGTCGTCATGGCTGTATGCTGGCTACAAGACCAATGTTCCTAAAGAGTGATCGTCATGGCTGTATGCTGGCTACAAGACCAATGTTCCTAAAGAGAGATCGTCATGGCTGTATGCTGGCTACAAGACCAATGTTCCTAAAGAGAGATCGTCATGGCTGTATGCTGGCTACAAGACCAATGTTCCTAAAGAGAGATCGTCATGGCTGTATGCTGGCTACAAGACCAATGTTCCTAAATAGAGATCGTCATGGCTGTATGCTGGCTACAAGACCAATGTTCCTAAAGAGAGATCGTCATGGCTGTATGCTGGCTACAAGACCAATGTTCCTAAAGAGAGATCGTCATGGCTGTATGCTGGCTACAAGACCAATGTTCCTAAAGAGAGATCGTCATGGCTGTATGCTGGCTACAAGACCAATGTTCCTAAAGAGAGATCGTCATGGCTGTATGCTGGCTACAAGACCAATGTTCCTAAAGAGAGATCGTCATGGCTGTATGCTGGCTACAAGACCAATGTTCCTAAAGATCGTCAGGATGGCTGTATGCTGGAAAGACCAATGTTCCTAAAGAGAGATCGTCATGGCTGTATGCTGGCTACAAGACCAATGTTCCTAAAGAGAGATCGTCATGGCTGTATGCTGGCTACAAGACCAATGCTAGCTGTCTCTATTGATCTTTCTTTTAGCAGACGATCAACAGTAGCCAGCGTATTGCTAGCATGTTCTCTATTGACGGTTTCCTTTTGTAAATCACTTTCCCTAAAATGAATAAGCTCAGCGAGTAGATTGATGGGTGGTTCTTTTTGCTCAGGATGTGTATGTGTGCTGTGTGAACGTGTCAACGTCTGTACTGCTCCAGTGCTCGTGAAGTTGGGACTCGTTGGGGCATAGTAATGCTTGAATGAACGGCCAATCCTATTGCTGAAATACAAATAGCATGACTTTGCCGTGTGTAGTCTTCTGTGTTGTTTTCCTGTGGTCGACTGCGACGGAGCAAGTAAATGTTGAACTGGAATACAAAAATGCGTGGAAAAGTTACTGGCCCGGTCGAGGACCACTGGTGAGACAGGTTTTTACTGGCCCCGGGCCAGCGGGCCATCGTTAGTGTTGGTCCCTGGGGTGTAACAGGGAATTGACCTTAATTGGCGACAAAGCCTACAGCCAGTTAATTTACTGGCCTGTATATCCTCCCTGACACACACACACACACACACACACACACTATATACACACACACACACACACACACACACACTATATATACACACACACACTATATACACACACACACACACTATATACACACACACACACTATATACACGCCCACGCCTCTTTGTCCTTTAAACATGCACAATCTCTTCAGGATAGGCAGCTGCAGAGTGTCGCTCCCCATAGGAGTTGAGACGGTGTGTCTATGTACACTCAGCAGTTTGTGTAGTTTAGTGCAGATACGTGGTTGTTGCAGTGTTGGGTTTATGATGACCTCATGGTTTTTCACACACCGCTACTTGGCCTGGGTCCAGGTCAGGAGGAGGGTTGAGGATGACAGCAGGAGGAGGGAGTGCAGTGGGGGAGCGGCCGACAAGGACGGTTTAAAGAGAGGGGGGAAAGAGGAGAGGAAAGGGGGTGGGGGCTATCTTATGGTATCAGAGGAGGAGAAGAGGGGGAATATATATGTTGGAAGAAGAGAAGAGAGGGAATATATCTGTAGGAAGAGGGGAAGAGAGGGAATATATGTGTAGGAAGAAGAGAAGAGAGGGAATATATCTGTAGGAAGAAGGGAAGAGAGGGAATATATGTGTAGGAAGAAGAGAAGAGAGGGAATATATCTGTAGGAAGAAGGGAAGAGAGGGAATATATGTGTAGGAAGAAGAGAAGAGAGGGAATATATCTGTAGGAAGAAGAGAAGAGAGGGAATATATCTGTGGGAAGAGAGGGAAGGAATATATATGTGTAGGAAGAAGAGAAGAGAGGGAATATATCTGTGTAGGAAGAAGAGAAGAGGGAAGGATTATATCCATGCTCCAGAGAAGGAGAGGAAAGGGGGGATGGGTATGTGGTATAGGAGGAGAGGAAAGGGGGAATGGGTATGTGGTATAGGAGGAGAGGAAAGGGGAATGGGTATGTGGTATAGGAGGAGAGGAAAGGGGGGATGGGTATGTGGTATAGGAGGAGAGGAAAGGGGGATGGGTATGTGGTATAGGAGGAGAGGAAAGGGGGAATGGGTATGTGGTATAGGAGGAGAGGAAAGGGGTATGGGTATGTGGTATAGGAGGAGAGGAAAGGGGGATGGGTATGTGGTATAGGAGGAGAGGAAAGGGGGAATGGGTATGTGGTATAGGAGGAGAGGAAAGAGGGAATGGGTATGTGGTATAGGAGGAGAGGAAAGGGGGAATGGGTATGTGGTATAGGAGGAGAGGAAAGGGGGAATGGGTATGTGGTATAGGAGGAGAGGAAAGGGGGAATGGGTATGTGGTATAGGAGGAGAGGAAAGGGGGATGGGTATGTGGTATAGGAGGAGAGGAAAGGGGGAATGGGTATGTGGTATAGGAGGAGAGGAAAGGGGAATGGGTATGTGGTATAGGAGGAGAGGAAAGGGGGAATGGGTATGTGGTATAGGAGAAGAGGAAAGGGGAATGGGTATGTGGTATAGGAGGAGAGGAAAGGGGGGATGGGTATGTGGTATAGGAGGAGAGGAAAGGGGGGATGGGTATGTGGTATAGGAGGAGAGAGGGAATACGTGCCGGTGCTCCACTGCAGTACCATAGAGGGTGGGGTCTCAGAGCAAGTCTGCAGTAAGAGGGTGGGGTCTCAGAGCAAGTCTAGGTACGTATGGAGCATGTCAGTCTTTATAGCACATGCACGCTCGACCACACTGCCCAATATTACAGTTGTCAGACATCCAGCAGAAAGGAGCTATGAATCTCTCTCTCTCTTTCTCTCTCTCTCTCTCTCTCTCTCTCTCTCTCTCTCTCTCTCTCTCTCTCTCTCTCTCTCTCTCTCTCTCTCTCTCTCTCTCTCTCTTTCTCTCTCTCTTTTTCTCTCTCTTTTTTCTCTTTCTCTCTTTTTCTTTCTCTCTCTCTCTCTTTCCCTCTCATCCTCCCACCTCCCATGTGCTTTCTCTCTTTCTCTAATGTGCTTTATCTCTCTTTTCCTGTCTCCCTCATCTCTTATGAATGTCTACTTTGAATAATCTTTCACATGTCCAGCTTTATTCTAATCAGTGTATTCCAGTGGAGACTCCTTAGAGGAGGAAGAAAAGGACCATCATACTCAGTGAATTTCATACTTGTGAAACATTAAAAACATTTTTTTTTAAATTGATAAAACTATACTAATTATATTCACGAAACCAAATAATTGATTAAAACACACTGTTTTGCAACAGCACTCTGTAGGGTAGCACCATGTTGTCACTGGAGGACAGCTAGTTTCTGTCCTCCTCTTGGTACATTGACTTGAATTCAAAACCTAGGAGGCTCATTGTTCTCACCTCCTTCCATAGACTTACATAGTAATTATGACAACTTCCGGAGGACGTCCTCCAACCGATCAGAGCTCTTGCAGAATGAACTAACATGTTGTTCATTCAATCAAAGGATCAAAGAATTAATCTAGTACTGAAAGCATAAGCTACAGCTAGCTAGAACCACGGTGCATAAAATGTGGTGAGTAGTTGATTTGACGAAAATATTTTTAAGCCAGACTCAGGAAGTCTCATTTGTATTTCTGAAATATCAAACTCTCGGGGTGACAAAAGAAACCCATGCAAGATGTAATGTAAACTAACACAGGCGAGACGTTGTGTAAACAAACCCAGGCGAGACGTTGTGTAAACAAACCCAGGCGAGACGTCGTGTAAACTAACCCAGGCGAGACGTCGTGTAAACTAACCCAGGCGAGACGTCGTGTAAACTAACCCAGGCAAGACGTCGTGTAAACTAACCCAGGCGAGACGTCCTGTAAACTAACCCAGGTGAGACGTCCTGTAAACTAACCCAGGCGAGACGTCGTGTAAACTAACCCAGGTGAGACGTCACGTCGTGTAAACAAACCCAGGTGAGACGTCATAATGTGATCAGAGAGTTTTCAAGTGGCAGCTTGGCCAGTCACCCTTTGATTAGTCCGTATTAGACAGCTGGGCCAGTCACCCTTTGATTAGACAGCTGGGCCAGTCACCCTTTGATCAGTCCGTATTAGACAGCTGGGCCAGTCACCCTTTGATTAGACAGCTGGGCCAGTCACCCTTTGATCAGTCCGTATTAGACAGCTGGGTCAGTCACCCTTTGATCAGTCCGTATTAGACAGCTGGGCCAGTCACCCAAACCTGGGCCAGTCACCCTGATTAGACAGCTGGGCCAGTCACCCTTTGATTAGACAGAGCCAGTTTTGATCAGTTAGTATTAGACAGCTGGGTCCAGTCACCCTTTGATCAGTCCGTATTAGACAGCTGGTCCGTCACCCTTTGATTAGACAGCTGGGCCAGTCACCCTTTGATTAGACAGCTGGGCCAGTCACCATTTGATCAGTCCGTATTAGACAGCTGGGCCAGTCACCCTTTGATCAGTAGTACAGCTGGGGCCAGTCACCCTTTGATCAGTCCGTATTAGACAGCTGGGCCAGTCACCCTTTGATTAGACAGCTGGGCCAGTCACCCTTTGATCAGTCCGTATTAGACAGCTGGGCCAGTCACCCTTTGATTAGACAGCTGGGCCAGTCACCCTTTGATTAGACAGCTGGGCCAGTCACCCTTTGATCAGACAGCCGGGCCAGTCACCCTTTGATCAGTTAGTATTAGACAGCTGGGTCAGTCACCCTTTGATCAGTCCGTATTAGACAGCTGGGCCAGTCACCCTTTGATTAGACAGCTGGGCCAGTCACCCTTTGATCCGTCCGTATTAGACAGCTGGGCCAGTCACCATTTGATCAGTCCGTATTAGACAGCTGGGCCAGTCACCCTTTGATCAGTCAGTATTAGACAGCCGGGCCAGTCACCCTTTGATCAGTCCGTATTAGACAGCTGGGCCAGTCACCCTTTGATTAGACAGCTGGGCCAGTCACCCTTTGATCCGTCCGTATTAGACAGCTGGGCCAGTCACCCTTTGATCAGTCCGTATTAGACAGCTGGGCCAGTCACCCTTTGATTAGACAGCTGGGCCAGTCACCCTTTGATCAGTTAGTATTAGACAGCTGGGCCAGTCACCCTTTGATCAGTTAGTATTAGACAGCTGGGCCAGTCACCCTTTGATTAGACAGCTGGGCCAGTCACCCTTTGATCCGTCCGTATTAGACAGCTGGGCCAGTCACCCTTTGATCAGTCCGTATTAGACAGCTGGGCCAGTCACCCTTTGATTAGACAGCTGGGCCAGTCACCCTTTGATCAGTTAGTATTAGACAGCTGGGCCAGTCACCCTTTGATCAGTCCGTATTAGACAGCTGGGCCAGTCACCCTTTGATTAGACAGCTGGGCCAGTCACCCTTTGATCAGTTAGTATTAGACAGCTGGGTCAGTCACCCTTTGATCAGTTAGTATTAGACAGCTGGGCCAGTCACCCTTTGATCAGTTAGTATTAGACAGCTGGGTCAGTCACCCTTTGATCCGTCCGTATTAGACAGCTGGGCCAGTCACCCTTTGATCAGTTAGTATTAGACAGCTGGGCCAGTCACCCTTTGATCAGTCCGTATTAGACAGCTGGGCCAGTCACCCTTTGATTAGACAGCTGGGCCAGTCACCCTTTGATTAGACAGCTGGGCCAGTCACCCTTTGATCCGTCCGTATTAGACAGCTGGGTCAGTCACCCTTTGATCAGTTAGTATTAGACAGCTGGGCCAGTCACCCTTTGATCAGTTAGTACAGCTGGGCCAGTCACACCCTTTGATCAGTTAGTATGGGCCAGTCACCCTTTGATTAGACAGCTGGGCCAGTCAGTCACCCTTTGATCAGTTAGTATTAGACAGCTGGGCCAGTCACCCTTTGATCAGCTGTCCCCTTTGATCAGTTAGTATTAGACAGCTGGGTCAGTCACCCTTTGATCAGTTAGTATTAGACAGCTTGGTCAGTCACCCTTTGATCCGTCCGTATTAGACAGCTGGGCCAGTCACCCTTTGATCAGTTAGTATTAGACAGCTGGGCCAGTCACCCTTTGATCAGTTAGTATTAGACAGCTGGGCCAGTCACCCTTTGATCAGTTAGTATTAGACAGCTGGGCCAGTCACCCTTTGATCAGTCCGTATTAGACAGCTGGTGACCTCGTTTGCTTGTAGCCTATAACAAGCATGTAAGCTACTCTACTGTATTATAAAATGTACATTTACAAGTGGAGTCAACTATGAATGTTACAGCAGTAAAATATCATGTCTCTCACACACACACACACACACACACACACACACACACACACACACACACCTTTATTGCTAAATAACGCGCAACATAAGCAGGATTTATGCTTTACCCCACACTAATAACAGCTTTACTGCCGTGTTTGATGACCTAATGAGAGAGGATGGGACGTCAATATGTGTTCTCTTCATGCAATTGTCATTGTTTTCACTGTGAGAGGAGAGGAGTACAGCTGTCATACGTTATCTGGTAAAACCACCGCCTTAGAAGGTGCTACTGTCACCAACCAAGTCCCATTAGGAATGGTTCTGCAGACACACACACACACACAGCAGATATCTTTATGAGAGGATTAGTGAAAGCTAGGGCATGTCTTTTTAATCCATGTTTACTGTCAACACCAGTACTGATTTTATTCCAGCAACTGTAAGCAGCTTGATCAGTTATAGCTCACCCCAACTCAGCTATCTAGCATGACAGTATCTTTCCCTACACTCTTAGAAAAAAAGTGTTCCTAAAGGGTTGTCCCCAAAGGATAACTCTTTTTGGTTTCAGGTGAACCCCTTTTTGGTTCCAGGTAAAACCATTTTGGGTGCCAAGTAGAACCTTCTGTGGAAAGGGTTCTACTTGGAACCGAAAGGATTCTACCTGTAACCAACAATGGGGGCGGCAGGGAGCCTAATGGTTATAGCGTTGGGCCAGTAACCGGAAGGTTGCTGGATCGAATCACCAAGCTGACAAGGTCAAAAAAAATTTGTTCTGCCCCTGAACAAGGCAATTAACCCACTGTTAGACCTGGTAGGCCATCATTGTAAATAGGAATTTGTTCTTAACTGACTTTCTGAGTTAAAGGTAAAATAAAAATAAATAAAATGGTTATTCAAAGGGTTCTTCTATGGAGACAGCTGAAGAACCCTTTTAGGTTCTAGATAGCACCTTTTTTTCCCCTATGAGCAACAATGTAAAAAAAAAGCCTCTAAAACAACACTTTTAAATAGTTTTTCAATAGTACAGAAAAGTAAAATATTAGAATATTTATATATTTTCAATATAAAAAAGGCTCCAAAACAACACTTTGAAATTAGTTTTTCAATAGTACACAAAGGTAAAATATCAAAATATTTCTATATTTTCTCATAGCATATTATAGCAAGCAACTTTATCAACACGGACACAAAGTGACTGTCTGTCTCTGCTATTACGTCAGAGTGCACTTATCAACACGGACACGAAGTTACGTCAGAGTGCACTTATCAACACGGACACGAAGTTACGTCAGAGTGCACTTATCAACACGGACACAAAGTTACGTCAGAGTGCACTCCCTAATTCTGGACTGAGGTTGCATTAGGTAGGTAGGGGTTTGGGGTGGTATACAGAAGATACCCCTATTTGGTAGAAGACCAAGTCCATATTATGGCGAGAACAGCTAAAATAATCAAAGAGAAATGACAGTCCATCATTACTTTAAGACATGAAGGTCAGTCAATCTGGAATATTTCAAGAACTTCCTTCAAGTGCAGTCACACAAACCATCAAGCGCTATGATGAAACTGGCTCTCATGACGACCGCCACAGGAAAGGAAGACCCAGAGTTACCTCTGCTGCAGAGGATAAGTTCATTAGTTACCAGCCTCAGAAATTGCAGCCCAAATGAATGCTTCACAGAGTTCAAGTCACAGACACATCTCAACATCAACTGTTCAGAGGAGACTGTGTGAATCATGCCTTCATGGTTGAATTGCTGCAAAGAAACCACTACTCAAGGACACCAATGATAATGAGAGACTTGCTTGTGCCAAGAAACACAAGCAATGGACATTAGACTTGTGGAAATTTGTCCTTTGGTCTGATGAGTCCAAATTTGAGATTTTTGGTTCCAACCACTGTGTCTTTGTGAGATGCAGAGGTGGTGAACAGATGATCTCCGCATGTGTGGTTCCCACCATGAAGCATGGAGGAGGTGTGATGGTGTGGGGGTGCTTTTCTGGTGACACTCTGATTTATTAACCAGCATGGCTACCACAGCATTCTGCATCGATACGCCATCCCATCTGGTTTGCACTTAGTGGGACTATCATTTGTTTTTGAACAGGACAATGGCCCAGCACACCTCCAGGCTGTGTAAAGGCTATTTGACCAAGAACGAGAGTGATGGAGTGCTGCATCAGATGACCACAATCACCCCACCTCAAACCAATTGAGATGGTTTGGGATGATTTGGACCACAGAGAGAAGGAAAAGCAGCTAACAAGTGCTCAGCATATGTGAGAACACTTTCAAGACTGTTGGAAAAGCATTACAGGTGAAGCTGGTTGAGAGAATGTCAGGAGTGTGCAAAGCTGTCATAAAGGCAAAGGGTGGCTACTTTTGCCAGCAGCATACCACCCTGCATCCCACTGCTGGCTTGCTTCTGAAGCTAAGCAGGGTTGGTCCTGGTTGGTCCCTGGATGGGAGACCAGATGCTGCAGGAAGTAGTGTTGGAGGGCTGGTAAGAGGCACTCTTTCCTCCGGTCTAAAAAAAAATCCCAATGCCCCAGGGTGTGATTGCAGACATTTCCCTGTGTAGGTGCCGTCTTTCAGATGGGATGTTAAACGGGTGTCCTTACTCTCTGTGGTAACTAAATGATCCCATGGCACTTATTGTAAACGTAGGGGTGATAACCCCGGTGTCCTGAGTAAATTCCCTTAATCTGACCCTCATACCATCATAGCCACCTAATAATCCCCCGTTTACAATTGTCTCATTCATCCCCCCTCCTCTCCCCTGTAACTATTCCCCAGGTTGTTGCTGTAAATGAGAATCCTAACTGTTTAATGTTTTACCACTGTAGTCTGTAGCGACACTCTGTACTAACCTACTATATTTACTGGCAGGGGAGTAGAGGAACTGGGACTGACTTTAAATATCTGGGAGGGAAAGCATGGAAACATTGGTTAGTTGGTATCCGTGCCTCTCTCTCTCTCTCTCACTCTCCTTCTGTCTGTTTGTCTTCCCCTTTCCTCCTTCTGGCTGTTTGTCTCCCCCCTTTCCTCCTGTCTGTTTGTCTCCCCCCTTTCCTCGTTTCTGTCTGTTTGTCTTCCCCCTTTCCTCCTTCTGTCTGTTTGTCTCCCCCCTCCTTCTGTCTCCCCCCTTCTGTCTGTTTGTCTCCCCCCTTTCCTCCTTCTGTCTGTTTGTCTCCCCCTTTCCTCCTTCTGTCTGTTTGTCTCCCCCCTTTCCTCCTTCTGTCTGTTTGTCTCCCCCTTTCCTCCTTCTGTCTGTTTGTCTCCCCCTTTCCTCCTTCTGTCTGTTTGTCTCCCCCTTTCCTCCTTCTGTCTGTTTGTCTCCCCCTTTCCTCCTTCTGTCTGTTTGTCTCCCCCTTTCCTCCTTCTGTCTGTTTGTCTCCCCCTTTCCTCCTTCTGTCTGTTTGTCTCCCCCCTTTCCTCCTTCTGTCTGTTTGTCTCCCCCTTTCCTCCTTCTGTCTGTTTGTCTCCCCCCTTTCCTCCTTCTGTCTGTTTGTCTCCCCTTTTCTTCCTTCTGTCTGTTTGTCTCGCCCTTTCCTCCATCTGCCTCCCTCTTTGCGAAACCCAGGGTCCCACTGTGTGTAAACAGTCTCTTATAAATGTGTCTCTATGGGGTCATGATGAACAGAGGTTTGTGGGTCATGATGAACAATTCTTTGCTGTTTTGTGTATCCCTGTTTTGCTGATAGGTGCTGTTGGTTTTGCTGCTTGGTGCTGTTGGTTTTGTTGCTTGGTGCTGTTGATTTTGCTGATAGGTGCTGTTGGTTTTGCTGCTTGATGCTGTTGATTTTGCTGCTAGGTGCTGTTGGTTTTGCTGATAGGTGCTGTTGGTTTTGCTGCTTGATGCTGTTGGTTTTGCTGATAGGTGCTGTTGATTTTGCTGATAGGTGCTGTTGGTTTTGCTGATAGGTGCTGTTGGTTGTGCTGCTTGGTGCTGTTGATTTTGTTGCTAGGTGCTGTTCCTTTGTGCTGTTCGTTTTTTTTTCCTTGATACTGTTACTTTTGTTGCTAGGTGTTAGTTTTGTTGCCAGGTGCTGTTGATTTTGTTGCTAGGTGCTGTTCCTTTGCGCTTTTGGTTTTGTTCCTTGATACTGTTAGTTTTGTTGCTAGGTGTTAGTTTTGCTGCTTGGTGCTGTTGGTTTTGTTGCTAGGTGTTAGTTTTGCTGCTTGGTGCTGTTGGTTTTGTTGCTAGGTGTTAGTTTTGCTGCTTGGTGCTGTTGGTTTTGTTGCTAGGTGTTAGTTTTGCTGCTTAGTGCTGTTGGTTTTACTTCAGTAGTTTTATTGGAATAACAGACTCAGTTCATTGCTAGGTTTCCTATAGATTGTCTTTATAATAGGCCACTTGCAGTTTTGTGACACAACACAATGCCACAGATGTCTCAAGTTTTGAGGGAGCGTGCAATTGGCATGCTGATTGCAGGAATGTCCACCAGAACTGTTGAATTGAATGTTAATTTCTCTACCGTTTTAGCGAATTTGGCAGTATGTCCAACCGGCCTCACAACCGCAGACCACGTGTAACCACGCCAACACAGAACCTCCACATCCGGCTTCTTCATCTGCGGGACCGTCTGAGACCAGCCACCTGAGGAGGTGATGATGATAAAACTGTGGGTTTGGACAACTGATCCTCACCAGGATCTTGACCTGACAGCAGTTCGGTGTCGTAAGCGACTTCAGTGGGCAAATGCTCACATTCAATGGCCACTGGCACACTGGAGAAGTGGGCTCTTCACGGATGAATCTCGAGTCTAACTGTACCGGGCCAAAGGCAGAAAATGTGTATGTCGTCATGCTGGTGAGCGGTTTGCTGATGTATCCCATGGTGAGGTTATGGTACGAGCAGGCATAAGCTACAACAAACACAATTGCATTTTATCAATGGCAATTTGAATGCACAGATCCAGCATGAGATCCAGTAAAATCCAGCATGATAACGATCGGCCCCTTGTCACAAGGATCTGTACACAATTTCTGGAAGCTGAAAATGTCCCAGTTCTGTCATGACCTGCATACTCACCAGACATGTCACCCATTGAGCATGTTTGGGATGCTCTAAATCGATGCTTATGACAGCGTGTTCCAGCTACCGCCAATATCCAAAAACTTCGCACAGCCATGCAACAGCCTAATCAACTCTATATAAAGGAGATGTGTCACGCTGCATGAGGCAAAAGGGTGGTCACACCAGATACTAACTGGTTTTTTAAAGGTATCTTTGACCAACAGATGCATATCTGTATTCCCAGTCATGTGAAACCCATAGATTAGGGCCTAATTCATTTATTTCAATTGACTGATTTCCCTATGAACTGTAACTCAGTAAAATCTTTGAAATTGTTCATGTTACGTTTACATTTTTGTTCAGTGTATATAAGTTATTTTTACATTGACGTCATTTAGCAGACGCTCTAATCCAGAGCGGTTTACAGGAGCAATTAGGGTTAAATGACTTTATCAAGGGCACGTCAATAGATTATTTTTCACCTGTGTGAGGATACGAACCAGAAACCTTCTGGTTACTGGCCCAACACTCTTAACTGCTGGGCTGCCTGCCTACTGTGAAAACTACATAATGTAGTACCAGGTAATGTAACATGCAGTCATTTCAGCTTGAATCAACTGATTGTAGATCAGCTGTCCTACCACACTAGTGACCTTCTGAATCCATCTGAATCTGAACAGCAGCGCTGACCTGCGTCCCAAGCAGGAAGTAAACACACACTAGAAATGTTAGAGTGGAGCAGACCCATGAAGAGGCAGAAATAGCAGCTGTTCTGTTCTCCTCCCCTGGAATGGAAAGGCCAGCAGAATGTCATGCTTTGTACTGTTCTACTCAGACCAACACACACTCACACACATTACACTCAGACCAACACACACTCACACACATTACACTCAAACCAACACACACTCACACACACATTACACTCAGACCAACACACACTCACACACATTACACTCAGACCAACACACACACATTACACTCAGACCAACACACACTCACACACACATTTACACTCAGACCAACACACACTCACACACACATTTACACTCAGACCAACAGACACTCACACACATTTACACTCAGATCAACACACACTCACACACACACATTTACACTCAGACCAACACACACTCACACACACATTTACACTCAGACCAACACACACTCACACACACATTTACACTCAGACCAACACACACTCACACACACATTACACTCAGACCAACACACCCTCACACACATTTACACTCAGACCAACACACACTCACACACACATTACACTCAGACCAACACACCCTCACACACATTTACACTCAGACCAACACACACTCACACACACATTACACTCAGACCAACACACACTCAGACCAACACACATTACACTCAGACCAACACACACTCACACACACATTTACACTCAGACCAACACACACTCACACACACATTACATTACACTCAGACCAACACACACTCACACACACATTTACACTCAGACCAACACACACTCAACCATACGCTCAAACCAACACACACACACACACACACACATTTGAGTTCCCCATTTAGAACTTAAGTGACGCCCATCTAAGTACTGAAGTACCAGTTTTGTACCAAACATGCCCAATGTTTTTATGTGACCTACATTTGACCTTAGATGGGTATCTTTGACCCTCTGCCTCACCTGTTTGTTCTGGTTGACATGAAGAGGGAATGGGAACTAATGTTCTCTGTGAAACATTGATGATTGTGTCCTCTCTGACCATCTAGTCTAGCAACCATCTCTAGTCCATGTTCTCTGAGAGGAACCACTCTAACACCTCTCCATCTCTTTTCCCCAGAGTTCCCACCTGGCCCTGATAGACACTCTGATGTTGGCGTACACGGTGGAGATGGTGAGTGTGGAGCGGGTGATGGCGTGTGTCCACAGATGCTCCTCCCCTCTCAACGACCCCTCCTCCCACCCCGACGGACACATCAGAGATCTGCCCTACGACACTGAGGACGCAGTCACCACATGGATCAACAAGGTAGGGTACTGAGATACACACACACTCTAATACCAGAGATATGACATATTAGGCCCCACTGTATATTCTTAAAGCTGAGATCCCAGAAAGGTGAAACGGCCGCTCCTGGCACATTTGTAATTGTCTTTGATTAGAGGAAATGAGCAGCCAGCATTGTGGGTAAAAACCTAGTAGAACTCAGCTGTTCTATGGTGCATGCAATGATGTCGGAGGAAGAAAATATGTTTGCTGTTTTAAGTAACGTCTCTGTTGTAATATTGCAAACGGACGTGGCAACGTGTCAAATCAGATTACTGAGAGAGACCCCGGTCAGAATAAACTTGTTCTCATTTTAACGTCTGTTTACACAGGACTGGGAGGTTTAACCAGGAACCAAATGTACGTACAGTCAGAGTCTTAGCCCTAAAAGATAGTTCCTGTTAGCTGCTAATATTTGGATAATGCATCCCCACTGTTGAAATCCTCATAACATCCCATTAAATCAAGTCTGGCTCTGTGCCATTGAGCTTGTTTACATTCCTCTCTGCAGAAGCCGATGTGTTTCCTGCTCCCTGCTGCAGGCCAAGGCCAGACGGATACCAAAATGTACACACAGACACACACACATACACACACACGTACACATATTGAGCCACGCATGGAAAAATGCACATTCATGCGGAGATATGATGGATGAACACAAATATTAACATGAATACACACACACTCAGGAAACACACACGATCACTTACTTGTGGATGGCCTCACACATTCTCACACACAGCAGCTCGCAGGCATACAGTAGTGTACGATAGTGAGTCTCAGTTCGTGTGTGTGTGTGTGTGTGTGTGTGTGTTGTGTGTGTGTGTGTGTGTTACATCACAGGCACTGGAGCCCTTTGAAGAGACAACATCCCTAGAAAAACAAGATTAGGACTTTCTCATTAAAATCTATCAGACAATGGACTCCTTCTACTTCCCCATGATGTTTGTTACACTCGTACACAACAAGGCTTAGAGCTGGAACGTTTATGAGCCTATGAGAGATGTTTTCATGTGCGGAATGATGAAGTCATAGTAGTGCTTTGAAGTTTGACTGAAGTAGCTAGCTACATTATGGAAGGTGTAATCTCACCTACATTATGGAAGGTGTAATCTCACCTACATTATGGAAGGTGTAATCTCACCTACATTATGGTAGCTGTAATCTCACCTACATTATGGAAACTGTAATCTCACCTACATTATGGTAGCTGTAATCTCACCTACATTATGGTAGCTGTAATATCGACCTACATTATGGTAGCTGTAATCTCACCTACATTATGGTAGCGGTAATATCGACCTACATTATGGTAGCTGTAATATCGACCTACATTATGGTAGCTGTAATCTCACCTACATTATGGAAACTGTAATCTCACCTACATTATGGTAGCTGTAATCTCACCTACATTATGGTAGCTGTAATATCAACCTACATTATGGTAGCTGTAATCTCACCTACATTATGGTAGCTGTAATATCGACCTACATTATGGTAGCTGTAATCTCACCTACATTATGGAAGCTGTAATCTCACCTACATTATGGAAGCTGTAATCTCACCTACATTATGGAAGGTGTAATCTCACCTACATTATGGTAGCTGTAATCTCACCTACATTATGGAAGCTGTAATCTCACCTACATTATGGAAGGTGTAATCTCACCTACATTATGGTAGCTGTAATCTCACCTACATTATGGAAGCTGTAATCTCACCTACATTATGGAAGGTGTAATCTCACCTACATTATGGAAACTGTAATCTCCCCTACATTGTGGAAACTGTAATATCGACCTACATTATGGAAGCTGTAATCTCACCTACATTATGGAAGGTGTAATCTCACCTACATTATGGTAGCTGTAATCTCACCTACATTATGGAAGCTGTAATCTCACCTACATTATGGAAGGTGTAATCTCACCTACATTATGGAAACTGTAATCTCCCCTACATTGTGGAAACTGTAATATCGACCTACATTATGGAAGCTGTAATCTCACCTACATTATGGTAGCTGTAATCTCACCTACATTATGGTAGCTGTAATCTCACCTACATTATGGAAACTGTAATCTCCCCTACATTGTGTAAACTGTAATATCGACCTACATTATGGAAGCTGTAATCTCACCTACATTATGGTAGCTGTAATCTCCCCTACATTATGGAAGCTGTAATCTCCCCTACATTGTGGTAACTGTAATCTCACCTACATTGTGGAAACTGTAATATCGACCTACATTATGGTAGCAGTAACTGTAATCTCACCTACATTGTGGAAACTGTAATATCGA
Source organism: Oncorhynchus masou masou (assembly GCF_036934945.1). Lineage (NCBI taxonomy): Eukaryota > Metazoa > Chordata > Actinopteri > Salmoniformes > Salmonidae > Oncorhynchus > Oncorhynchus masou. The sequence continues at coordinate 12,130,946 of NC_088214.1, forward strand.
CCTACATTATGGTAGCAGTAACTGTAATCTCACCTACATTGTGGAAACTGTAATCTCACCTCATTATGACCCCCTACATTATTGTGGTAACTGTAATCTCAGTAACTGTAATCTCACCACTCAGAATAACTGTAATCTCACCACATTGTGAAACTGTTATCGACCACAAAAACAAAAATCTCACCACATTGTGGAAACATTCCCCCTCATTATGGTAGCAGTAACTGTAATCTCACCTACATTGTGGAAACTGTAATATCTCCTCTGTCTGTCTCTGTAATCTCTGTTGTCTGTCTGTCTGTCTGTCTGTCTGTCTGTCTGTCTGTCTGTCTGTCTGTCTGTCTGTCTGTCTGTCTGTCTCTGTCTGTCTGTCTCTGTCTGTCTGTCTGTCTGTCTGTCTGTCTCTGTCTGTCTCTGTCTGTCTGTCTGTCTGTCTTTCTTGTCTTTCTTGTCTTTCTTTCTTGTCCTGTCCGTCTGTCTAGGTAAATGAGCACCTCAGAGAGATTCTGGTGGAGGAGCAGAGGTTGAGAGAGAGCTCTTGTCTTGAGACCACAGCTACAGGAGCTCAGAGGGTGAGTACAGACCTTCCTCCTGCTAACAGAAAACAGGAACTCAGTCTCATGCCAGCTGTATAGAGAGACACTGCTACGCTATGAGAGACTGCACTGCAGGCATTTATGTAAGGCCTACATTCTTAGAAAAAACATGTTTGGGCTTCCATGTAGAACCCTCTGTGGAATGGAACTCAAGAGGTTTCTACCTGGAACCAAAAATGGTTCTCCTATGGGGGTAGCTGTAGAACCCTTTTGGACAGGAGACAGGAGACAGTCACAGTAGCCACTGAGTCGTTTCAGATTGAATAGGACATGAAGGGAGGATTCCAGCAGCTTCTCACCGCCCACTGTTCTGGATGCAGGGCTGTTTCACTTAGGAAAGTCTTGGCCAGTCCGTCTGTGTCCGTATTAGTATTCAGGATGGAGAAACATTTTCAGTGTTAACTTACATGACTAAAACCAGATTTAAAGTATGTAGAAACGATAATAAACATATATATTTTCTACAAAGATCATGTTCGAGATTTAACAATCACCTAAATAAAAGCTAGACAGTCAGGGAAAATCTACATTTCAAAAAATGTTTGGTCGGCGACCGCACCATTGTCCACACCCAAGACCACGGCCCCAGCAAAGCCCACCACCTAAGCCCCATTTTGATCCACCTGAGCCTTCCTAGACCTGATGGTTCTCTCCTCTCTGTAGGCCTGAGCCTTCCTAGGCCTGAGCCTTCATAGGCCTGATGGTTCTCTCCTCTATGTAGATCTGATGGTTCTCTCCTCTCTGTAGACCTGATGGTTCTCTCCTCTCTGTAGGCCTGATGGTTCTCTCCTCTATGTAGATCTGATGGTTCTCTCCTCTCTGTAGACCTGTAGGCCTGAGCCTTCCTAGGCCTGAGCCTTCATAGACCTGATGGTTCTCTCCTCTCTGTAGGCCTGAGCCTTCCTAGGCCTGAGCCTTCATAGGCCTGATGGTTCTCTCCTCTCTGTAGACCTGATGGTTCTCTCCTCTCTGTAGACCTGATGGTTCTCTCCTCTCTGTAGACCTGATGGTTCTCTCCTCTATGTAGATCTGATGGTTCTCTCCTCTCTGTAGGCCTGATGGTTCTCTCCTCTCTGTAGACCTGATGGTTCTCTCCTCTCTGTAGGCCTGAGCCTTCATAGACCTGAGCCTTCATAGGCCTGATGGTTCTCTCCTCTCTGTAGACCTGATGGTTCTCTCCTCTCTGTAGACCTGATGGTTCTCTCCTCTCTGTAGACCTGATGGTTCTCTCCTCTCTGTAGGCCTGATGGTTCTCTCCTCTCTGTAGACCTGATGGTTCTCTCCTCTCTGTAGACCTGATAGTTCTCTCCTCTCTGTAGATCTGATGGTTCTCTCCTCTCTGTAGGCCTGAGCCTTCCTAGGCCTGAGCCTTCATAGACCTGATGGTTCTCTCCTCTCTGTAGGCCTGAGCCTTCCTAGGCCTGAGCCTTCATAGGCCTGATGGTTCTCTCCTCTCTGTAGACCTGATGGTTCTCTCCTCTCTGTAGACCTGATGGTTCTCTCCTCTCTGTAGACCTGATAGTTCTCTCCTCTCTGTAGATCTGATGGTTCTCTCCTCTCTGTAGGCCTGAGCCTTCCTAGGCCTGAGCCTTCATAGGCCTGATGGTTCTCTCCTCTCTGTAGACCTGATGGTTCTCTCCTCTCTGTAGGCCTGATGGTTCTCTCCTCTCTGTAGACCTGATGGTTCTCTCCTCTCTGTAGGCCTGATGGTTCTCTCCTCTCTGTAGGCCTGATGGTTCTCTCCTCTCTGTAGGCCTGATGGTTCTCTCCTCTCTGTAGACCTGATGGTTCTCTCCTCTCTGTAGGCCTGATGGTTCTCTCCTCTCTGTAGGCCTGATGGTTCTCTCCTCTCTGTAGGCCTGATGCTTCTCTCCTCTCTGTAGGCCTGATGGTTCTCTCCTCTCTGTAGGCCTGACCCTTCCTAGACCTGATGGTTCTCTCCTCTCTGTAGGCCTGATGGTTCTCTCCTCTCTGTAGACCTGATGGTTCTCTCCTCTCTGTAGGCCTGATGGTTCTCTCCTCTCTGTAGACCTGTGCCTTCCTAGGCCTGAGGGCAGGGGGCACGGGATGGGCCGCAGCGCCGCGCACAGAAGACAGACCTAGCCCATGGGGGAGGGGGGTGGAACCCCACCCTGCCACACTGGATATGACATAGCAACACTTTAAGGGGCATTGCACTAAAATTGGCGCTGACTAGGGAAATGTTTCCCCTGTTCTTAGTGCCAGTTTGCACGTTCAAACTAAAACAATGTAACTAATAATGGCATCTTTATGCTTTCGTTAATAAAATAATTATAAAAATACTCTTTCACAATGCCAATGTTTATTTAGTTATTGATCCATAACGAATTTCTATGGGAATGAATATCACTGAATTACAGAAATATTGGAACAAAGTTGTCTAATGAAGGTAAACAAATTGTAGAAAATACTCTTTCAAACACACACGGTCACGTTGTACAGCGCCATTATGGCTATTAGCAGGTAGCTGGACAATAGACTTGCCTGGAAGGAGGGTAGGGTAAGAGTTCTATCATCAAATGTATTTCTAAGTTAGGGTTGGCTGTCTTACTTGCCTTGATTGGTTGCAATTTAGTTTAATCTACCAGAAAAGACAAAACAAATAATACCACAAAAAGTGTTATTATGTATCACATCTGACTGTGATTGGGAGTCTCATAGGGTGGTACACAATTGGCCCAGGTTTCTCTCCCTCTAAAAACAGAAATAAATGTTTTGGCCTTTACAAATATTATTTTGGCCTTTATTCAGATTACAATCGCTCACTTTCATTTTTTTTTAACGAAATAACTTCCAAAATATCATTATATATTATCAAGTTGATGGCACAGTCATATAGTGGCACCTACATAAAGCTGAGTGACTCACGCATTCATGGCTTTGCATCAAAATAATAAGTACCAACATTCTTTCTGATAGTCTTTAATAAAGAAATGTTTTGGTTATCCTGACCTGGACACCATGTACAGTATTATAATAGCCCATTATGGGCTATTAGCAGGACAATATACCTTTACCAACACCTCTCTGTATTTTGATAATTTGTGGATGTATCTAAGTCACCGCAAAAAATGCGTTGCTACAGATACCCGTGTCGGCCGCCACCGGGAGACCCATGAGGCGGCTTTTGGTTTTAATTTAGAATCCTCTATATGTAATTATTGGCGGAGAGTCACGTCATATTTTTCGATATACTGTAGGCCTACCGAAGGCGACATGAGTCACTAGTGTTGAGTAATGTGCTGTTAAATGTGGTGTCGGTCTTATTTATTTAAAGAGCATATTGAAGTTAGAAACAATAGGATTTGAAGCAGAAGCCTACAACTATTTTAGCACCGTTTCGCACTTCTCTGAGACAAGCATGGGGACTGGTCTTGAAAAATCAATGAGATTTTATTTTCACTGAATATCTGTTTGGGTATTGGTTAGACTACAATTAGAAATGTTATGCTCTTAGTGTAACCTTTATTTAAGTAGGAAATTCAGTTAAGAACAAATTCTTACTGACAAGGACAGCCTACTCCTTCCTCCCCGTTGGAGAATTGAACCCCGGTCTCCTGCGTGCCCACATGACACGGGGATTCTTTAGCTTAATAGTCAAGCCTACTCCCGACCGCCACGCCGTTTTTCTTGGAATAGAAACACCATAATATTAAGCCAAGTAATTAAGCAAAATTTCTTAAAATCAGTCCCATATACTATGTTCTTACAAAAAAAGGTTTTAAAATCTCTAGTACAGCCACGATTGAAGGCTATCAAATGCTTCTCAAAGATGCCCCCTGGTGGTCAAACTAGCACGAACTAGCATTACTGGGAAAGTATTCTGACCCCTTGACATTTTGTTACGTTACAGCCTTATCCTAAAGTTGATTAAATAGTATTTTTTCCTCATCTGTCTACACACAATACCCCATAATGCCAAAGAGAAAATCATTTTTTTTTGTCATTTTTTTTGCACATTTATTACAAGTAAAAACTGATATCATATTTACATAATTATTCAGACCCTTCACTCAGTACTTTCTTGAGAGCACGTTTGACTGTGATTACAGCCTCACATCTTCTTGGGTATGACGTTACAAGCTTGGCTCACCTGTATTTGGAGAGTTTCTCCCATTCTTCTCCGAAGATCCTCTCAAGCTCTGTCCGGTTGGATGGGGAGTGTTCCCTGCGCAGCTATTTTCAGGTCTCTCCAGAGATGTTGGATTGGGTTGAGGTCCTGAGTCTGAGGTCCTGAGCGCTCTGGAGCAGGTTTTCATCAAGGATCTCTCTGTACTTTGCTCCAGTCACCTTTCTCTCGATCCTGACTAGTCTCCCAGTCCTGCTGCTGAAAAACATCCACACAGCATGATGCTGCCACCACCATGCGTCACCGTAGGGATGGTGCCAGGTTTCTTCCAGATGTGACGCTTGGCATTCAGGCCAAAGACTTCAATGTTGGTTTCATCAGACCAGAGAATCTTGTTTGTCATTTGAGTCCTTTTGTTCAGTTTCTGTCAGTTTATGTCATGGAAAGAGCAGGTGTTCTTCATGTTTTTTACACTCAGTGTATCTCCGTCTGCAGGACACCACATGTGTACCTGTAGGGTACTGTAGAACAGTAGATTTATACCTGTAGAACAGTAGATTTATACCTGTAGGGTACTGTAGAACAGTAGATTTATACCTGTAGGATACTGTAGAACAGTAGATTTATACCTGTAGGATACTGTAGAACAGTAGATTTATACCTGTAGGATACTGTAGAACAGTAGATTTATACCTGTAGGATACTGTAGAACAGTAGATTTATACCTGTAGGGTACTGTAGAACAGTAGATTTATACCTGTAGGGTACTGTAGAACAGTAGATTTATACCTGTAGGATACTGTAGAACAGTAGAGTTATACCTGTAGGATACTGTAGAACAGTAGAGTTATACCTGTAGGATACTGTAGAACAGTAGATTTATACCTGTAGAACAGTAGATTTATACCTGTAGGATACTGTAGAACAGTAGATTTATACCTGTAGGGTACTGTAGAACAGTAGATTTATACCTGTAGGGTACTGTAGAACAGTAGAGTTATACCTGTAGGATACTGTAGAACAGTAGATTTATACCTGTAGGGTACTGTAGAACAGTAGAGTTATACCTGTAGGATACTGTAGAACAGTAGAGTTATACCTGTAGGGTACTGTAGAACAGTAGATTTATACCTGTAGAACAGTAGATTTATACCTGTAGGATACTGTAGAACAGTAGATTTATACCTGTAGAACAGTAGATTTATACCTGTAGGATACTGTAGAACAGTAGATTTATACCTGTAGAACAGTAGATTTATACCTGTAGAACAGTAGATTTATACCTGTAGAACAGTAGATTTATACCTGTAGAACAGTAGATTTATACCTGTAGAACAGTAGATTTATACCTGTAGGGTACTGTAGAACAGTAGATTTATACCTGTCGAACAGTAGATTTATACCTGTAGGATACTGTAGAACAGTAGATTTATACCTGTCGAACAGTAGATTTATACCTGTAGGATACTGTAGAACAGTAGATTTATACCTGTAGGATACTGTAGAACAGTAGATTTATACCTGTAGGATACTGTAGAACAGTAGATTTATACCTGTAGGGTACTGTAGAACAGTAGAGTTATACCTGTAGGGTACTGTAGAACAGTAGATTTATACCTGTAGGATACTGTAGAACAGTAGATTTATACCTGTAGGATACTGTAGAACAGTAGATTTATACCTGTAGGATACTGTAGAACAGTAGATTTATACCTGTAGGGTACTGTAGAACAGTAGATTTATACCTGTAGAACAGTAGATTTATACCTGTAGGATACTGTAGAACAGTAGAGTTATACCTGTAGGATACTGTAGAACAGTAGATTTATACCTCTAGGATACTGTAGAACAGTAGATTTATACCTGTAGAACAGTAGATTTATACCTGTAGGATACTGTAGAACAGTAGAGTTATACCTGTAGGATACTGTAGAACAGTAGATTTATACCTCTAGGATACTGTAGAACAGTAGATTTATACCTGTAGAACAGTAGATTTATACCTGTAGGATACTGTAGAACAGTAGAGTTATACCTGTAGGATACTGTAGAACAGTAGATTTATACCTGTAGAACAGTAGATTTATACCTGTAGGATACTGTAGAACAGTAGAGTTATACCTGTAGGATACTGTAGAACAGTAGATTTATACCTCTAGGATACTGTAGAACAGTAGATTTATACCTGTAGAACAGTAGATTTATACCTGTAGGATACTGTAGAACAGTAGAGTTATACCTGTAGGATACTGTAGAACAGTAGATTTATACCTGTAGGATACTGTAGAACAGTAGATTTATACCTGTAGGGTACTGTAGAACAGTAGAGTTATACCTGTAGGGTACTGTAGAACAGTAGATTTATACCTGTAGGATACTGTAGAACAGTAGATTTATACCTGTAGGATACTGTAGAACAGTAGATTTATACCTGTAGGATACTGTAGAACAGTAGATTTATACCTGTAGGGTACTGTAGAACAATAGATTTATACCTGTAGGGTACTGTAGAACAGTAGATTTATACCTGTAGGATACTGTAGAACAGTAGATTTATACCTGTAGGATACTGTAGAACAGTAGATTTATACCTGTAGGGTACTGTAGAACAGTAGATTTATACCTGTAGGATACTGTAGAACAGTAGATTTATACCTGTAGGGTACTGTAGAACAATAGATTTATACCTATAGGATACTGTAGAACAGTAGATTTATACCTCTAGGATACTGTAGAACAGTAGAGTTATACCTGTAGAACAGTAGATTTATACCTGTAGGATACTGTAGAACAGTAGAGTTATACCTGTAGGATACTGTAGAACAGTAGAGTTATACCTGTAGAACAGTAGAGTTATACCTGTAGGATACTGTAGAACAGTAGAGTTATACCTGTAGAACAGTAGATTTATACCTGTAGAACAGTAGATTTATACCTGTAGGATACTGTAGAACAGTAGAGTTATACCTGTAGGATACTGTAGAACAGTAGAGTTATACCTGTAGGATACTGTAGAACAGTAGAGTTATACCTGTAGAACAGTAGAGTTATACCTGTAGGATACTGTAGAACAGTAGAGTTATACCTGTAGAACAGTAGAGTTATACCTGTAGAACAGTAGATTTATACCTGTAGGATACTGTAGAACAGTAGATTTATACCTGTAGAACAGTAGAGTTATACCTGTAGGATACTGTAGAACAGTAGATTTATACCTGTAGGGTACTGTAGAACAGTAGATTTATACCTGTAGAACAGTAGATTTATACCTGTAGAACAGTAGAGTTATACCTGTAGGATACTGTAGAACAGTAGATTTATACCTGTAGGGTACTGTAGAACAGTAGATTTATACCTGTAGAACAGTAGAGTTATACCTGTAGGATACTGTAGAACAGTAGATTTATACCTCTAGGGTACTGTAGACCAGTAGATTTATACCTCTAGGGTACTGTAGAACAGTAGATTTATACCTCTAGGATACTGTAGAACAGTAGATTTATACCTCTAGGGTACTGTAGACCAGTAGATTTATACCTCTAGGATACTGTAGAACAGTAGATTTATACCTCTAGGGTACTGTAGAACAGTAGATTTATACCTCTAGGATACTGTAGAACAGTAGATTTATACCTCTAGGGTACTGTAGACCAGTAGATTTATACCTCTAGGGTACTGTAGACCAGTAGATTTATACCTCTAGGGTACTGTAGACCAGTAGATTTATACCTCTAGGGTACTGTAGACCAGTAGATTTATACCTCTAGGGTACTGTAGACCAGTAGATTTATACCTCTAGGGTACTGTAGACCAGTAGATTTATACCTCTAGGGTACTGTAGACCAGTAGATTTATACCTCTAGGGTACTGTAGAACAGTAGATTTATACCTCTAGGGTACTGTAGACCAGTAGATTTATACCTCTAGGGTACTGTAGAACAGTAGATTTATACCTGTAGAACAGTAGATTTATACCTCTAGGGTACTGTAGAACAGTAGATTTATACCTCTAGGGTACTGTAGAACAGTAGATTTATACCTGTAGAACAGTAGATTTATACCTCTAGGGTACTGTAGAACAGTAGATTTATACCTGTAGAACAGTAGATTTATACCTGTAGAAAAGTAGATTTATACCTGTAGGATACTGTAGAACAGTAGATTTATACCTGTAGAACAGTAGATTTATACCTGTAGGATACTGTAGAACAGTAGATTTATACCTGTAGAACAGTAGATTTATACCTCTAGGGTACTGTAGAACAGTAGATTTATACCTGTAGAACAGTAGATTTATACCTGTAGAACAGTAGATTTATACCTGTAGGATACTGTAGAACAGTAGATTTATACCTGTAGAACAGTAGATTTATACCTCTAGGATACTGTAGAACAGTAGATTTATACCTGTAGAACAGTAGATTTATACCTCTAGGATACTGTAGAACAGTAGATTTATACCTGTAGAACAGTAGATTTATACCTCTAGGGTACTGTAGAACAGTAGATTTATACCTGTAGAACAGTAGATTTATACCTGTAGAACAGTAGATTTATACCTGTCGAACAGTAGATTTATACCTGTAGGATACTGTAGAACAGTAGATTTATACCTGTCGAACAGTAGATTTATACCTGTAGGGTACTGTAGAACAGTAGATTTATACCTGTCGAACAGTAGATTTATACCTCTAGGGTACTGTAGAACAGTAGATTTATACCTGTAGAACAGTAGATTTATACCTGTAGAACAGTAGATTTATACCTGTAGGATACTGTAGAACAGTAGATTTATACCTGTAGAACAGTAGATTTATACCTGTAGGATACTGTAGAACAGTAGATTTATACCTGTAGAACAGTAGATTTATACCTCTAGGGTACTGTAGAACAGTAGATTTATACCTGTAGAACAGTAGATTTATACCTGTAGAACAGTAGATTTATACCTGTCGAACAGTAGATTTATACCTCTAGGGTACTGTAGAACAGTAGATTTATACCTGTAGAACAGTAGATTTATACCTGTAGAACAGTAGATTTATACCTGTAGGATACTGTAGAACAGTAGATTTATACCTGTAGAACAGTAGATTTATACCTGTAGGATACTGTAGAACAGTAGATTTATACCTGTAGAACAGTAGATTTATACCTCTAGGGTACTGTAGAACAGTAGATTTATACCTGTAGAACAGTAGATTTATACCTGTAGAACAGTAGATTTATACCTGTAGAACAGTAGATTTATACCTGTAGGATACTGTAGAACAGTAGATTTATACCTGTAGAACAATAGATTTATACCTATAGGATACTGTAGAACAGTAGATTTATACCTGTAGAACAGTAGATTTATACCTCTAGGGTACTGTAGAACAGTAGATTTATACCTGTCGAACAGTAGATTTATACCTGTAGGATACTGTAGAACAGTAGATTTATACCTGTAGGGTACTGTAGAACAGTAGAGTTATACCTGTAGGATACTGTAGAACAGTAGAGTTATACCTGTAGGATACTGTAGAACAGTAGATTTATACCTCTAGGATACTGTAGAACAGTAGATTTATACCTGTAGAACAGTAGATTTATACCTCTAGGGTACTGTAGAACAGTAGATTTATACCTGTCGAACAGTAGATTTATACCTGTAGGATACTGTAGAACAGTAGAGTTATACCTGTAGGATACTGTAGAACAGTAGATTTATACCTGTAGGATACTGTAGAACAGTAGAGTTATACCTCTAGGGTACTGTAGAACAGTAGAGTTATACCTGTAGAACAGTAGAGTTATACCTGTAGGATACTGTAGAACAGTAGATTTATACCTGTAGAACAGTAGAGTTATACCTGTAGAACAGTAGATTTATACCTGTAGAACAGTAGATTTATACCTGTAGGATACTGTAGAACAGTAGATTTATACCTGTAGGGTACTGTAGAACAGTAGATTTATACCTGTAGGGTACTGTAGAACAGTAGATTTATACCTGTAGGGTACTGTAGAACAGTAGATTTATACCTGTAGGGTACTGTAGAACAGTAGATTTATACCTGTAGGGTACTGTAGAACAGTAGATTTATACCTGTAGGGTACTGTAGAACAGTAGATTTATACCTGTAGGGTACTGTAGAACAGTAGATTTATACCTGTCGAAAAGTAGATTTATACCTGTAGAACAGTAGAGTTATACCTGTAGGGTACTGTAGAACAGTAGATTTATACCTGTCGAAAAGTAGATTTATACCTGTAGAACAGTAGATTTATACCTGTAGAACAGTAGATTTATACCTGTAGGGTACTGTAGAACAGTAGATTTATACCTGTAGGGTACTGTAGAACAGTAGATTTATACCTGTAGGGTACTGTAGAACAGTAGATTTATACCTGTAGGGTACTGTAGAACAGTAGATTTATACCTGTCGAAAAGTAGATTTATACCTGTAGAACAGTAGAGTTATACCTGTAGGGTACTGTAGAACAGTAGATTTATACCTGTCGAAAAGTAGATTTATACCTGTAGAACAGTAGATTTATACCTGTAGAACAGTAGATTTATACCTGTAGGGTACTGTAGAACAGTAGATTTATACCTGTAGGGTACTGTAGAACAGTAGATTTATACCTGTAGGGTACTGTAGAACAGTAGATTTATACCTGTAGGATACTGTAGAACAGTAGATTTATACCTGTAGAACAGTAGATTTATACCTCTAGGGTACTGTAGAACAATAGATTTATACCTATAGGATACTGTAGAACAATAGATTTATACCTGTAGAACAGTAGATTTATACCTCTAGGGTACTGTAGAACAGTAGATTTATACCTGTAGAACAGTAGATTTATACCTCTAGGGTACTGTAGAACAGTAGAGTTATACCTGTAGGATACTGTAGAACAGTAGATTTATACCTGTAGGATACTGTAGAACAGTAGATTTATACCTCTAGGGTACTGTAGAACAGTAGATTTATACCTGTCGAAAAGTAGATTTATACCTGTAGAACAGTAGAGTTATACCTCTAGGGTACTGTAGAACAGTAGATATATACCTGTAGGATACTGTAGAACAGTAGATTTATACCTGTAGGATACTGTAGAACAGTAGAGTTATACCTGTAGGATACTGTAGAACAGTAGATTTATACCTGTAGAACAGTAGATTTATACCTGTAGGATACTGTAGAACAGTAGATTTATACCTGTAGGGTACTGTAGAACAGTAGATTTATACCTGTAGAACAGTAGATATATACCTGTAGGATACTGTAGAACAGTAGATTTATACCTGTCGAAAAGTAGATTTATACCTGTAGGATACTGTAGAACAGTAGATTTATACCTGTAGGATACTGTAGAACAGTAGAGTTATACCTGTAGGATACTGTAGAACAGTAGAGTTATACCTGTAGGATACTGTAGAACAGTAGATTTATACCTGTAGGATACTGTAGAACAGTAGATATATACCTGTAGGATACTGTAGAACAGTAGATATATACCTGTAGGATACTGTAGAACAGTAGAGTTATACCTGTAGGATACTGTAGAACAGTAGATTTATACCTGTAGGATACTGTAGAACAGTAGATATATACCTGTAGGATACTGTAGAACAGTAGATATATACCTGTAGGATACTGTAGAACAGTAGATATATACGTGTAGGATACTGTAGAACAGTAGATTTATACCTGTAGGGTACTGTAGAACAGTAGATTTATACCTGTAGAACAGTAGAGTTATACCTGTAGAACAGTAGATTTATACCTGTAGGATACTGTAGAACAGTAGATATATACCTGTAGGATACTGTAGAACAGTAGATTTATACCTGTAGGATACTGTAGAACAGTAGATTTATACCTGTAGAACAGTAGATTTATACCTGTAGGATACTGTAGAACAGTAGATTTATACCTGTAGGATACTGTAGAACAGTAGATTTATACCTGTAGGATACTGTAGAACAGTAGATTTATACCTGTAGGATACTGAAGAACAGTAGATTTATACCTGTCGAACAGTAGATTTATACCTGTAGAACAGTAGATTTATACCTGTAGAACAGTAGATTTATACCTGTAGGATACTGTAGAACAGTAGATTTATACCTGTAGAACAGTGGATTTATACCTGTAGGATACTGTAGAACAGTAGATTTATACCTGTAGGATACTGTAGAACAGTAGAGTTATACCTGTAGGATACTGTAGAACAGTAGATTTATACCTGTAGGATACTGTAGAACAGTAGAGTTATACCTGTAGGATACTGTAGAACAGTAGAGTTATACCTGTAGGATACTGTAGAACAGTAGATTTATACCTGTAGGATACTGTAGAACAGTAGAGTTATACCTGTAGAACAGTAGATTTATACCTGTAGGATACTGTAGAACAGTAGATTTATACCTCTAGGATACTGTAGAACAGTAGATTTATACCTCTAGGGTACTGTAGAACAGTAGATTTATACCTCTAGGGTACTGTAGAACAGTAGATTTATACCTCTAGGGTACTGTAGAACAGTAGATTTATACCTCTAGGATACTGTAGAACAGTAGATTTATACCTGTAGAACAGTAGATTTATACCTGTAGGATACTGTAGAACAGTAGATTTATACCTGTAGGGTACTGTAGAACAGTAGATTTATACCTGTAGGATACTGTAGAACAGTAGATTTATACCTGTAGGGTACTGTAGAACAGTAGAGTTATACCTGTAGGATACTGTAGAACAGTAGATTTATACCTGTAGGGTACTGTAGAACAGTAGATTTATACCTGTAGGATACTGTAGAACAGTAGATTTATACCTGTAGGGTACTGTAGAACAGTAGATTGATCTGGTGCTAATGGTTCATGTAGATCAATATGTCAATCAATGAACAGTAAGACCTTGGTGTAGTTACAGTACAGAATCTAATCCTGGTTATGGTCGTGTTCTCAGTGTTCTCACATCCCAGTGGATGTGTAGCCTGTTTGCCTGACTGTTTTTGCATTCAACAACGATACAGCATCTATGCCGTACAGGACAATGTCAAGTAACCTAGTAGAGATGGTATTGTAGCCTAGTAAAGATGGCATCGTATCCTAGTAAAGATGGCATCGTAGCCTAGTAAAGATGGTATCGTAGCCTAGTAAAGATGGTATTGTAGCCTAGTAAAGATGGCATCGTAGCCTAGTAAAGATGGCACCGTAGCCTAGTAAAGATGGTATAGTAGCCTAGTGAAGATGGCACCGTAGCCTAGTAAAGATGGCATCGTAGCCTCGTAAAGATGGCATCGTAGCCTAGTAATGATGGCATCGTAGCCTAGTAAAGATGGCATCGTAGCCTAGTAATGATGGCATCGTAGCCTAGTAATGATGGCATCGTAGCCTAGTGAACATGGCATTGTAGCCTAGTAATGATGGCATCGTAGCCTAGTGAAGATGGCATCGTAGCCTAATAAAGATGGCATCGTAGCCTAGTAAAGATGGCATCGTAGCCTAGTAATGATGGCATCGTAGCCTAGTAATGATGGCATTGTAGCCTAGTAATGATGGCATCGTAGCCTGGTAATGATGGCATCGTTGGTAATGATGGCATCGTAGCCTAGTAATGATGGCATCGTAGCCTAGTAAAGATGGTATTGGTCGATCCGTCAATGTCTCTACAAACTACTCTGTGTGTGCTTGTGCGTGTGCGTGCGTGCGTGCGTGTGTGTGTGCGTCTGTGTGTTTGTGACAGTGCATCTGTGCATGACAAAGAGTGCTTGTGTACATTTGAGTGTGAGGATCCTTTATATACATCCATACGTCCCTCTCCTTACTCTGATTCCATACATTAACTGTCACTGACCGTCATCTCTCCGTGTTGTTGTTGTGATGGCTGCAGGCGCGCTACAGGAGGGAGTATGCCCAGCAGAGGGCAGCTCCATCCCGCCCCCTGGTGGACAATCTGCTGAAGGACAACACAGACGGCTGTGCCCTGGCTGCACTCCTTCACTTCTACTGCACAACGTCCATCAGACTGGAAGGTACCGTACAGGAGGGTAATTCTATCACTTCATACCTGTAGCCTTCTCTAGTTGGTCTGCTTTACAGTAACGTCCATCAGACTGGAAGGTACCATACAGGAGGGTAATTCTATCACTTCATACCTGTAGCCTTCTCTAGTTGGTCTGCTTTACAGTAACGTCCATCAGACTGGAAGGTACCATACAGGAGGATAATTCTATCACTTCATACCTGTAGCCTTCTCTAGTTGGTCTGCTTTACAGTAACGTCCATCAGACTGGAAGGTACCATACAGGAGGATAATTCTATCACTTCATACCTGTAGCCTTCTCTAGTTGGTCTGCTTTACAGTAACGTCCATCAGACTGGAAGGTACCATACAGGAGGGTAATTCTATCACTTCATACCTGTAGCCTTCTCTAGTTGGTCTGCTTTACAGTAACGTCCATCAGACTGGAAGGTACCATACAGGAGGATAATTCTATCACTTCATACCTGTAGCCTTCTCTAGTTGGTCTGCTTTACAGTAACGTCCATCAGACTGGAAGGTACCATACAGGAGGGTAATTCTATCACTTCATACCTGTAGCCTTCTCTAGTTGGTCTGCTTTACAGTAACGTCCATCAGACTGGAAGGTACCATACAGGAGGGTAATTCTATCACTTCATACCTGTAGCCTTCTCTAGTTGGTCTGCTTTACAGTAACGTCCATCAGACTGGAAGGTACCATACAGGAGGATAATTCTATCACTTCATACCTGTAGCCTTCTCTAGTTGGTCTGCTTTACAGTAACGTCCATCAGACTGGAAGGTACCATACAGGAGGGTAATTCTATCACTTCATACCTGTAGCCTTCTCTAGTTGGTCTGCTTTACAGTTAGAAAATATGGCATTCAATCACAGCAAACAATATATTTGCTGGACAATATGATAGCTATAAGGTGACAGTATGCATCCAACAGCTGTTGAAGTATTAGAGAGGGACTGTTTGGGAACAGAATTACCTCAGGGCTCAAGAAAATGATTACTTGTAAATGAAAAAGATACCAGTAGCAGTAGCATCAATAGTACTAGTAGCATCAATAGCTACATTGTTTCAACCATTAGACTCACAGACAACTGAAGAGGGAATTTCCCCACGGTATGAACTTTCCCCTGACCCTGACATTACACAACCACATGTGTTTTTCCCCTTTGAAAATCACAACATTTATTTAAAATAGAAAAATAATTTACAGCCAACTGTTGTGTCCATGTATTCAGATAACAGCTGTAAAGGGATTCCAAATGGACTCGTTGCATTTATTAATTAAAATCATTGATGTTGTCAAAGTACCATCAACAGCAATATTGTTTTTTTCATTAGACATGCAGACAACAGTGACAGTGACCCCTGACCTTGAAATTCCTGTCAGCTGACAGGAACCTCCATTATCACCATGATCTCAGTCTTACAGAGAATAGCTAACACACAGAGAAGAGAGAGAATAGCTAACACACACAGAGAAGAGAGAGAATAGCTAACACACACACAGAGAGAAGAGAGAATAGCTAACACACACACAGAGAAGAGAGAGAATAGCTAACACACACACACAGAGAGAGAATAGCTAACACACACACAGAGAGAAGAGAGAGTATAGCTAACACACACACAGAGAGAAGAGAGAGAATAGCTAACACACACAGAGAGAAGAGAGAGAATAGCTAACACACACACAGAGAAGAGAGAGAATAGCTAACACACACACAGAGAGAAGAGAGAGTATAGCTAACACACACACAGAGAGAAGAGAGAGAATAGCTAACACACACACAGAGAGAAGAGAGAGTATAGCTAACACACACACACAGAGAAGAGAGAGTATAGCTAACACACACACAGAGAGAAGAGAGAGAATAGCTAACACACACACAGAGAGAAGAGAGAGAATAGCTAACACACACACAGAGAGAAGAGAGAGAATAGCTAACACACACACAGAGAAGAGAGAGAATAGCTAACACACACAGAGAGAATAGCTAACACACACAGAGAAGAGAGAGAATAGCTAACACACACAGAGAGAATAGCTAACACACACAGAGAGAAGAGAGAGAATAGCTAACACACACAGAGAAGAGAATAGCTAACACACACAGAGAAGAGAGAGAGTAGCTAACACACACACACAGAAGAGAGAATAGCTAACACACACAGAGAGAGAGAGAATAGCTAACACAGAGAGAAGAGATAGAATAGCTATTACACACACAGAGAAGAGAGAGAATAGCTAACACACACACACAGAGAGAGAATAGCTAACACACACACAGAGAGAAGAGAGAGAATAGCTAACACACACACAGAGAAGAGAGAGAATAGCTAAGTTTGAGCTGTTATGTGAAGGGAGTAGCACACAGCGCTGTACGAGATCTTCAGTTTCTTGGCAATTTCTCGCATGGAATAGCCTTCATTTCTCAGAACAAGAATAGACTGACGGGTTTCAGAAGAAAGGTATTTGTTTATGGCCATTTTGAGCCTGTAATCGAACCCACAAATGCTGATTCTCCAGATACTCAACTCGTCTAAAGAAGGCCAGTTTTATTGCTTTAACATAATTGCAAAAGGGTTTTCTAATGATCAATTAGCCTTTTAAAATGATTAACTTGGATTAGCTAACACAACGTGGCATTGGAACACAGGAGTGATGGTTGCTGATAATGGGCCTCTGTACACCTATGTAGATATTCCATTTAAAAAATCAGCCGTTTCCAGCTACAACAGTCATTTACAACATTAACAATGTCTACACTGTATTTCTGATCAATTTGATGTTATTTTAATGGACATTTTTTGTGTGCTTTTCTTTCAAAAACAAGGACATTTCTAAGTGACCCCAAACAAGCAAGCCATTGATGCATTGCTGAAGCTTTTCGGATATATTTGAAAACAAACCCTTAAACTCTAACTCCGCCCCTGTGCTCTCTCCTCTCCCCACCCTCCAGATATCTGTCTGAAGGAGACCATGTCGATGGCTGACAGTCTGTACAATCTGCAGCTGGTGCAGGAGTTCTGTAGGGACAACCTCAACCACTGCTGCCACTTCTCCCTGGAGGACATGCTCTATGCCCACTCTTCCATCAAGGTAGGCTCTATGCCCACTCTTCCATCAACGTAGGCTCTATGCCCACTCTTCCATCAAGGTAGGCTCTATGCCCACTCTTCCATCAAGGTAGGCTCTATGCCCACTCTTCCAACAAGGTAGGCTCTATGCCCACTCTTCCATCAAGGTAGAACCAGGGGAACAGGACAGAGAGGGAGGCTGTGGACTAGGGAGGAGGTCTGGGGGGACAGGAAGGGGGCTGGGGAGACAGGAGGGGGGCAGGGGTAACAACGAGGGACCCGGGGGGGTCATGGCCTGGGTTAGGTAGGGAGGGATATGGAGGGTTGACATTGGAGGTAGAGTGATGCTATAGATCTCGTTGAGGGGTATGTGTGGACAAATGGCTGAAAGGGGGTATTGTGAATTGAACCTTTATAGAGTTAGGAATGATACATAGAGTTAGGAATGATACATAGAGTTAGGAATGATGCATAGAGTTAGTAATGATACATAGAGTTAGTAATGATACATAGAGTTAGTAATGATACATAGAGTTAGTAATGATACATAGAGTTAGTAATGATGCATAGAGTTAGTAATGATACATAGAGTTAGTAATGATACATAGAGTTAGTAATGATGCATAGAGTTAGTAATGATACATAGAGTTAGTAATGATGCATAGAGTTAGTAATGATGCATAGAGTTAGTAATGATACATAGAGTTAGTAATGATGCATAGAGTTAGTAATGATGCATAGAGTTAGTAATGATACATAGAGTTAGTAATGATACATAGAGTTAGCAATGATGCATAGAGTTAGAGTTAGTAATGATGCATAGAGTTAGTAATGATGCATAGAGTTAGTAATGATGCATAGAGTTAGTAATGATGCATAGAGTTAGTAATGATGCATAGAGTTAGTAATGATGCATAGAGTTAGTAATGATGCATAGAGTTAGTAATGATGCATAGAGTTAGAGTTAGTAATGATGCATAGAGTTAGTAATGATGCATAGAGTTAGAGTTAGTAATGATGCATAGAGTTAGTAATGATGCATAGAGTTAGTAATGATGCATAGAGTTAGTAATGATACATAGAGTTAGTAATGATGCATAGAGTTAGTAATGTTAGTAAATGATGCATAGAGTTAGTAATGATGCATAGAGATAGAATGATGCATACATAGAATGTAATGATGCATAGAGTTAGTAATGATGCATAGAGTTAGAGTTAGTAATGATGCATAGAGTTAGTAATGATGCATAGAGTTAGTAATGATGCATAGAGTTAGTAATGATACAAAGAGTTAGTAATGATGCATAGAGTTAGTAATGTAATGATGCATAGAGTTAGTAATGATGCATAGAGTTAGTAATGATGCATAGAGTTAGTAATGATACATAGAGTTAGTAATGATGCATAGAGTTAGTAATGATGCATAGTTAGTAATGATGCATAGAGTTAGTAATGCTGCATAGAGTTAGTAATGCTGCATAGAGTTAGTAATGCTGCATAGAGTTAGTAATGATGCATAGAGTTAGAGTTAGTAATGCTGCATAGAGTTAGTAATGCTGTATAGAGTTAGTAATGATGCATAGAGTTAGTAATGATGCATAGAGTTAGTAATGATGCATAGAGTTAGTAATGATGCATAGAGTTAGTAATGCTGCATAGAGTTAGTAATGCTGCATAGAGTTAGTAATGCTGCATAGAGTTAGTAATGCTGCATAGAGTTAGTAATGATGCATAGAGTTAGTAATGATGCATAGAGTTGGTAATGATGCATATAGTTAGTAATGATACATAGAGTTAGTAATGATACATAGAGTTAGTAATGATGCATAGAGTTAGTAATGATGCATAGAGTTAGTAATGATACATAGAGTTAGTAATGATGCATAGAGTTAGTAATGATGCATAGAGTTAGTAATGATGCATAGAGTTAGTAATGATGCATAGAGTTAGTAATGATGCATAGAGTTAGTAATGATGCATAGAGTTAGTAATGATGCATAGAGTTAGTAATGATACATAGAGTTAGAGTTAGTAATGCTGCATAGAGTTAGTAATGCTGCATAGAGTTAGTAATGATGCATAGAGTTAGTAATGCTGCATAGAGTTAGTAATGATGCATAGAGTTAGTAATGATGCATAGAGTTAGTAATGATGCATAGAGATAGTAATGATGCATAGAGATAGTAATGATACATAGAGTTAGTAATGATACATAGAGTTAGAGTTAGTAATGATGCATAGAGTTAGAGTTAGTAATGCTGCATAGAGTTAGTAATGCTGCATAGAGTTAGTAATGATGCATAGAGTTAGTAATGATGCATAGAGTTAGTAATGATGCATAGAGTTAGTAATGATGCATAGAGTTAGTAATGATGCATAGAGTTAGTAATGCTGCATAGAGTTAGTAATGCTGCATAGAGTTAGTAATGATGCATAGAGTTAGTAATGATACATAGAGTTAGAGTTAGTAATGCAGAATGCATATAATGTAATGTTAGTAATGTAAACATGCATAGAGTTAGTAATGGGTCTCCATAGAGTTAGTAATGCTGCATAGAGTTAACCCAGAAATGATACATAGAGTTAGAGTTAGTAATGCTAAAATACAAAAAATGGCAAATAAAGGTTAGGTAAAACACAAAAAGCTGCACCAAAAATAAACAAAAACAAAAAACAGTTACCACAAGTAATGCTGCATAGGGCAGGGTGCTAACATAAAACACAGATGAACATAGAGTTTAAATAATGCTGACATAGGTTAGTAATGATGCATAGAGTTAGTAATGATGCATAGAGTTAGTAATGATGCATAGAGATGTAGTAATGATGCATAGAGATAGTAATGATACATAGAGATAGTAATGATACATAGAGATAGTAATGATGTAACCATATGTAATGATACATAGAGTTAGTAATGATACATAGAGTTAGTAATGATACATAGAGTTAAACATTAGTAATGCTGCATAGAGTTGGTAATGCTGCATAGAGTTAGTAATGCTGCATAGAGTTAGTAATGCATGCATAAACCTTAGTAATGCTGCATAGAGTTAAACATGTAATGCTGCATAGAAGTTAATGTAATGCTGCATAATGTAAAACATTAGTAATGATGCATGTAGTAAATAGTAATGATGTAAACATGTAGAGATAGTAATGATGCATAGAGATAGTAATGATACATAGAATGTAATGATGCATAGAATTAAACATGTAATGAATGCATGAATGTTAGTAATGAAACATAGAATTAGTAATGATACATGTAATTAAACCTGTAATGAAACATAATGTAGTTAATGTAACCATTAGTAATGAATGTAAACATAATGTAGTTAGAGTAATAAACATGTAATGTAACTGCATAGTAGTTAAACCTGTAATGCATGCATAGAAACCTTAATGTAATGCTGCATAGAAACCTGTTAACCATGTAATGCTGTACATAGAATGTTAGTAATGCTGTATGTAAACCTTAGTAATGCTGCATAGAGTTAGTAATGCTGCATAGAGTTAGTAATGATGCATAGAGTTAGTAATGATGCATAGAAACCTTAGTAATGATGCATAGAGTTAATGTAATGATGCATAGAATGTTAGTAATGATGCATAGAGTTGGTAATGATGCATAGAGTTGGTAATGATACATAGTAAACCTGTTAGTAATGATACATAGAGTTAGTAATGATACATAGAGTTAAACCTGTAATGAAACATAGTAAACATTAATGTAATGAATAACATAGAATTAGTAATGATGTAAACATATAATTGGTAATGATAAACATGAATGTTGGTAATGATACATAGAAACCTTAGTAATGAATACATAATGAGTTAATGTAATGATACATAGAATTAAACATGTAATGATAACATGTAGAAACATTAGTAATGATACATGTAATGAGATATGTAATGATGCATATAGTTGGTAATGAATACATAGAGTTGGTAATGAAACATAGAGTTAGTAATGATAAACATAATGAAACATGTTGGTAATGAAACATAATGAAACCTGTTAGAGTTAGTAATGAAACCTTAATGTAAACTGTAATGTAAACATGTGTGTAAACCATGTGTGTAAACAGGGGTAAATTTTGCCATACTGAAACTGTTCCGCAAAGTCAAATAAACATGTAATGTAAACCTGTAATGTAAACATGTAATGTAAACCTGTAATGTAACCATGTAATGTAAACATGTAATGTAATGTAAACATGTAATGTAACTATGTAATGTAAACATGTAATTAAACCAAAAACAGAATGAAACCTTTGTAACCAAGTAAACATGTAAGTAAACCTGTAATGTAACAGAGTAAACATGTAATGTAAACCTGTAATGTAACCATGTAATGTAAACTATCTAATGTCTGTAATGCCTGTCTCTCCCTGTCTTTCCCTGCCTCTCACTGTCTCACAGCCTCTCTGTTGTTTTGCCCTTTTCTATCAGAGGATGACAGAACTGTTGATTATTTATGTGCTACAAATAATACATAATGAGTTCTGATTTACTGCTCATTCATACAGAATGTGTTATGTAACCATGTAATGTAACTTTGTAATGTAAACATGTAATGTAATGTAACTATGTAATGTAAAATGTAATGTAATGTAACTATGTGATGTAACCATGTAATGTAAACATGTAATGTAATGTAAACATGTAATGTAACCATGTAATGTAATGTAATGTACCTATGTAATGTAACCATGTGATGTAATGTAATGTAACATGTAATGTAAACATGTAATCATGTAAACCATGTAATGTAAACATGTAATGTAAACATGTAATGTAATGTAACCATGTAATGTAACCATGTAATGTAACCATGCAATGTAACCATGTAATATAACCATGCAATGTGGTTATAGACTGCTAGAATACGTAACATGTAGTATAGGAACATTAGTCAGAACCAATTGGGATTCTGGTCCTGCCTGTTGGCACACTATGTCCTTTCCTTAGACTGTGTGTGTGTGTGTGTGTGTGTGTGTTTGTACCAACCTCCTATTTAGTGAGACAAACACAACCAATAGGGGGCACATGGCCCTCTTTGGCCTGTCGTGTATACACACACACCATGCACCACTGGGTGTGTATAGACTGGTCACAGTGCAACAAGCGTCTCGGAGGGGCAGATAGTGACAGAACGTGTCCTGAAGAGCAGCTAAAGACCCTGGCATGGAGCCAACTCACTACTGGCCCAACTTTCTCCAAAACCCCTAACCAGACCACCACAGTGTGGGTGGGTGTCCTACACTCTAAACTCAATGTCTAAAAGCTCTTGACAATCCAAAGGGGAATATCCAAGCAACAATGTTTTGAAATCTTCAGTCCAGTCTTAGTTTGCGGGGAGGTTGTGGTCAATGAAGACCCTCCATTCCATAGAGACAGAGGCCCAGTCTGAAGAAATGGATGAATCATTAAATGAATGAAGCCATATTATACTCTGTTGTGTGTGTCTATGGCACACTCTAATATTTATCAGTTTTCTCCACTATACACTAGATGTTGAGGTAACGGAGAAATCTGAGGCTGCCAATAACACACACACCCACACTCAGTTACTTAGCAACCAGGGTAGCTTGGAGGCAGCTTTACCTGCTATCCCTGACCTCATCATTGATCTACCAGCCACTATACAGTATGTTGCCTCGTCTGTGACTTGTCTCAACAGAGACACCTTCTGGACAAATGCATTTATTTGGATGTATTACATTTCCTTTCCCCCTATTTAACTTGTGTGTGTGTTTTGTCCTGTTGCAGAACAACTACCTGGTGTTTATGTTGTGTTTTGTCTTGTTGCAGAACAACTACCTGGTGTTTATGCTGTGTTTTGTCCTGTTGCAGAACAACTACCTGGTGTTTATGCTGTGTTTTGTCCTGTTGCAGAACAACTACCTGGTGTTTATGTTGTGTTTTGTCCTGTTGCAGAACAACTACCTGGTGTTTATGTTGTGTTTTGTCCTGTTGCAGAACAACTACCTGGTGTTTATGCTGTGTTTTGTTCTGTTGCAGAACAACTACCTGGTGTTTATGTTGTGTTTTGTCTTGTTGCAGAACAACTACCTGGTGTTTATGCTGTGTTTTGTTCTGTTGCAGAACAACTACCTGGTGTTTATGTTGTTTTGTTTTTGTCTTGTTGCAGAACAATTACCTGGTGTTTATGCTGTGTTTTGTCCTGTTGCAGAACAACTACCTGGTGTTTATGCTGTGTTTTGTTCTGTTGCAGAACAACTACCTTTATGCTGTGTTTATGTTGTGTTTTATGTCTTTTTGTCCTGTTGCAGAACAACTACCTGGTGTTTATGCTGTGTTTTGTTCTGTTGCAGAACAACTACCTGGTGTTTATGCTGTGTTTTGTCCTGTTGCAGAACAACTACCTGGTGTTTATGTTGTGTTTTGTCTTGTTGCAGAACAACTACCTGGTGTTTATGCTGTGTTTTGTTCTGTTGCAGAACAACTACCTGGTGTTTATGCTGTGTTTTGTTCTGTTGCAGAACAACTACCTGGTGTTTATGCTGTGTTTTGTTCTGTTGCAGAACAACTACCTGGTGTTTATGCTGTGTTTTGTCCTGTTGCAGAACAACTACCTGGTGTTTATGGCAGAGCTGTTCTGGTGGTTTGAAGTGGTGAAGCCTACGTTTGTACAGCCCAGAGTCTTTGACCCACAAGGTAAGGATATTGGTGTTTGAAAGCCAAAAAGGATGATGATGGTTGGCATTATGAAGATAAATCAACTTCATTTGCATATCACATTATATTTCAGTTTTCACCAGAACTCAGATCACGTCACGTACCTTTATTGACTTGAGGATCCTGAAGAATGATTAGTGTTTGTTTGTACCCAGCCTGTGATCCTGCCCATTCATCCAGGACTATGGGTCCTATGTGTAGCCCAGCCAAAAAGGACTTTGGGGACAGACCTGACAGCCCAAAACACGACAGGTATGAATTAATATTGAATTAATATAATCACCTGTAGTTATTTAATTTTCTCGTATTGAACAATGTTGTGAAAGGTCCAGCATAGTTCAACTTAGCAGTTACAGGAGGTATATGCTCTTGAGCTTTATGGTAAAATTCTCACCCTTGCTCTCTCAGGCTTCAACCAGACTCTGCTGCTGCAGGTAAGAACACAGGAACTACCTACCCCTTTCCTCAGAATCACAAACACTCCTTCATCATATCTGGCTGACGACTCTGAACTACTACTGGTACTCTGTGTGAACCAAGCGAATCATTTTCCTTGTTCCTGGCAGGTGTGATCAAGAGGTCAGCGTCCATGTGCTATGTGGACGGCTGTGTTGGGACGTGGCCTAAGGAGAGACGGTCTCGGGGCATCTCCTTTGAGATTCCTCTGGACGGGGACCCAAGCGCCCCTCCCTGTCGGGGTCCTTCCCTCCGAGGCATGACCCGCTCTGCCAGCACAGAGGGCCTGGGGGGGTTCAAAGTTCACCACACACCTCGGGGGGGCATGAGGCACCAACTTCCCTTTCAGCTGGTCAGCGTTAACGGTCAGGGTTGCAGTGCTGGACACATACCTGAGGAGGACTACGACAGAGACTCACGTAACTACAACTCCCATAAAGCACTGGGGCGTGGGCAGACTCAGCCACACAGGAGCCAGAGCAGGTACGTCTGATGGATCTGTTGCAGGTTTTAATGTCTGCATGGGGGACACATATTGAATGTAAATATGTTACATACATGTTAACTGTTAGATGCTATGAATAAGTGTCTAATAAATTATCATACATGTCTGGTAATCTAGATATTCCAATGGCGTTCTCCCAGAGAACGGCAAGGGCGGCAGTGGCCCGGTCAGCCCGTCAACCCCGCCCAGCATCGAGGAGGCCCTGAAGATCATCCACGACACAGAGAGGCCCCACGGCAGCCTGGGGCCCGGGGCCAACGGCTTCTTCCTACATGATGGAGCCGAACCTCCAGACCCAGGCGACGACCCTGACGACTACCCAGGATCGGCTAAGGCCCGGGCGGACGAGGCCGACCTCAACTCAGCCTCTACGGATGAGGTGGACACAGGGATCCACGTGAGGACGGAGGACATCCAGGAGAGTTTGGAGGAGGACAACTCTTCCCTCAGGGACTACTCTGATATAGACCCTGACTATGAGGCTATGACCCGATCCTGTCCCCTACCAGAGGGGGATGGAGAGAGGGGGGTGAGGAACGGAGGCAGGGGAGAGAGGAGCAGCCCATGCCCCAGCTCGGTGCCCCCCGCCCCCCTGTCCCATGTGCCCAGCCCTGCCTCGTCCTCTGGCGGTTCAGGCGGAGGCGTGGTTCGCATGACCAGCTTCGCCGAGCAGAAGTTTCGTAAGCTTGAGGGACGGAGCAGTGGAGGGACCACCCCCGAGAGCTCGGAGCTCAATGTTCCGAACACGCCCCCCGCACAAACTGCCACACCTGAGGTCAGTAGAGAAACTGTTTCTCTGATCTATTACTCTGTTCCCTTTCTTTCTCTCTCAACGTCCCTTTTCCTACTCTGTGTTTCTCTCTCTCTCTGCCCCTTACAGGGCTCAAGCCCCGCCCACCCAGCCCAGAGCCCGGCCACACCCTCTACCAAAGACCACACCCACCTGCTGTCGTCAGAGATGGTGCACCTGAAGATGAAGTTGGAGGAGAAACGCAGAGCCATCGAGGCCCAGAAGAAGAAGGTATAGGCTAGTTCAGCTTCCGAGAGCGTCTTCCCTCCGGCATCTGGCATCCTATTCCCTAACGGTTCCTATTCCCTATTTCCATAGGGCTCTGTTCAAAAGTAGTGCACCATTTACTTAGGTGACTGGGTATTGTGTCAGACAAAGAACAAAACAACAGTCTACTAGATTTTTTAAATGAGCAGTCCAATCAAATGATTAGAGTTAGTTATCAGTCAGAAATCACTTCATTTGAACCATCATCTTGTTGGATAATTTAGCATGCCAAGCCAGCATGTTCATTGGCTATTAAAAATGTGCTGAAATAATCAACCATTTTTGTCACTGTTTCAGGTGGAGGCAGCGTTCACCCGGCATCGTCAGAAGATGGGGAGGACAGCCTTCCTCAACGTGGTGAGACGGAAAGGGATAACCCCCTCTCCCACCAGCCCCCTCCCTGGGGGCCCAGACCTGGACAAATCCTCCCCAGACCCCCTGCTCACCCCGTCAGGCAGTCTGGGCCAGGCGGAGAGGTGCAAGCCCGATGGAGCCGCTCCCAAGTCCCCCTGCGAGGAGGGTGCAGGTGGGTCGCCACTATAGCTCCTGATCAAATCAAAACCTTTGCCATGTACTTTGATTTTCCACTCTTTGGAGCATCTGAAAAATACATCTTAGTCTCATCTTTGACTCAAAATAAAAATAAATGTTCAATAAAATCTAGCCTGGTCCCAGCTCTGTTTGTTCTGTTGCCAATTTTGTCTCGACATTGACCATTGACCATTATTACAAAATGATAGAGGGCCAGGCTAGAGAGCAGTCGTACTTCAGTATGTGTACCGTTGTAAACATGTGTGATACCCACCTTATAAAGTAGGCGTGTCCGCTGTGTCTTGCTCCAGGGTTAGTGGCTGGAGAGGTGGACGTGGCTGAGTACACGAGCTCCATCGAGAGGCTGAACACGTCCCTGGGGTTCCTGCAGACAGAGATGCAGCGGCTGGCTCAGCAGCAGGACAGGATCATGTCCATGAGGGAACAGCAACAGTCCTGGGTCATACCTCCTCCAGCGCCCTCACCACACAGGTACCACTGACACAGACACACACACCCACATACAGGTATAGTAATCAATACACATTAATTGTGCATTAGAATGGCATGATATTTAGACTAAAACCATGTGTTTTCATCATTCATTAATTGTGGTATCAATTATCGCAATACTATTATCGCTTGGTTAGTTATCATTGCAAAAATGTAAATCCACATTTCTACTCTCTCTACAGGCAGCTACGGGAGCTCCGGCGAAACAGCGTAGCCGGCCGGGGGTCCGTGGGGTCCCTGTCCCCCATCCTGTCCTCTGCCGGTGGTTCCCCCCGCGCCCCCCACCGTTCCCCTGGCGGCCTCAAACGCCGACCAGCCTCCTTCCACGCCAGCACCCCTCACACCCCCCGTACCCCACGCCCCAGCGAGCTCAAGGTAACTCCCTTAAGACGGATGCTCAACACCCCCACGTCCGTGGACAGTCTGCCCAGGCTGAGACGCTTCTCCCCGAGCCAGACCCAGGTCACCTCCTTTGCCTACCTGGGACATGATGAGGGTCCTGGGGCCACAGAAGAGGGCAAGGAGGGAGGGGCCCCAGGGGGAGCAGAGGAGCCCCAGAACCAAAATGAGCAGCCTGAGACACAGCCAGAGGTAGCAGAGGCGGGAATAAGGAGTGCAGGCGCGCATCCCTCCTCGCCCACTAAAGGGAGAGAGCAGGAAGGGAAGGAGGAGAGGAGAGATGGAAGGACGGAGAAGTTGGCAGAGGTGCTGTCCCAGCCCAGTAGAGATCTGATAGAAGTACCAATGTCCGCACTGAAGCCTCTGGGAGGACAGGGTCTGGAGTTGAGTGGAGAGCTGTACGGAGAGGACCAGAAAATATGCTGTGGGTTCTTCTACAAGGTAGGAATTTCAGAATTGTGAGATGACGGTACAAGTACTGTATTTAGCATGTTACGACTCTAAAATGTTGAATGCGTTCATTGATCCATTTTTGTTATAATCATAAAATATTAAAGTTACATGTACAGTGTAAGCAATGTAAAAGCAACAGGACAGAATAATGTTCATGCAGAACTGTGTGTCTGGCACAACATGAACTATGGGATGACTCATGAACCATGACTTCTTCTGGGTCTGGGACAGTAATTGTGTGTACTGCTAGAGTAGTAAACCGCTGAGCGATGCTAGAATGGAGCCAACTGAACTATGCTACTGTAGGAGAATGGAGCCAACTGAACTATGCTACTGTAGGAGAATGGAGCCAACTGAACTATTCTACTGTAGGAGAATGGAGCCAAATGATCTATTCTACTGTAGGAGAATGGAGCCAACTGAACTATGCTAGGAGAATGGAGCCAACTGAACTATTCTACTGTAGGAGAATGGAGCCAAATGATCTATTCTACTGTTGGAGAATGGAGCCAACTGAACTATTCTACTGTAGGAGAATGGAGCCAACTGAACTATGCTACTGTAGGAGAATGGAGCCAACTGAACTATTCTACTGTAGGAGAATGGAGCCAAATGATCTATTCTACTGTAGGAGAATGGAGCCAACTGATCTATTCTACTGTAGGAGAATGGAGCCAACTGAACTATGCTAGGAGAATGGAGCCAACTGAACTATTATACTGTAGGAGAATGGAGCCAACTGACCTATGCTACTGTAGGAGAATGGAGCCAACTAAACTATTCTACATTTACATTTAAGTCATTTGGCAGACGCTCTTATCCAGAGCGACTTACAAATTGGTGAATTCACCTTATGACATCCAGTGGAACAGCCACTTTACAATAGTGCATCTAAATCATTTAAGGGGGGGTGAGAAGGATTACTTTATCCTATCCTAGGTATTCCTTAAAGAGGTGGGGTTTCAGGTGTCTCCGGAAGGTGGTGATTGACTCCGCTGTCCTGGCGTCGTGAGGGAGTTTGTTCCACCATTGGGGGGCCAGAGCAGCGAACAGTTTTGACTGGGCTGAGCGGGAACTATACTTCCTCAGTGGTAGGGAGGCGAGCAGGCCAGAAGTGGATGAACGCAGTGCCCTTGTTTGGGTGTAGGGCCTGATCAGAGCCTGGAGGTACTGTGGTGCCGTTCCCCTCACAGCTCCGTAGGCAAGCACCATGGTCTTGTAGCGGATGCGAGCTTCAACTGGAAGCCAGTGGAGAGAGCGGAGGGGCGGGGTGACGTGAGAGAACTTGGGAAGGTTGAACACCAGACGGGCTGCGGCGTTTTGGATGAGTTGTAGGGGTTTAATGGCACAGGCAGGGAGCCCAGCCAACAGCGAGTTGCAGTAATCCAGACGGGAGATGACAAGTGCCTGGATTAGGACCTGCGCCGCTTCCTGTGTGAGGCAGGGTCGTACTCTGCGGATGTTGTAGAGCATGAACCTACAGGAATGGGCCACCGCCTTGATGTTAGTTGAGAACGACAGGGTGTTGTCCAGGATCACGCCAAGGTTCTTAGCGCTCTGGGAGGAGGACACAATGGAGTTGTCAACCGTGATGGCGAGATCATGGAACGGGCAGTCCTTCCCCGGGAGGAAGAGCAGCTCCGTCTTGCCGAGGTTCAGCTTGAGGTGGTGATCCGTCATCCACACTGATATGTCTGCCAGACATGCAGAGATGCGATTCGCCACCTGGTCATCAGAAGGGGGAAAGGAGAAGATTAATTGTGTGTCGTCTGCATAGCAATGATAGGAGAGACCATGTGAGGTTATGACAGAGCCAAGTGACTTGGTGTATAGCGAGAATAGGAGAGGGCCTAGAACAGAGCCCTGGGGGACACCAGTGGTGAGAGCGCGTGGCGAGGAGACAGATTCTCGCCACGCCACCTGGTAGGAGTGACCTGTCAGGTAGGACGCAATCCAAGCGTGGGCCGCGCCGGAGATGCCCAACTCGGAGAGGGTGGAGAGGAGGATCTGATGGTTCACAATATCGAAGGCAGCCAATAGGTCTAGAAGGATGAGAGCAGAGGAGAGAGAGTTAGCTTTAGCAGTGCGGAGCGCCTCCGTGATACAGGGAAGAGCAGTCTCAGTTGAATGACTAGTCTTGAAACCTGACTGATTTGGATCAAGAAGGTCATTCTGAGAGAGATAGCGGGAGAGCTGGCCAAGGACAGCACGTTCAAGAGTTTTGGAGAGAAAAGAAAGAAGGGATACTGGTCTGTAGTTGTTGACATCGGAGGGATCGAGTGTAGGTTTTTTCAGAAGGGGTGCAACTCTCGCTCTCTTGAAGACGGAAGGGACGTAGCCAGCGGTCAGGGATGAGTTGATGAGCGAGGTGAGGTAAGGGAGAAGGTCTCCGGAAATGGTCTGGAGAAGAGAGGAGGGGATAGGGTCAAGCAGGAAGGTTGTTGGGCGGCCGGCCGTCACAAGAAGCGAGATTTCATCTGGAGAGAGAGGGGAGAAAGAGGTCAGAGCACAGGGTAGGGCAGTGTGAGCAGAACCAGCGGTGTCGTTTGACTTAGCAAACGAGGATCGGATGTCGTCGACCTTCTTTTCAAAATGGTTGACGAAGTCATCTGCAGAGAGGGAGGAGGGGGGGAGGGGGAGGAGGATTCAGGAGGGAGGAGAAGGTGGCAAAGAGCTTCCTAGGGTTAGAGGCAGATGGTTGGAATTTAGAGTGGTAGAAAGTGGCTTTAGCAGCAGAGACAGAGGAGGAAAATGTAGAGAGGAGGGAGTGAAAGGATGCCAGGTCCGCAGGGAGGTGAGTTTTCCTCCATTTCCGCTCGGCTGCCCGGAGCCCTGTTCTGTGAGCTCGCAATGAGTCGTCGAGCCACGGAGCGGGAGGGGAGGACCGAGCCGGCCTGGAGGATAGGGGACATAGAGAGTCAAAGGATGCAGAAAGGGAAGAGAGGAGGGTTGAGGAGGCAGAATCAGGAGATAGGTTGGAGAAGGTTTGAGCAGAGAGAAGAGATGATAGGATGGAAGAGGAGAGAGTAGCAGGGGAGAGAGAGCGGAGGTTGGGACGGCGCGATACCATCCGAGTAGGGGCAGTGTGGGAAGTGTTGGATGAGAGCGAGAGGGTAAAGGATACAAGGTAGTGGTCGAAGCCTTGAGCGGAGTTGCAATGAGGTTAGTGGAAGAACAGCATCTAGTAAAGATGAGGTCGAGCGTATTGCCTGCCTTGTGAGTAGGGGGGGAAGGTGAGAGGGTGAGGTCAAAAGAGGAGAGGAGTGGAAAGAAGGAGGCAGAGAGGAATGAGTCAAAGGTAGACGTGGGGAGGTTAAAGTCGCCCAGGACTGTGAGAGGTGAGCCGTCCTCAGGAAAGGAGCTTATCAAGGCATCAAGCTCATTGATGAACTCTCCGAGGGAACCTGGAGGGTGATAAATGATAAGGATGTTAAGCTTGAAAGGGCTGGTAACTGTGACAGCATGGAATTCAAAGGAGGTGGTAGACAGATGGGTAAGGGGAGAAAGAGAGAATGACCACTTGGGAGAGATGAGGATCCCGGTGTGCCACCACCCCGCTGACCAGAAGCTCTCGGGGTGTGCGAGAACACGTGGGCGGACGAAGAGAGAGCAGTAGGAGTAGCAGTGTTATCTGTGGTGATCCATGTTTCCGTCAGTGCCAAGAAGTCGAGGGACTGGAGGGAGGCATAGGCTGAGATGAACTCTGCCTTGTTGGCCGCAGATCGGCAGTTCCAGAGGCTACCGGAGACCTGGAACTCCACGTGGGTCGTGCGCGCTGGGACCACCAGATTAGGGTGGCCGCGGCCACGCGGTGTGGAGTGTTTGTATGGTCTGTGCAGAGAGGAGAGAACAGGGATAGATAGACACATAGTTGACAGGCTACAGAAGAGGCTACGCTAATGCAAAGGAGATTGGAATGACAAGTGGACTACACGTCTCGAATGTTCAGAAAGTTAAGCTTACGTAGCAAGAATCATATTGACTAAAATGATTGAAATGATACAGTACTGCTGGAGTAGGCTAGCTGGCAGTGGCTGCGTTGTTGACTTTGTAGGCTAGCTGGCAGTGGCTGCGTTGTTGACACTACACTAATCAAGTCGTTCCGTCGAGTGTAATAGTTTCTACAGTGCTGCTATTTGGGGGCTAGCTGGCTAGCTAGCAGTGTTGATTATGTTACGTTATGTTAAAAGAACGACAATAGCTGGCTAGCTAACCTAGAAAATCGCTCTAGACTACACAATTGTCATAGATACAAAGACGACTATGTAGCTAGCTAGCTACGATCAAATCAAACCGTTGTACTGTAATGAAGTGAAATGAAAATGTGATACTACCTGTGGAGCGGAGCGGAATGTTGACCGGGTTGTTGAAGTTCTATTCGGTAGATGTTGGCTAGCTGTTGGCTAGCTGTTGGCTAGCTGTTGGCTAGCTAGCTAGCAGTATCTCCTACGTTAAGGACGACAAATAGCTGGCTAGCTAACCTCGGTAAATTAAGATAATCACTCTAAGTCTACACACTCTAAACTACACAATTATCTTGGATACGAAGACAGCAAAGACAACTATGTAGCTAGCTAACACTACACTAATCGAGTCGTTCAGTTGAGTGTAATAGTTTCTACAGTGCTGGTAGACGGTGGACGATTAGCTAGCTGCTGGGCAGATAGCAGTGTAGACTACGTTAGGACGTTAGGACGACGAAATACGATAATTACGCAATTATCTTTGATACAAAGACGCCTATGTAGCTAGCTAAGAAGAAATTGCTAAGATTAGACAAATCAAACCGTTGTACTATAATGAAATGTAATGAAAATGTAATGAAAAGTTATACTACCTGCGGACCGAAGTGTAGATGCGGACCGAAGTGTAGATGCGACCGCTCGCTCCAACCCGGAACCGTAGGAGAATGGAGCCAACTGAACTATGCTACTGTAGGAGAATGGAGCCAACTGAACTATGCTACTGTAGGAGAATGGAGCCAACTGAACTATGCTACTGTAGGAGAATGGAGCCAACTGAACTATGCTACTGTAGGAGAATGGAGCCAACTGAACTATGCTACTGTAGGATAATGGAGCCAACAGAGCTATGCTACTGTAGAATAATGGAGCCAACAGAGCTATGCTACTGTAGGAGAATGGATCCAACTGAACTATGCTACTGTAGGATAATGGAGCCAACAGAGCTATGCTACTGTAGGATAATGGAGCCAACAGAGCTATGCTACTGTAGGAGAATGGAGCCAACAGAGCTATGCTAGGAGAATGGAGCCAACTGAACTATGCTACTGTAGGAGAATGGAGCCAACTGAACTATGCTACTGTAGGAGAATGGAGCCAACTGAACTATGCTACTGTAGGATAATGGAGCCAACAGAGCTATGCTACTGTAGGATAATGGAGTCAGCAGAGCTATGCTACGAGAATGGAGCCAACTGAGCTACTGTACAGTATACCACTGCAGATGGGTTAGCTAACAGCTACTCAGTGTATTTTCTGGAAGCTACCATCAACTTTCAACAGACACAACTCAATCAATCACATTTATTTTCTAAAGTCCTTTTTACATGAGCAGTTGTCAAAGTGCTATACAGATACCCAGCGTAAAACCCAGAGAGCACTGCAGATGTAGAAGCACACATGTCCTTATCCCAGAAAACAAAATATTTAGTCACAACTGCACAACATGTTATAACTGGTTCAAATTGGTCATATGCATCTGACATGATGGAATGGATGCCTGAATTCCCCCTGACAAACATTTGACTGATCTTAATGAGGGATCTTTGAAGTGAGAGGATGTGACAATGCTGTCTGATCTCATTTAGTCTCTGGAGCAACAAAAAAACAAAGTAAACTAGCCTTCATGTTGGCACCGAACGTTCCATGAAAAGAAGATTACAATTTCCACTCTAAGTTGAACTTTGGTGTCAACATGGCAGCCATTTAAATTCTGAAATGTTTTCTAACCTATTTCTGACTCTGTGTCCACCCCGTACCCCTCCAGGACGATGGGAAGGGAGAGGAGGACATGGCGGTGAAGAGGGCTGCTCTGCTGGAGAAGAGGCTGAGGAGAGAGAAGGAGAAACAGGAGAAGAAACAGCAGCAGGAGCTGGAGCAGGAGCAGAGGAAGGAGGAAGCACGGTCAGTCTGCACCTTCAAGGCCTTGTATCCTTTCTACTCTTATGCCCGGTCTGAAAACTACCCTTAGAATGTCTGAAAACTACCCTTAGAATGTCTGAAAACTACCCTTAGAATGTCTGAAAACTACCCTTAGAATGTCTGAAAACTACCCTTAGAATGTCTGAAAACTACCCTTAGAATGTCTGAAAACTACCCTTAGAATGTCTGAAAACTACCCTTAGAATGTCTGAAAATTACCCTTAGAATGTCTGAAAACTACCTTTAGAATGTCTGAAAACTACCCTTAGAATGTCTGAAAACTACCCTTAGAATGTCTGAAAACTACCCTTAGGATGTCTGAAAACTACCTTTAGAATGTCTGAAAACTACCCTTAGGATGTCTGAAAACTACCTTTAGAATGTCTGAAAACTACCCTTAGAATGTCTGAAAACTACCCTTAGAATGTCTGAAAACTACCCTGAGGATGTCTGAAAACTACCCTTAGAATGTCTGAAAACTACCTGAAACTTAGAATGTCTGAAAACTACCCTTAGAATGTCTGAAAACTACCCTTAGAATGTCTGAAAACTACCTTTAGAATGTCTGAAAACTACCCTTAGAATGTCTGAAAACTACTGAAAACTTTAGAATGTCTGAAAACTAGAATGTCTGAAAACCTTAGAATGTCTGAAAACTACCTTTGTCTGAGAATGTCTGAAAACTACCCTTAGAATGTCTGAAAACTACCCTTAGAATGTCTGAAAACTACCCTTAGAATGTCTGAAAACTACCCTGAGGATGTCTGAAAACTACCCTTAGAATGTCTGAAAACTACCCTTAGAATGTCTGAAAACTACCCTTAGAATGTCTGAAAACTACCTTTAGAATGTCTGAAAACTACCCTTAGAATGTCTGAAAACTACCCTTAGAATGTCTGAAAACTACCTTTAGAATGTCTGAAAACTACCCTGAGGATGTCTGAAAACTACCCTTAGAATGTCTGAAAACTACCCTTAGAATGTCTGAAAACTACCTTTAGAATGTCTGAAAACTACCCTTAGAATGTCTGAAAACTACCTTTAGAATGTCTGAAAACTACCCTTAGAATGTCTGAAAACTACCTTTAGAATGTCTGAAAACTACCCTGAGGATGTCTGAAAACTACCTTTAGAATGTCTGAAAACTACCCTTAGAATGTCTGAAAACTACCTTTAGAATGTCTGAAAACTACCCTTAGAATGTCTGAAAACTACCTTTAGAATGTCTGAAAACTACCATTAGAATGTCTGAAAACTACCCTTAGAATGTCTGAAAACTACCCTTAGAATGTCTGAAAACTACCCTTAGAATGTCTGAAAACTACCCTTAGAATGTCTGAAAACTACCCTTAGAATGTCTGAAAACTACCTTTAGGATGTCTGAAAAACTATCTTTAAGGGGACTGAAAACTGCTATTAAGGGACTGAAAACTGCTATTAGGGAGTCTGAAAACTACCTTTAATAAGGGGACTGAAAACTGCTATTAGGGA
This sequence comes from Oncorhynchus masou masou, assembly GCF_036934945.1. NCBI lineage: Eukaryota > Metazoa > Chordata > Actinopteri > Salmoniformes > Salmonidae > Oncorhynchus > Oncorhynchus masou. Next base: position 12,167,032 of record NC_088214.1, read on the forward strand.
GTCTGAAAACCAGACCCTCCATTATTCATTGAGGGGTGAATCTCGGGGCAGCAGGGTAGCCTTGTGGTTAGAGCGTTGGACTAGTAACCGGAAGGTTGCAAGTTCAAATCCCCGAGCTGACAAGGTACAAAATCTGTCGTTCTGCCCCTGAACATTAACATCTGCTAACCATGTGTACATTTGATTTGAACAGGCAGTTAACCCACTGTTCACTGAGGGGTAGGTTAGAGCGTTGGACTAGTAACCAGAAGGTTGCAAGTTCAAATCCCCGAGCTGACAAGGTACAAAATCTGTCATCTGCTAACCATGTGTATGTGACAAATACATTTGATTTGAACAGGCAGTCATTGAAAATAAGAATTTGTTCTTAACTGACTTGCCTCGTTAAATAAAAAATCTTAACTTCCACTTCACTGTAGTCAGTGAAAATCCACACCTTAGTAACTTCTCTTATTTAATCCCACAGAAGTATTGAAGCTTCATCTCTTTGCTCCCTTTTCCCTAGGCTGAAAGCGGAGGAGGAGCAGCAGAAGCGAGAGGACGACAAGCAGAGGAAAGATTACATAAAGAACGAGTACATGAGGAGGAAGCATTTGAAGCAGGTGGAGGATATGGATGTCAGGCCCCGTCATGGAAGTCTCAAAAAGAAGCCCCGCCCCAAATCCATCCACAGGGACGTCATGGAGTCACCCAAGCCCCCCGTCAGAGCCACGGGTAACACACACATACTACAAATAGTATACAAATAGATTCTCACACACACAAGTGTTTGTTTTACTATCCTTGTGGGGACCCAAAAATGTATTCCCATTCAAAATCCTATTTTCCTTTACACTAAAACTATCCCTAATTGTAACCCTAAATGTAACCCCTAACTCTAAAATAGCCTTTTTCCTTGTGGGGACTAATACATTTTTGTGTTGTTACATTCACAGGACAGGTGCAGGGAAATGTGTTGTTTTACAGGGTCAGCAATAGTAGTGCGGCACCCCTGGAGCTAATTAGGTTAAGTGTCTTTCTCAAGGGCACAGACAAAGTGAAAATATATATATTTTTTATATAAATAAAGAATGTATTCAAACAAAACAACCGATACCTTATTTACATAAGTATTCAGACCCTTTGCTATGAGATGCAAGATTGAGCTCAGGTTCAACCTGTTTCCATTGATCATCCTTGAGATGTTTCTACAACTGGATTGGAGTCCACCTTTCTTAAGGGCAAAGACAAAGCAAAAATAGATTTTTACATTTTTTTTGTATGTATTTAAACAAAAAAAAAACAGAAACACCTTATTTACAGAAGTATTCAGATCCTTTGCTATGAGATGCGAAATTGAGCTCAGGTGCATCCTGTTTCCATTGATCATCCTTGAGACGTTTCTACAAATTGATTGTACATGATTTGGAAAGGCACACACCTGTCTATATAAGGTGCCACCGTTGACAGTGCATGTCAGAGCAAAAACCAAGCCATGAGGTTGAAGGAATTGTCCGTAGAGCTCCGAGACAGGATTGTGTCAAGGCACAGACTTGGGGAAGGGTACAGAAAAAGGTCTGCATCATTGAAGGTCCCAAAGAACACATTGGCCTCCATCATTCTTAAATGGAAGAAGTTTGGAACCACCAAGACTTATCCTAGAGCTGGCCGCCTGGCCAAACTGAGCAATCAGGGGGAGAAAGGCCTTGGTCAGGGAGGTGCCCAAGAACCCGATGGTCTCTCTGACAGCGCTCTAGAGTTCCTCTGTGGAGATGGGAGAACCTTCCAGAAGGACAACCATCTCTGCAGCAGTCCACCAATCAGGCCTTTATGGTAGAGTGGCCAGACGGAAGCCACTCCTCAGTAAAAGGCACATGTCAGCCCGCTTGGAGTTTGTCAAAAGGCATCTACAGACTCTCAGACCATGAGAAACAAGATTCTCTGGTCTAATGAAACCAAGAGCACCAACCCTACGATGAAGCATGGTTGTGGCAACATTCTGTGGGGATGTTTTTCAGCGGCAGGGACTTGGAGACTGGTCAAGATCGAGGCAAAGATGAACAGAGCAAAGTACAGAGAGTTCCCTGATGAAAACCTGTTCCAAAACTCTCAGGACCTCAGACTGGGGCAAAGGTACACCTTCCAACAGGACAACGACCCAAGCACACAGCCAAGACCACACGGGAGTGTCTGAATGTCATTGAGTGGCCCAGCCAGAGCCCGGTCTATAACCTGATCGAACATCTCTGGAGAGACCTGAAAATAGCTGTGCAGCAACACTCCCCATCCAACCTGACAGAGCTTGAGAGGATCTGCAGAGAAGAATGGGAGAAACTCTCCAAATACAGGTGTCAAGCTTGTGGTCTCATACCCAAGAAGACTTGAGGCTGTAATCGCTGCCAAAGGTACTTCAACAAAGTACTGAGTAAAGGGTCTGTGTGTAGATTAATGAGGGGAAAAAACATTTAATACATTTTAGAATAAGGCTGTAAACTAACAACATTTGGAAAAAGTCAAAGGGTCTGAATACTTTTCAAAGGCACTGTAGATGTGTATTTAGTGCACACACACACACACACACACACACACACACACACACACACACACACACACACACACACTCAAACATGTCTGTGTTTACATCGTCCAGGCACTCGACCGCGTGGGTACTCAGTCTCCAGCATGTCCCTGGCCTCCCTCAACCTGGCAGACAACGACAGCAATGCAGGAGATAAGAGGACCCCCAGGTGAGGTCAGCTATTGGCTGATTAAAAAGACAGTACAGTTATCCCGTTCCCGGTTTAGCCAACTCGTTTGGCATGACAATCTCAAAGGAGTTGAGTTAAGCAGACTGGCACCCAGGCTGGCTACGAAACAACAAAGGCCTTACAGAGCATCAAGAGCTTGAATACTCCTTCAAGAGGACATTAATGTGTCTTATGACCTTTCTATGTAATGCAACCAAAATTGTTTTCATTCTGCATCTTAACCTCTGCATCTTAATCTTCCTCTCTCTCTCCTCCTCCTCGCTCTATTCCTCTCTCTGTTTTCCCCTCTGTTTTGCACAGACCCCCCAGAAGCAGTAAACTAGGCACTGTGAGAGGCCATCTCTCTTTCTTTTTAAGCTCTCCCAAAGAGAGAAAGGGAAGGTTAGTAAATCCCCTGCCTCCCTAGATCAGCTGAGGGCCTAGACTTTTATCTAGCTTTTATGTTTCTGCTACTGCACAGACCAGATTGATCAATCAATGCCATTTTTACTTGAGGTAATATCTTTGCAAAAAAAAAACCCATCAGACAGAATATTTAAAGAACTCACATATATGTTTTGATAATGTTTGAGCAAGACACATACAGTATACCAACATCAATTCTAAGTATGAACTGTGCCATAGAGAACACATGTGTTTAATGTAAAAAGAGCTATATAAAATACATTTGATTGATTGATAATATATGTTATTTCACGTTCACGCTGTATCAGTTGAGTGATGACCAATTACCTACTTTAAAACAGCAGAATCATTCCCCTCAGTACTTTAGCTTCCTGCCTCCGCTCTGCTTTATGCCTCACCGACCTTGCTCTTTATCTGCTGTAGCACTCACTGCTCTGAGGCTGCTCCATGATAACTAATCCAGACTAGCTGCTCCATGATAGCTGCTCCATGATAACTAATCCAGACTAGCTGCTCCATGATAACTGCTCCAGACTAGCTGCTCCATGATAGCTGCTCCATGATAACTAATCCAGACTAGCTGCTCCATGATAGCTGTCTATAATAAGTGCTCCAAACTAGCTGCTCCATAATACCTGCTCCAGACTAGCTACTTAATTGATAACTGCTCCAGACTAGCTGCTCCATGATGACTGCTCCAGACTAGCTGCTCCATGATAGCTGCTCCATGATGACTGCTCCAGACTGACTGCTCCAGACTAGCTGCTCCATAATACCTGCTCCAGACTAGCTGCTCCATGAGGACTGCTCCAGACTAGCTGCTCCACAGTGGCTGCTCCAGACTAGCTGCTCCATGATGACTGCTCCAGACTAGCTGCTCCATGATAGCTGCTCCAGACTGACTGCTCCAGACTAGCTGCTCCATAATACCTGCTCCAGACTAGCTGCTCCATGATGACTGCTCCAGACTAGCTGCCCCATGATACCTGCTCCAGACTAGCTGCTCCATGATGACTGCGCCAGACTAGCTGCTCCAGACTAGCTGCCCCATGATACCTGCTCCAGACTAGCTGCTCCATGATGACTGCTCCAGACTAGCTGCTCCATGATGACTGCTCCAGACTAGCTGCTCCATGATGACTGCGCCAGACTAGCTGCTCCAGACTAGCTGCCCCATGATACCTGCTCCAGACTAGCTGCTCCATAATGACTGCTCCAGACTAGCTGCTCCAGACTAGCTGCTCCATGATGACTGCTCCAGACTAGCTGCTCCAGACTAGCTGCTCCAGACTAGCTGCTCCATGATGACTGCTCCAGACTGACTGCTCCAGACTAGCTGCTCCATGATAGCTGCTCCAGACTAGTTGCTCCATGATGACTGCTCCAGACTAGCTGCTCCAGACTAGTTGCTCCATGATGACTGCTCCAGACTTGCTGCTCCATGATGACTGCTCCAGACTAGCTGCTCCAGACTAGCTGCTCCATGATGACTGCTCCAGACTGCTCCAGACTTGCTCCATGATGACTGCTCCAGACTAGCTGCTCCAGACTAGCTGCTCCATGATGACTGCAGACTCCAGACTAGCTGCTCCAGACTAGCTGCTCCATGATGACTTCTCCAGACTAGTTGCTCCATGATGACTGCTCCAGACTAGCTGCTCCAGACTAGCTGCTCCATGATGACTGCTCCAGACTAGCTGCTCCATGATGACTGCTCCAGACTGACTGCTCCAGACTAGCTGCTCCATGATGACTGCTCCAGACTGACTGCTCCAGACTAGCTGCTCCATGATAGCTGCTCCAGACTAGTTGCTCCATGATGACTGCTCCAGACTAGCTGCTCCAGACTAGCTGCTCCATGATGACTGCTCCAGACTAGCTGCTCCATGATGACTGCTCCAGACTGACTGCTCCAGACTAGCTGCTCCAGACTAGCTGCTCCATGATGACTGCTCCAGACTGACTGCTCCAGACTAGCTGCTCCAGACTAGCTGCTCCATGATGACTGCTCCAGACTAGCTGCTCCAGACTAGCTGCTCCATGATGACTGCTCCAGACTAGCTGCTCCATGATGACTGCTCCAGACTAGCTGCTCCATGATTTAGCTGATGTGTGTTCTTGTTGCCTCTATATACTAAACCCAGAGCCATCCAAGCTGCAGCAGGCAGACGCTTTCCCATCCAAGGCACTGACTCCCACAGCCAGGCTCATTCTGAATCACAGCTGTCCCCCAGAATCACATCACAATGATCACAGTCCCTTTGTTTTGTATGCAGAGACTTCAAGCTAGGTTACACACTAAAGGCGTCAGCATGCCTCAGTTCGGCTGGCGCCTAGCCTAACCGAACGAGTGTGCTCGCATACTCTCTTAAAAGACATTCACTTGAAAAATGATAGAAAAACGGCAATAGTACTGTTTGTCCATTTTGAGACGCCATAGCCATACATTTCCTGAAAATAGTCAGAATGAATCTAAGAACTCAATAAATCTGTCATTCATTTTGGCGTTTTTTCCAAGGAGATCTTAGTCACGCAATTTTACATCTAACTAATGTTTGTTGCAATATTTTTCAATGAAAACGAGTCATCTCTTGTCGAATGACAACAAAAACGTTGTTGAAGAATCCCTACTGTTAACCAATCGCCGACAAAGCAGCATAGACTTCGGCTCCGAACTTCGGCTTGCCTCCAGAAAATGTTTTGTTTGCCCAGACAGCCGGGAAAAAACTCACCGAAGTCCAAAAACGTCACAAAACTCTACAGAACTGTTTCATCAGGAAAGCATGCGAAGTCCTTAACCCCAACCAGGACATGACTAAGCCTGGGCCTGGGACATGAGGCTGCCTGCTGCAGTGGGATACTGTGGGTCTTGTTACTGTACTGTTGCCTAAAGCTGCTGTAGCCTACTGCAGTCTCTCCTCAATATCCTAGCAGACAGAATGTAGGACTGAACTGTAGCTTTGCTTTGCTCCACTGCACATGCTTATGATCTGATCCCAGCCACGGAGACATCACTGTGCAGGATCTAATAGGAGGGAACAGGGAGGGCTGCCTGGGAGAACTGTGTCACAGTGTCTGACCCTGTTTCTCTTTGTCTGTCTGTGTTTGTCTCTGTATATGTCTGTGTTTTTGTCTCTGTGCTGTCTCTATGTCTGTCTGTCTCTGTCGGTCTCTGTTTTTTGTGAACGTGTCTGCGTGTGTCTGTTATTCTGTGTGTTCTGGCATGTGTGTTTTCTTGTTCCTGTGTGTGTGTGTGTCTGTGTGTGTGTGTGTGTGTGTCAATGTACTGTTTATGTGTGTGTGTAAATCCCTAGGCCAGACTCTGCGAGGCCAGACTCTGCAAGACCAGACTCTGCGAGGCCAGACTCTGCGAGGCCAGACTCTGCGAGACCAGACTCTGCGAGGCCAGACCAGACTCTGCGAGGCCAGACTCTGCAGAGGGCAATCTGTCATCCTGCCCGTCTCGTAACGGAGAGAAGGACTGGGAGAACGACTCCACAACCTCCTCCACTCCCTCCAACCAAGAGTACACAGGTACGGACAGCTCCACTACAATCACAGTATTCTGCTTTCAAAAGGAGACCAAACTACTGCAGTATACTGGAGCTCTCTGGTCCATGTGTAGAACAGGCTGTGTTCTGACTTTCTCTTAGTATGTCACTGCATACCTTATGTTGGTATCTGCTTTTTCCCTCAGGCCCAAAGCTGTACAAGGAGCCCAGTGCCAAGTCCAACAAGCATATCATCCAGAATGCACTGGCCCACTGCTGCCTGGCAGGCAAGGTCAACGAAGAGCAGAAGAACAAGATAATAGATGTAGGCCGTTTGATGTACACTCTGCTACTTTCTCTCATTTTACTTCACTCTTTCACTTCACGTTTTGTTCCTTTGTTTGCCTTCCCGGTCTCTTTCAGGAAATGGAGAGGTCGGGGGCCAACAACTTCCTGGTTCTATTCCGGGACACGGGTTGCCAGTTCCGCTCGGTGTACTCCTACTGTCCAGAGACGGAGGAGATCACCAAGCTGGCGGGCATCGGGCCAAAGAGCATCACGGCCAAGATGATTGAGGGACTGTACAAGTACAACTCGGACAGGAAGCAGTTCAGCCACATCCCAGCCAAGACCATGTCGGCTAGTGTAGACGCCATCACCATCGCCCCCCACCTGTGGCAGACCAAGAAACTGGGCACACCCAAGAAACTGGGTAGTCTCAAGTAGTCACAGCAACAAGCCGTTTTCATAACAAACCAAGGATATTGTTGTTCGGTGTCTTGGGTTATAGTTGAGGACTGAGGGGAGACTTTGTGGGTTATCTGACCCAGGAACGGACCCAGGTCTGTGTATGACCTGGGGTATTACAGGGTCTGGTTTGGTATGAACGGTGCTAAAGAGTCCAGCTTTCTAATGTTTTTCCCAGTAAGATAACCCCAGAACACTTCAACTCAGCATTCATCTGGGTCTGATATACAGTATAATTGGATGATGATGTAGAAGGTTTTTTCTTCTTAAGAAAATACTGCTGAAATTATTACTGGAATGTAGGAGAAAAAAACAACACAAGCCTCAAGGGACATTGTTGTTGTTATGCAAGACTGTGTGGGGGGGGGGGGGGGGGGGGCAGAGTCATTCTAATGGAGAACGCGTGTGTGTGTTCGTCAGCATGCGTGGGTGTCCACAAAAGAGGGGGGCTGATGAAAGCCTTACTGAATCAGACCACTGAAGCACTGAATGTCATCTCTCTGAAATAGACCGAGTTTGAGTTCTCTCTGTTCATCATGTTTGGCCTTATGCTTGTTTTGTGTGTCATATGAAAGCACAGCGATTATGTTATATTTAAGCTCCAGTTGTGATGTTTGTGTGAGTGCAGGATGATTGGCTGTGTGTGAGACTTGCTTTTCTCTCTGGCTGAAAGAGAAGACTGAGCAGTTGGGTTTGTGTAATGTGTAAACAAGTGCCAAGATTGAGTGAGGTGAATACCTCAGAAATAGGTTGATGTTACTTTCGATAAGAACTAGATTGTAAAATCATTGATTTAAGTATCATCTACAGTACCAGTCAAAAGTTTGGACACACCTACTCGTTCAAGGGTTTTTGATTATTTTTACTATTTTCTACATTGTACAATATTAGAGTGTGCAAAGTTGTCAAGGCAAAGAGTGGGTACTTTGAGGAATCTCAAATATAAAATATTTTTTGATTTGTTTAACACTTTTTTGGTTACTACTTGATTCCATATGTGTTATTTCATAGTTTTGATGTCTTCACTATTATTCTACAAAGTAGAACATAGCCCAGCTAAAGAAACATCCTTGAATGAGGAGGTGTGTCCACTTTTGATTGATACTGTAGTTCACGGGAATGTCAGCAACTGACTTAATATATTTTATGTTTTTGATAAGACTTTGGAAGTCTTAAAATTTCATTGACAGAAATATAAATATACTTTAAGACTATATACATTGTATAAGTTCATTTAGTTTGTATATAAATACCTATTCCATTCAAAATGAATGAGTCAAACTAGTGTTTATCATTTAATATGGACATATATAAACTTAATATATGGGGCCTTTTGTTGTTTAAACATTTAAGTGTGTAATCGCTGTTCAATGTCACTGACACAATGATTTACAGCTGTAGAATAGCAGCAAGTTTCACAAATTGTGTCATGCGCCAGTGCAACTCAGAGAAAATGTCTTATAAAGGATATTGTTGGGATACAGTATGTGTTTGAACCTCAGATATTGAAAAGCATTTTACTTTATTGTGGATAGTATCTTAACTGTTGAATTCCCTTTACACTCAAAGTAGTCCACAATACATCTATGTGTACATATACAATTGAGAGTAATTAATCGATAGCAATTCATGATACTTTCCCACTGTGGATTGCAGTATTTGTTGTATAACTGCGTACTTACATAAAGTAGATCACAGAAAGATGAAACATTTCTCCTGTTACATTATGCTTTAACATTTTACATTCTTCTAACCTATGGACGGAAACTGGCCTTTATTTTATTTTGGAGTAAAGCCGTGTTTACTCTGTACATTATATACAGTATTTTGTCAGGTGTTTTTTTCGTAAACCATTTTCCATTTTGAGATTTCATGTGAGCAGCATATTTGTCTCAAAAGGGAGTGTTTTGAAAGCATGAGAGGGTATGAGTGGTGGGCAACACACAACAAGAGAAATGACTGCAGACTGTGTCCTACTGCATACTGTTGTCGGGTAGTGGATAATCGCATATGTATGTGATGCCATTCTGTGTTGTCACAATGTAAATTCGTTTTATTTTAACCCTGTTCATGTGTTTATGTTATTTTTATATATTCATTTGAACTATATTAAAATGTTAATTTTCATTGAAACTTGTGATCAATGTTTTTGAAGTTTGGTTATCCACTTAGGCGAGCTCTGATGTTTATTCTTTGTTGTTACTGCATTACATAACAAGTGGGTCTTGAACCTGCAACCTGAGGCCACAGGGCAAACAAATGCACCTTCTGTGCCATGATGGTCAAGACCTCATGGAAGATGCATAGGTTTACATACAGGGATTACATACCAGTGGTAAAAAATATCACGATGAACAGTTTGTCATTTTACTATTCTTTTACTGTTTTCTCATAGAAAACCTAATGATTGAGAAATAATACACTATTCGTCCTCTCTTGCACCCAAGAACAACCTTAGGCAATCAAATGAGAATAATACCAACCAGATTTACATCGTATCACTGTCTGTCGTAATCCTCTTTAAACCTTTTCAGAGGGCCATGTCCTTCAAGCATTTAATTGCATTTACCCGACTGTTGAATTTCCCACTGTGAATCTGCGATTACACGTACATGGAACATTTCCTAATCTGGGAGGTGAAGGCATTGGATTATCCACCCAACATCCTGTCCTCTCTTGGGTTTGGAAGTGACACACACCTGACAAGTAATTATCTCATTGCAAGTGGCATAATTGGACGTTGATTACATTACATTACGTTGATTTATTTGATGATCATGTTCAATGGATGGTAGGGATTTCGATCGTTATCGCAAGGGCTATGCGGGTTTTATTTTGCAAGAGAAGAGACGCTTGGGGCGCCTCTATGAAAATACTGGGGTTTGATTGGTAGACAGACGAAGCGTTGCGCTTGACAACCGAAGGGGCTGGGTAGCAGGCGACTACCAGCAGCAGAAATCGATCCGAGAAGACAACAGAAAGGGAGAGACAAACAACAAAAGAGACTGACGAACAAAACGAAGAAGAATCGCTCGGACAGCTACGATTTTTAACAACAGAAACAAATCTAAGGAGCGTGTCTTTTCAGCCCATGTATTTTTAGACCAAGGTGAGCTTTAAATCGCATTGAAAGCGTGTTTGTTAATGCGTGGGGAGCCTCGCCACCCACCCCGTCTGTGCTGCTAGCGGATGATGCTTGTCTCTCGCTTGGCCTGGCTAGCCATTCTTCTGGTCATGGTCTGAATCTGTCATAGCGGTTTTCGGTGTGCGTTCCTGACAACAGTACTTAACATATACTCATGTTAGGTAGTTAGTTAGTATTTCGGAGAAATGTGTGCTTTTCTTGTCGTTTATTTCATAACATCAGACAAGAACAGGTTGGGGTGAAGCAGCTAGCTAACTAACGTTACTTAGCTAATGTTAGTACCTAGCTAGCTAATTGTATGTGTTGAACCCCACCCATAGCTGCAGTGCCTAGCTACATTGTTAGCTAGTTCTAGATTGTAAATAGATGTTGATTTATTGGAACCCTATATAACGTTATAAGTTTTATAATTAACTAGTTAGCTAGTTCAACCTATTTTTAGGTGATGCGCTGCGCATAGTTTCCTTGCTGCTGCTGCAAGTGTCACCAGCAATGAATCTTTGCATGCAGTTTGGTTGTTCATTTTCTTTTCTGAATGTTTTGTTGATTGCCAGATATCCAACCTTGCTTTTTGTTGATTGCACCTATTCTTATACTAAATGTAAAAGCAGAATGTTGTGACATGTATCAGTATGTTTTAAGCAACCACTAGCTTGGACATATTTGTTAATAACAATGCAGATTGCAGTGCAACACCAAGATAGCAGGACTATTGACCTACTGTAACTATCTAAATCCTTACTCAGCATTCAGACTGCGTTATCCCCTGTGCAACTGTAGCCTAAGCAGTAAATCAATTCAATCGGCGGCAATATAACTTGTTTGCACTTGTAGGGTTGATGGCAATTGTCATAATTTGTGGCTCAAATCCTAATTATCATGACAGTAACCTAAATCAATGGTATTTCTTCTATTTTTATCCCCTGGGGAACCCTTGAACAAAAGTGACATTAAATATGATAGGTTACAGTTCACGTCTGTTAGCCATCCTGGCATGGGGTTTCCAAATGTGGTCAATTTTCCATTAATGCGATCCTAATCCATAATGTGTTACTGTTATTACTACATAATTAATAGCACAGCTGTGATTTGATTAACTCTCTGCTGCAGACTTTTTACTGACGCTGATCTGCTAATCACAGTGGTCAGATTTGGGGCTTGATTCCATTATGTTGAATTGAGGATTTCGTCATGTTGTTGACATTGAGCAGGCTTGGGTTTCCCTTAGCTTGTTTTCTGGGAGGAATGGAAATATATTAAGCTAGACTTCTTGAAAGTCTATTCAAAAGTACACAAGGTCAGTTGTAACAGTTGTTGGCCAAGTGAAAATATCAGGAGCAACAAAGACTGTTGAACACAGTGTGGCAATAAAGAGACATTGCCTTACATTAAGAATGTATTGTTAAGCAGCCGGTTACTAGGCTGCCTTTCTACAATCAACATGAGAGCCTCCATTTATGGTGTGTTTACTTACCCTGAGTTTTGGTGTTGGTGTGTGTGTCAGCCTGTCGTCACCATGACAGCGGAGGAGATCATCAATGTGAAGGAGGTGGAGATCATCAAGGTGATCCTAGACTTCCTCAACTCCAGGAAGCTCCACATTAGCATGCTGGCCCTGGAGAAGGAGAGTGGAGTCATCAACGGACTCTACTCTGACGACATGCTCTTCCTCAGGTACACAAAGGCCTGGGTCATATTCATTAGGCAGCAAACGGCAAAAAAACTAAAACAGAGAGAGACTACTTGGGCTATCCAATAAGGAATGTCCATTTTCGTTTTCTGTTGCAAAATGTTTTGTTACGTGTGCCCTAATGAATATGTCCCTGACATTACTGTTTGGGTCTCACTACGTGGATAGTGTTAGAAATACAAAGGGTTTGGGGCTCTCCCATAGCATATCAGGACACCTCCATAAGCGATTGCTGCAAAAGAACAGTTGACAGATTAATTAGAGTTAATTATAATTATTTGGAAGTGCCATTTTTCAGGCTCATATTAATAGGTCACTGGTTGCTGAACTAAGTGCTGAAACACAATGTTCAGAAAGTGTATTATAAATTCCTTTGTTCATGCAATAATGATCCAGACCACCTCTATGCTAGACTGGATTGGAGTGCCCCTTTTAAATGTCAGCCAACAGTGTACTGTTACACCACTTTGGTGTTCCACTCAGCTGAGTTTGTGAAATGACTGGAGTGGGACTCCATTTCACACAGAGGGCCCCACTACCAGGTGACCATTCACTGCCTGTCTTATCTGCCCCTGTATGACTCTGACCAATCAAGACAATCTGTTTCCGTAGATGGCAAGCAGGGAAGTGAATTGGAGAATCCCTTGTTTACATGTTTGGTTGGTTTTTGTTCTGTGGTTTTGTTTCTGTATTATGAAGTTTACTGAAATGATCAAGCGAGTGTGAATAGCCTCAGAGCACGTAACAGGGACTGCATTAGCTGTCACTAACACAGAGTATTTTACACACGATTTATTGTCTCGCTTTTTTGTTGAATTGTTTATCTCTGTCCAGGCAACTGGTGCTAGATGGGCAGTGGGACGAGGTGCTTCAGTTTATTCAGCCACTGGAGTGCATGGACAAGTTTGACAGGAAAAGGTGAGACTTCATTAATATGACACTAGTTCTGTGGTCAGAAATGAATGTATTTAGTCTGACTGTACCTGACTATTTCTACACTTAGCAATGCGACATTATTGCCTTTTCAAACAACTACACGTTAGCAACCTGACACCCAGGCTTGACTGTACAAGCAGATGCTGGGTTTGAATTACTTTTCAGAGACATGTTCTTGGGCCATAATATTTTGTTGTCGTAGGTTCCGTTACATCGTCCTGAAGCAGAAGTTTCTAGAGGCCCTGTGTGTGAACAACGCTATGTCTGCTGAGGACGAGCCACAGCATGTGAGTCAACAGACAAAGAATAGCCTCTCTCTCTCAATTCATTTGAAAGGGGGCTTTATTGGCATTAAAAACGTGTTTACATTACGAGTGAAATAAACAAAAATGAGAAGACAAACTATTTGAATTTAACATTAAATATTGCACTCAAATGTTTAAAGAAAATATTGACATTTCAAGTGTCATGTCAGCTATGTACAGGGTTTTACATTGACTATATAAAGGGATTTACATCAGCTATGTACAGGGTTTTACATCTGCTATGTACTGGGTTTTACATCTGCTATGTACTGGGTTTTACATCTGCTATGTACAGGGTTTTACATCTGCTATGTACAGGGTTTTACATCTGCTATGTACAGGGTTTTACATCTGCTATGTACAGGGTTTTACATCTGCTATGTACAGGGTTTTACATCAGCTATGTACAGGGTTTTACATCAGCTATGTACAGGGTTTTAGATCAGCTATGTACAGGGTTTTACATCAGCTATGTACAGGGTTTTACATCAGCTATGTACAGGGTTTTACATCAGCTATGTACAGGGTTTTACATCTGCTATGTACAGGGTTTTAGCAATGTGCTGATGGCTGTAGTACGAATAGGGTCTCCGCCTCTCTCTCTCGCCCTCTTCCTTCCTTGCCGGACCTTGTTCTAGTTGTCTGTCTCTGGCATTACATATTCCATCTTCCTGTCTTTGTTTACCTGTCTCCTCGGTCTCCCTCTGAATGAGCAAACAAATGAGCCACAAATCACGAAACAGCCCTCCTTTCTCCATCTGTCACTGCCTCTTTTTGTGTTCCTCGTAAACACACAACCTCTGAGCTTTCTCTACTCATTGTCCTATATCAGAGAATGCAGATCTGAAACCAGCTTGTGTCTCCTGACTGGATTAGTGTGGGCTCCTCCTGTGTTTGTGTACAAGGTTGCGTTCACACAGGCAGCCCAATTCTGATCTTTTGCCCAGCATGAGTTAGTGTGTGTGACACGTGAGTCTGATTTCACAAGTTTCAATGTGTTTGTGTTAGGTCTAGATTTGTTTCTCGTGAAAATCTGTTTTACACATTTATTCGAAGCAGTTCAAAGCAACGCTGCCATTTTTTTCCTTGGACATGATGGCAATCTGGGCCCTTCTACCTTGGCAGTTATAACCTAGGCCTCAGAAACCGATAACATGTAGCTACTCTTCTACAGAATCTACAGACATTCTGGGTTTGGATGTTCAAAACCCTTATGTTTCATCCCCCCCCTTCTCTCTGTCTCTGAGGGAATGTTGAGTCTTGAGGGATGCCACATTGCCTCTAGAAATGAATAAATATGCATAAAAGGCCTTTTTTGTGTGTGTGAACACTTTACACTGCTACATGTGAGGGAAACATGAGTCAATGTGAGGTGGCTCAAAATCTAAACTCTCTCTTCTCTCTCAGTTGGAGTTCACCATGCAGGAGTCGGTGAAGTGTCTTCATGCCCTGGAGGAGTTCTGTCCATCTAAAGATGACTACAGCAAACTATGTCTGCTCCTCACTCTGCCTCGTCTCACCAACCACGCTGAGTTCAAGGCATGACACGTTTTATAGTTATGGCATCTGATCTTATGAATGGTATCTGTTCATTTCAAATAATAATAATGCATATATATATATAATAATAATTTTATTCTAGCACTGTGATTGATGATACTATTTACTTTGAAGAAATGTGGGTAATGGTTTACTTAAGCAGGTATCAAAGGGCAGTATTACATTGTTCTAAGTATGTGTGAGCGCTTATGATATAGCTATAGATTAATAACAAACATACAGTACCAGTCAAAAGTTTGGATACACCTGCTCATTCAAGGGTTTTTCTTTCATTTTTACTATTTTCTACATTGTAGAATAATAGAAGTCATCAAAACTATGAAATATCACATATGGAGTCATGTAGTTACCCAAAAAGTGCTGAACAAATCAAAATATATTTTAGATTCTTCAAAGTAGCCATCCTTTGACTTGATGACAGCTTTGCACACTCTTAGGATTCTCTCAACCAGCTTCATGAGGAATGCTTTTCCAACAGTCTTGAAAGAGTTTCCACATGCTGAGTGTAACAGTATAACTTTAGTCCGTCCCCTCGCCGGGCTCGAACCAGGGACCCTCCTCTGCACACATCGACAACTGACACCCACGAAACATCGTTACCCATCGCTCCGCAAAAGCCGCGGCCCTTGTAGAGCAAGGGGAACCACTACTTCAAAGTCTCAAAGCGAGTGACGTCACCGATTGAACGGCTATTAGCGCGCACCACCGCTTACATGAGCACGTGTTGACTGCTTTTCCTTCACTCTGTGGTCCAACTCATCCCAAACCATCTCAATTGGGTTGAGGTCGGGTGATTGTGGAGGCCAGGTCATCTGATGCAGCACTCTATCACTCTCCTTCTTGGTCAAATAGCCTTTACACAGCCTGAAGGTGTGTTAGGTCATTGTCCTGTTAATAAACAAATGATAGTTCCACTAAGCGCAAACCAGATGGGATGGCGTATCGCTGCAGAATGCTGTGGTAGCCATGCTGGTTAAGTGTGCCTTGAATTCTAAATAAATCACAGACAGTGTCACCAGCAAAGCACCATCACACCACCTCATCCATGCTTCATGATGTGAACCACACATGCGTAGATCATCCGTTCACTTACAGTGTCTCACAAAGACATGGAACCAAAAATCTCAAATTTGTACTCATCAGACCAAAATAAAGATTTCCACCGGTCTAATGTCTATTGCTCGTGTTTCTTGGCCCAAGCAAGTCTCTTCTTACTGGTGTCCTTTTAGTAGAGGTTCCCCTTTGCAGCAATTCGACCATGAAGGCCTGACTCACACAGTTTCCCCTGAACAGTTGATGTTGTGATGTGTCCGTTACTTGAACTCTGAAGCATTTATTTGGGCTGCAATCTGAGGCTGGTAACTCTAATGAACTTATCTTTAGCAGTGGTAACTCTGGGTCTTCCTTTCCTGTGGTGGTCCTCATGAGAGCCAGGTAACTCTAATGAACTTATCTTTAGTAGTGGTAACTCTGTGTCTTCCTTTCCTGTGGTGGTCCTCATGAGAGCCAGGTAACTCTAATGAACTTATCTTTAGTAGTGGTAACTCTGGGTCTTCCTTTCCTGTGGTGGTCCTCATGAGAGCCAGGTAACTCTAATGAACTTATCTTTAGTAGTGGTAACTCTGGGTCTTCCTTTCCTGTGGTGGTCCTCATGAGAGCCAGGTAACTCTAATGAACTTATCTTTAGTAGTGGTAACTCTGGGTCTTCCTTTCCTGTGGTGGTCCTCATGAGAGCCAGGTAACTCTAATGAACTTATCTTTAGCAGTGGTAACTCTGGGTCTTCCTTTCCTGTGGTGGTCCTCATGAGAGCCAGGTAACTCTAATGAACTTTTCTTTAGCAGTGGTAACTCTGTGTCTTCCTTTCCTGTGGTGGTCCTCATGAGAGCCAGTTTCATCATAGCGCTTGATGGTTTTTGCGGCTGCACTTGGATGATTGACTGTCGTTTCTCTTTGCTTATTTTAGCTGTTCTTGACATAATATGGACTTGGTCTTTTACCAAATAGAGCTGTCTTTTGTATACTACCTCTACCTGGTCACAACACAACTGACTGGCTCAGATGCATTAAGAAGGAAAGAAATTCCACAAATTAACTTTTAACAAGGCACACATGTTAATTGAAATGTGTTCCAGGTGACTACATCATGATGGTTATTTCATAGTTTTGATGTCTTCACTATTATACAATGTAGAAAATAGTAAAAAATAAAGTAACCCTTGTATGAGTAGGGGTATCCAATCTTTTGACTGGTACTGTATGTTTAGATTATTTATCCATAACTCAATAGCATGTTTTATTATTCATCTATAGCTAGATCTTGTTTTTTCAATGTGGAAGTTTTCCAACTGTCTCCAAATGTATTGTTATGCGACAACCCTGGTGCCATGGGTGGGGTTTTATCTAAATGACTAAAGTATGAATTGTATAAATGTTTCCCCTCCAGGACTGGAACCCCAGCACGGCACGGGTGCACTGTTTTGAGGAGGCATGCACCATGGTGGCAGAGTTCATCCCTGCAGACAGGAAGCTGAGTGAGGCGGGGTTCACTGCCTCAGGGAACCGCCTCTTCCAGCTCCTCATTAAAGGAGTTCTGTATGAGTGCTGCGTAGAGTTCTGTCAGGTGGGGGGATCCAAGTGTTCTGTTACAAAGCATTGTACAAATGACATGCATTTTAGATCATATATGATATTCATGCTTGGTGAATAGGATGGATGGATGGATGGATTGGTTGATTTAGTTAGTTTAATGATTGATTGATTGACTAACTAATATATTGTGTGCCTCTGTCTCCAGAGCAAGGCGACAGGCGAGGAGATCACGGAGGGCGAGGTGCTCCTAGGGGTGGACATGCTGTGTGGGAACGGCTGTGACGACCTGGACCTGTCCTTACTGTCCTGGATGCAGAACCTGTCCCACAGTGTCTTTTCCTGTGCCTTCGAGCAGAAGTTGCTTCAGATCCATGTGGACCGCCTGGCCAAGCCTGCCAAGGCCAGCTATGCAGACCTCCTCACCCCTCTCATCAGCAAACTATCCCCCTACCCCTCCTCGCCCCTCCGCCGCCCCCAGTCCGCAGACACCTACATGTCCCGGTCTCTGAACCCGGCCCTGGATGGCCTGTCATATGGGCTGTCTGGCCAGGAGAAGAGGGGCCCAGGGGGGGACACGGCAGGGAGGAAGGGGATGTCCCCCATGTCTCATTCCTTCGCTAACTTCCACACGGGGGGTCAGAGTCTGAGCAGGAGTCTGATGCTGGACAGCTATGACTGCCACAGCATCTTTGAGGAGTCTCCTGAGAGGTGCGGAAGATGAGGATACTTTAGATTGATGTTGCACTTTTTCCAAAACATATTTTTGTTATGTAGTACGGGCATGACAAGTCATTATAGTTTTCCTGTAGAAGAATGGCCGAGCATCGTCTAGGGTAGGCTAAGCATTGACATGATTTCACCTGTTGGATTCAGCCTGGAGTAGACGGAGGACTGAGCTCTGTAGTAGGAAGCACTAGAGAGCCTCTACCTTCAACGACTGTTGAAGAAGACGCTCAGTGACGCTCAATCAACACCCACTTATTAAGGAGTAGCAGAGTGACAGTAGTGATTATCTGAGGAGTGTCTGGACATTACAGCAGTCGTTAATGCAGTAACATGCACATTACGTAGTCCGTTAATGTGGTCTCTCTGGGTCTGTCTCTGTAGCTCCAGGACGGACACGCCCGTGGATAAGATGATGAGTTCAGGAACCCTGCGCCCCGACTCCGCCCCTGGAGAGGACGCCCCGTCACCAGGCTCTGCAGAGAGGAACGAGGTAAACACCTGATGAGGAGGATTTACCATGTCTCTTTTGCTAAATATACACGTTGGCCTTTTGAACCGGTTCAGACAAACCCTACAGAGTCATCTTCCCTACTGATGTGTGATGATTGGTGTTGTGGAGAGAGTTACTTTCAAAGATGGTGGCGTCCCTCACTCTAAATATAGGCCTGAGATGAATCTGTCTGAGAGACTCACTGAGTCATTGACCGTCTGTGTCTTACAGAGCCTGGCTTACACCCAAGACCTGTTGCCTGCCCTATTCTCTTTCTCCCTTTCCTCATCCCTCTCTCTCTTTCACTCTGTCTTACAGAGCCTGGCTTACACCCAAGACCTGTCGCCTGCCCTATTCTCTTTCTCCCTTTCCTCATCCCTCTCTCTCTTTCACTCTGTCTTACAGAGCCTGGCTTACACCCAAGACCTGCTGCCTGCCCTATTCTCTTTCACTCTGTCTTACAGAGCCTGGCTTACACCCAAGACCTGTTGCCTGCCCTATTCTCTTTCTCCCTTTCCTCATCCCTCTCTCTCTTTCACTCTGTCTTACAGAGCCTGGCTTACACCCAAGACCTGCCGCCTGCCCTATTCTCTTTCTCCCTTTCCTCATCCCTCTCTCTTTCACTCTGTCTTACAGAACAGTACAGCCCAAAGGACACTAGTTGCCTGACTTCCCTCTAATTATGGCCTAGCCTTAGAGGAGAGCAGACTGTTCTCTGCTCTACCCTGACACAGCTCTCCTGTCTAGCCTATAGCCAGACTGAATGTAAAGCCCTGCTCTGCCCTGCCACAGCTCTCCTGTCTAGCCTATAGCCAGACTGAATGTAAAGCCCTGCTCTGCCCTGAGCCAGCTGTCCTGTCTAGCCTATAGCCAGACTGAATGTAAAGCCCTGCTCTGCCCCTGCACAGCTCTCCTGTCTAGCCTATAGCCAGACTGAATGTAAAGCCCTGTCTGCCCTGACACAGCTCTCCTGTCTAGCCTATAGCCAGACTGAATGTAAAGCCCTGCTCTGCCCTGCCACAGCTGTCCTGTCTAGCCTATAGCCAGACTGAATGTAAAGCCCTGCTCTGCCCTGCCACAGCTGTCCTGTCTAGCCTATAGCCAGACTGAATGTAAAGCCCTGCTCTGCCCTGCCACAGCTGTCCTGTCTAGCCTATAGCCAGACAATGCTGTCCTGTCCTGTCTAGCCTATAGCCAGACTGAATGTAAAGCCCTGCTCTGCCCTGACACAGCTGTCCTGTCTAGCCTATAGCCAGACTGAATGTAAAGCCCTGCTCTGCCCTGACACAGCTGTCCTGTCTAGCCTATAGCCAGACTGAATGTAAAGCCCTGCTCTGCCCTGACACAGCTGTCCTGTCTAGCCTATAGCCAGACTGAATGTAAAGCCCTGCTCTGCCCTGACACAGCTGTCCTGTCTAGCCTATAGCCAGACTGAATGTAAAGCCCTGCTCTGCCCTGCCACAGCTGTCCTGTCTAGCCTATAGCCAGACTGAATGTAAAGCCCTGCTCTGCCCTGCCACAGCTGTCCTGTCTAGCCTATAGCCAGACTGAATGTAAAGCCCTGCTCTGCCCTGCCACAGCTGTCCTGTCTACATAGCCAGACTGAATGTAAAGCCCTGCTCCTGTCCTGTCTAGCCTATAGCCTGAATGTAAAGCCCTGCTCTGCCCTGCCACTGTCCTGTCTAGCCTATAGCCAGACTGAATGTAAAGCCCTGCTCTGCCCTGCCACAGCTGTCCTGTCTAGCCTATAGCCAGACTGAATGTAAAGCCCTGCTCTGCCCTGCCACAGCTGTCCTGTCTAGCCTATAGCCAGACTGTGAGTGTAATCCCTGCTTAGGCTGATAAACAGACCAGTAACAGAGTGGGACATCTGTCTATTACCCTCCGCCTCTCTCTGTCTATTACCCTCCACCTCTCTCTGTCTATTACCCTCCACCTCTCTCTGTCTATTACCCTCCACCTTTCTCTGTCTATTACCCTCCGCCTCTCTCCGTCTATTACCCTCCGCCTCTCTCTGTCTATTACCCCCCACCTCTCTGTCTATTACCCTCCACCTCTCTCTGTCTATTACCCTCCACCTCTCTCTGTCTATTACCCTCCACCTCTCTATTACCCTCCACCTCTCTCTGTCTATTACCCTCCACCTCTCTCTGTCTATTACCCTCCACCTCTCTCTGTCTATTACCCTCCACCTCTCTCTGTCTATTACCCTCCACCTCTCTCTGTCTATTACCCTCCACCTCTCTCTGTCTATTACCCTCCACCTCTGTCTATTACCCTCTATTACCCTCCACCTCTCTCTGTCTATTACCCTCCACCTCTCTCTGTCTATTACCCCACCTCCTGTCTATTACCCTCCACCCCTCTCTGTCTATTACCCTCCACCTCTCTCTGTCTATTACCCTCCACCTCTCTCTGTCTATTACCCTCCACCTCTCTCTGTCTATTACCCTCTCATTACCCCCCACCTCTCTCTGTCTATTACCCCCACCTCTCTCTGTCTATTACCCTCCACCTCCATTACCCTCCACCTCTCTGTCTATTACCCTCCACCTTCTCTCTCCCTCCACCTGTCTATTACCCTCCACCTCTCTCTGTCTATTACCCTCCACCTCTCTCTGTTACCCTCCACCTCTCTCTGTCTATTACCCTCCACCTCTCTCTGTCTATTACCCTCCACCCCTCCACCTCTGTCTATTACCCTCCACCTCTCTCTGTCTATTACCCTCCACCTCTCTCTGTCTATTACCCTCCACCTCTCTCTGTCTATTACCCTCCACCTCTCTGTCTATTACCCTCCACCTCTCTCTGTCTATTACCCTCCATTACCTCTCTCTGTCTATTACCCTCCACCTCTCTCTGTCTATTACCCTCCGCCTCTCTCTGTCTATTACCCTCCACCTCTCTATTACCCTCCGCCTCTCTCTGTCTATTACCCTCCGCCTCTCTATTACCCTCCACCTCTCTCTGTCTATTACCCTCCACCTCTCTCTGTCTATTACCCTCCGCCTCTCTCTGTCTATTACCCTCCGCCTCTCTCTGTCTATTACCCTCCACCTCTGTCTATTACCCACCACTATTACCCTCCACCTCTCTCTGTCTATTACCCTCCACCTCTCTCTGTCTATTACCCTCCACCTCTCTCTGTCTATTACCCTCCACCTCTCTCTGTCTATTACCCTCCACCTCTCTCTGTCTATTACCCTCCACCTCTCTCTGTCTATTACCCTCCACCTCTCTCTGTCTATTACCCTCCACCTCTCTCTGTCTATTACCCTCCACCTCTCTGTCTATTACCCTCCACCCTCTCTCTGTCTATTACCCTCCACCTCTCTGTCTATTACCGCCACCTCTCTGTCTATTACCCTCCACCTCTCTCTGTCTATTACCCTCCACCTCTCTCTGTCTATTACCCCCCGCCTCTCTCTGTCTATTACCCTCCACCTCTCTGTCTATTACCCTCCACCTCTCTCTGTCTATTACCCTCCACCTCTCTCTGTCTATTACCCTCCACCTCTCTCTGTCTATTACCCTCCACCTCTCTCTGTCTATTACCCTCCACCCTCTCTGTCTATTACCCTCCACCTCTCTCTGTCTATTACCCTCCGCCTCTCTCTGTCTATTACCCTCCGCCTCTCTCTGTCTATTACCCTCCGCCTCTCTCTGTCTATTACCCTCCGCCTCTCTGTCTATTACCCTCCGCCTCTCTCTGTCTATTACCCTCCGCCTCTCTCTGTCTATTACCCTCCGCCTCTCTCTGTCTATTACCCTCCTGTCTATTACCCTCCACCTCTCTGTCTATTACCCTCCACCTCTCTCTGTCTATTACCCCCCCCCTCTCTCTGTCTATTACCCTCCGCCTCTCTCTGTCTATTACCCTCCACCTCTCTCTGTCTATTACCCTCCACCTCTCTCTGTCTATTACCCTCCACCTCTCTCTGTCTATTACCCTCCACCTCTCTCTGTCTATTACCCTCCACCTCTCTCTGTCTATTACCCTCCACCTCTCTCTGTCTATTACCCTCCACCTCTCTCTGTCTATTACCCTCCACCTCTCTCTGTCTATTACCCTCCACCTCTCTCTGTCTATTACCCTCCACCTCTCTCTGTCTATTACCCTCCACCTCTTCTGTCTATTACCCTGTCTCTTATTACCCTCCACCTCTCTCTCCACCTCTATTACCCTCCACCTCTCTCTGTCTATTACCCTCCACCTCTCTCTGTCTATTACCCTCCACCTCTCTCTGTCTATTACCCTCCACCTCTCTCTGTCTATTACCCTCCACCTCTCTCTGTCTATTACCCTCCACCTCTCTCTGTCTATTACCCTCCACCTCTCTGTCTATTACCCTCCACCTCTCTCTGTCTATTACTCTCTCTCTGTCTATTACCCTCCACCTCTCTCTGTCTATTACCCTCCACCTCTCTCTGTCTATTACCCTCCACCTCTCTCTGTCTATTACCCTCCACCTCTCTCTGTCTATTACCCTCCACCTCTCTGTCTATTACCCTCCACCTCTCTCTGTCTATTACCCCTCTGTCTATTACCTCCACCTCTCTGTCTATTACCCCCCACCTCTCTCTGTCTATTACACCCCCCACCTCTCTCTGTCTATTACCCCCCACCTCTCTCTGTCTATTACCCTCCACCTCTCTCTGTCTATTACCCTCCACCTCTCTGTCTATTACCCTCCACCCTCTGTCTATTACCCCCACCTCCTCTGTCTATTACCCCCACCTCTCTGTCTATTACCCTCGCCTCTCTCTGTCTATTACCCCCCCACCTCTGTCTATTACCCCCCACCTCTCTCTGTCTATTACCCCCACCTCTCTGTCTATTACCCTCCACCTCTCTGTCTATTACCTCTGTCTATTACCCCCCCCTCTCTCTGTCTATTACCCTCCACCTCTCTGTCTATTACCCTCCACCTCTCTCTGTCTATTACCCCCCTCCACCTCTCTGTCTATTACCCCCCGCCTCTCTCTGTCTATTACCCCCCCCCTCTCTGTCTATTACCCCCACCTCTCTCTGTCTATTACCCTCCACCTCTCTCTGTCTATTACCCCCCACCTCTCTCTGTCTATTACCCCCCCGCCTCTCTGTCTATTACCCCCCCCTCTCTGTCTATTACCCCACCTCTCCTATTACCTCCACCTCTGTCTATTACCCCCCACCTCTCTGTCTATTACCCCACCACCTCTCTCTGTCTATTACCCCCACCTCTGTCTATTACCCCCACCCGCCTCTGTCTATTACCCCCCCCTCTCTCTGTCTATTACCCCCCACCTCTGTCTATTACCCCCACCTGTCTATTACCCTCCACCTCTGTCTATTACCCCCCCGCCTCCTCTGTCTATTACCCCCGCCTCTCTCTGTCTATTACCCCCACCTCTCTCTGTCTATTACCCTCCACCTCTCTGTCTATTACCCTCCACCTCTCTCTGTCTATTACCCTCCACCTCTCTCTGTCTATTACCCCACCTCCTGTCTATTACCCTCCACCTGTCTATTACCCTCCACCTCTCTCTGTCTATTACCCTCCACCTCTCTCTGTCTATTACCCTCCACCTCTCTCTGTCTATTACCCCCACCTCTCTGTCTATTACCCCCACCCTCTCTGTCTATTACCCCCCCGCCTCTCTCTCTGTCTATTACCCCCCCGCCTCTCTGTCTATTACCCTCCACCTCTCTCTGTCTATTACCCTCCACCCTCCTGTCTATTACCCTCCACCTCTCTCTGTCTATTACCCTCCACCCTCTCTCTGTCTATTACCCCCACCTCTCTCTGTCTATTACCCCCACCTCTCTCTGTCTATTACCCCCACCTCTGTCTATTACCCCCCCTCTCTCTGTCTATTACCCCCCACCTCTCTGTCTATTACCCCCCACCTCTCTCTGTCTATTACCCCCCCTCCTCTGTCTCTCTGTCTATTACCCCCCCGCCTCCTCTGTCTATTACCCTCCACCTCTCTCTATTACCTCCACCTTACCCCCACCTCTCTCTGTCTATTACCCCCCACCTCTCTCTGTCTATTACCCCCACCTCCTCTGTCTATTACCCCCCGCCTCTCTCTGTCTATTACCCTCCACCTCTCTATTACCCTCTCTCTGTCTATTACCCCCACCTCTCTGTCTATTACCCCCGCCTCTCTATTACCCCCGCCTCTCTCTGTCTATTACCCCCGCCCTCTCTCTGTCTATTACCCTCCACCTCTCTGTCTATTACCCCCCCTCTCTATTACCCCCGCCTCTCTGTCTATTACCCTCCACCTCTGTCTATTACCCCGCCCCCCCCCGCCTCTCTGTCTATTACCCTCCACCTCTCTCTGTCTATTACCCCCCCCCTCCCCCGCCTCTCTGTCTATTACCCCCCGTCTATTACTCTCTGTCTATTACCCCCCGCCTCTCTCTGTCTATTACCCCCCCTTTCTCTGTCTATTACCCTCCACCTCTCTCTGTCTATTACCCCCCGCCTCTCTCTGTCTATTACCCCCCCTCTGTCTATCTCTCTGTCTATTACCCCCCGCCTCTCTCTGTCTATTACCCCCCGCCCTCCCCCCCCGCCTCTCTGTCTATTACCCCCCCCGCCTCTCTCTGTCTATTACCCTCCACCTCTCTCTGTCTATTACCCCCCCGCCTCTCTCTGTCTATTACCCCCACCTCTCTCTGTCTATTACCCCCCCCTCTCTGTCTATTACCCTCCACCTCTCTCTGTCTATTACCCCCCACCTCTCTCTGTCTATTACCCTCCACCTCTCTCTGTCTATTACCCTCCACCTCTCTCTGTCTATTACCCTCCACCTCTCTCTGTCTATTACCCTCCACCTCTCTCTGTCTATTACCCTCCACCTCTCTCTGTCTATTACCCCCCACCTCTCTCTGTCTATTACCCTCCACCTCTCTCTGTCTATTACCCCCCACCTCTCTGTCTCTGTCTATTACCCTCCACCTCTCTCTGTCTATTACCCCCCACCTCTCTCTGTCTATTACCCCCACCTCTCTCTGTCTATTACCCTCCACCTCTCTCTCTGTCTATTACCCCCCCCCCTCTCTCTGTCTATTACCCCCGCCTCTCTCTGTCTATTACCCTCCACGCTCTCTCTGTCTATTACCCCCCCGCCTCTCTCTGTCTATACCCCCCGCCTCTCTCTGTCTATTACCCTCCACCTCTCTCTGTCTATTACCCCCCCCGCCTCTCTCTGTCTATACCCCCCGCCTCTCTCCCTCCTCCTGGTTGTGCTGCTAGCGTGTTAAGTGAATGCCCATCTGAAAGCAGAGGGTACAGTAGAGGAAGTTCTGACATCCTTTTCCGCTCTCTGAAGGGGTGTGCCGTCACTTCTGGCTTTGAATGTGAATGGCACTATGTAAGAAGTTGGCTGTACTTCCAACAGTTCAGAATTTGGTTTGTTGTTTAATAAATGTGTTTTACCACCTTAGTTGCGTGACTCGACAGAGAAGTTTGAAGAGTTCTACCGCCAGCGTTTGAGGGTCCAGCAGCACCTGGAACAGAAGCAGCAGCAGAGACAACTCTACCAGCAGATGCTGCTGGAGGGAGGGGTACAACACAGTGACCAGCCAGCCCCCGGGACAGACGCCATGCAGCACAGCCTCACGGAGAAGTTCCTCAACAGGTTAGATGTACACACAACACAGGACTTCAGTTTCCTAATAGGTCAGGTATTCATTCACCCACCACAGTTCTGCCTGATAATGTTTTGATGAGTTGATTTCCATTTTGACTCTCCTTGTCTTGGACTGTTCCCTCTGCTACAGACCTCAGATGTTACATTATGTAATGTACTAGTTCTTCCTGCACCTAATGGATGGAAAAAGGGGTTCTCTGTTGTTGAACATTTCGTTTAAATCAAGCACTCCTCACTCTTTGGAAAAGAAAAACAAACTACACCTGTCAGACTTAGATGGTACAGCCTTCCCTGTACAACTCATGGAGAGACACTGACCTTATCTAAACATTCAGGACAGGCTGCGTTCAGCATGATTTAAAACATATGGGAACATTTTGAGTCTATTAGAAGAACAGAAAGGAAAGAACTAAGAAAGGCCCCAAAGAATTCTAATGATGTCATTATGCCCTGCCCTTCTAAATAATACATGGGGAGGGATGGAGGGGAAGGGGGGGGGGGTGGAGGGGAAGGGTTGAAGGGGGAGGGATGGAGGAGAGGGATCAAAAGCTCTTTGTCCAACTGATGCACACCACAGTCTAGAAGGGAGAGTGTGGCCTGACCCTATGATGTCATGTCTAGCAAAGACTATATACAGTATCAGTAGACAGATTCTATTTCCTGTGGCTGATGTCATAGAGCCCCTATCTAGGGTTCTATATCTATGGTAAAAATAAAATATTAATAATGAGAGTCCAGCCTGGAGGATGGTCCCCCGTTGGACTGTTGTATTGTCCTGTTCCACGACATGTTTCCTGCTGCTTAGAGAGTGTTAGTGTTCTTCCACTAACAGGGTCTGAAAGGGGAGGTTGGATTGTGTGTGTGGGGAAGATGGTCTCAGGGGTGTTGTTGCGGGTGGTTGTCTATGGGTAGGTGGTTGTCTATGGGTAGTTGGTTCTCTATGGGTAGGTGGATGTCTATGGGTGGTTGTCTATGGGTAGTTAGTTCTCTATGGGTAGGTGGATGTCTATGGGTGGTTGTCTATGGGTAGTTGGTTCTCTATGGGTAGGTGGATGTCTATGGGTGGATGTCTATGGGCTGCGTATAATGGAACTTACTACGGAGCCCCAGATGGGGCAGGGAGTGCCTGGGAGTTGTGCTGGGGAGAGGTGGGGGGGGGGTTGCTTGTGGCTACAACCACCTGCAACAACACCCCTGAGACCACCTTCCACACACACATACATTAACACTAATGCTCCCCTGTTCTTTATGAAGTATCTTTAATACCCTGAGCACCAGCTGCTCCTGTGGTGCCTAGAACCAACCAAACAATCATTATCTAACTATCCTCTCTGTCTGTGTGTCTGGAGCCAGACTGTCATTATCTAACTATGCTCTCTGTCTGTGTGTCTGGAGCCAGACTGTCATTATCTAACTCTGCTCTCTGTCTGTGTGTCTGGAGCCAGACTGTCATTATCTAACTATCCTCTCTGTCTGTGTGTCTGGAGCCAGACTGTCATTATCTAACTATCCTCTCTGTCTGTGGACTGTCATTATCTAACTATGCTCTCTGTCTGTGTGTCTGGAGCCAGACTGTCATTATCTAACTACGCACTCTGTCTGTGTGTCTGGAGCCAGACTGTCATTATCTAACTATGCTCTCTGTCTGTGTGTCTGGAGCCAGACTGTCATTATCTAACTATGCTCTCTGTCTGTGTGTCTGGAGCCAGACTGTCATTATCTAACTATGCTCTCTGTCTGTGTGTCTGGAGCCAGACTGTCATTATCTAACTATGCTCTCTGTCTGTGTGTCTGGAGCCAGACTGTCATTATCTAACTATGCTCTCTGTCTGTGTGTCTGGAGCCAGACAGATAGATAATGACAAACTATCCTCTCTGTCTGTGTGTCTGGAGCCAGACTGTCATTATCTAACTATGCTCTCTGTCTGTGTGTCTGGAGCCAGACTGTCATTATCTAACTATGCTCTCTGTCTGTGTGTCTGGAGCCAGACTGTCATTATCTAACTATGCTCTCTGTCTGTGTGTCTGGAGCCAGACTGTCATTATCTAACTCTGCTCTCTGTCTGTGTGTCTGGAGCCAGACTGTCATTATCTAACTATGCTCTCTGTCTGTGTGTCTGGAGCCAGACTGTCATTATCTAACTAAGCTCTCTGTCTGTGTGTCTGGAGCCAGACTGTCATTATCTAACTATGCTGACATCAGAGAGTGACATTTACATGAATTACATTAGTAAAGAGACATGACACAAGACCAGCAGAGATTATACCTGTGTGTGTGTGTGTTACCCGGTGTGTTCTGTCTACCCAGGTCTATTCAGAAGCTGGAGGAGTTGAATTTAGGGATGGAGAGTCTAGGGGAGGAGGTCCAGTCTCTGTCCCAGCAGTGTAACGGCACGGGCCCGACCAACGAGAACAACAACAATGGTGACCCTGCAGGCCTGACCCCTGACCCCACTGTGACGCTGACCCCCGAGCAGGGCCGCCCTCAGGGAGGAGGGGTGGTCAGCAGCACCCCACAACGCACCGCAGGGGGACGGGAGGTGCCCCCACCTAATGAATCCCCCGTGGTCTCCCAGAGGTGAGATACGTGTGTGTGTGTGAGGGGCGGTGGAGTGTGTCTGTGGGTGGGGTGTCTATATGGCGAGTGTGTATACATGTGTTTTTCTTTGTGTACATGGCAGGGTTTCTATTAGGAAAATTTGGCACTGGACCCCGTGACCGGCAAGATTTTTATTTGCCAGACATTTGAGAAATTCATATGCATTGGCTGAGTAACGCATTAGAGTCCACCCACTGTAAACTCAATCACATTATTATTATTATTATAATTCATCTGAACAGAATATAAATTGGCCTGTAAAGTTGTAATAAAACAATGTTCTTATACCAACGACAGGTTTTATTGAAAAGCATAACACTGCCTGTTGTATCTTCATCCCTGCTGGAAATCAGAAATGAATATCATGAAGAAAAACAATTCAGCCTAGAAGGACAAGTCGCCTTAACATTAATTAAACACTATATGTACTATTGCATATCATTTGTGAACGACCTGTCCTATAGGCTGTTTGTATGAACATTTTAATTAATAAATAACAAAGCACAGCTGTTTTCAAATAAAATCGAGGTTTCTCTAATTTAATTTAGCCTAGGCATGAGCATTTGAAATAGGCCTAATAAATAACAACTGGGGAGAGGTGTTGGAGGAACACCAGGGTCTGCCCCAGTCCCACTGCCATTCAGCACCACAGCAGGGGAAAGAGGCCTAATAAATAACAACTGGGGAGAGGTGTTGGAGGAACACCAGGGTCTGCCCCAGTCCCACTGCCATTCAGCACCACAGCAGGGGAAAGAGGCCTAATAAATAACAACTGGGGAGAGGTGTTGGAGGAACACCAGGGTCTGCCCCAGTCCCACTGCCATTCAGCACCACAGCAGGGGAAAGAAGCCTAATAAATAACAACTGGGGAGAGGTGTTGGAGGAACACCAGGGTCTGCCCCAGTCCCACTGCCATTCAGCACCACAGCAGGGGAAAGAGGCCTAATAAATAACAACTGGGGAGAGGTGTTGGAGGAACACCAGGGTCTGCCCCAGTCCCACTGCCATTCAGCACCACAGCAGGGGAAAGAGGCCTAATAAATAACAACTGGGGAGAGGTGTTGGAGGAACACCAGGGTCTGCCCCAGTCCCACTGCCATTCAGCACCACAGCAGGGGAAAGAGGCCTAATAAATAACAACTGGGGAGAGGTGTTGGAGGAACACCAGGGGAGAGGTGTTGAGGAACACCAGGTCTGCCCCAGTCCCACTGCCATTCAGCACCACAGCAGGGGAAAGAGGCCTAATAAATAACAACTGGGGAGAGGTGTTGGAGGAACACCAGGGTCTGCCCCAGTCCCACTGCCATTCAGCACCACAGCAGGGGAAAGAGGCCTAATAAATAACAACTGGGGAGAGGTGTTGGAGGAACACCAGGGTCTGCCCCAGTCCCACTGCCATTCAGCACCACAGCAAGGAAAGAGGCCTAATAAATAACAACTGGGGAGAGGTGTTGGAGGAACACCAGGGTCTGCCCCAGTCCCACTGCCATTCAGCACCACAGCAGGGGAAAGAGGCCTAATAAATAACAACTGGGGAGAGGTGTTGGAGGAACACCAGGGTCTGCCCCAGTCCCACTGCCATTCAGCACCACAGCAGGGGAAAGAGGCCTAATAAATAACAACTGGGGAGAGGTGTTGGAGGAACACCAGGGTCTGGGGAGAGGTGTTGGGAACCCAGTCCCACTGCCATTCAGCACCACAGCAGGGGAAAGAGGCCTAATAAATAACAACTGGGGAGAGGTGTTGGAGGAACACCAGGGTCTGCCCCAGTCCCACTGCCATTCAGCACCACAGCAGGGGAAAGAGGCCTAATAAATAACAACTGGGGAGAGGTGTTGGAGGAACACCAGGGTCTGCCCCAGTCCCACTGCCATTCAGCACCACAGCAGGGGAAAGAGGCCTAATAAATAACAACTGGGGAGAGGTGTTGGAGGAACACCAGGGTCTGCCCCAGTCCCACTGCCATTCAGCACCACAGCAGGGGAAAGAGGCCTAATAAATAACAACTGGGGAGAGGTGTTGGAGGAACACCAGGGTCTGCCCCAGTCCCACTGCCATTCAGCACCACAGCAGGGGAAAGAGGCCTAATAAATAACAACTGGGGAGAGGTGTTGGAGGAACACCAGGGTCTGCCCCAGTCCCACTGCCATTCAGCACCACAGCAGGGGAAAGAGGCCTAATAAATAACAACTGGGGAGAGGTGTTGGAGGAACACCAGGGTCTGCCCCAGTCCCACTGCCATTCAGCACCACAGCAGGGGAAAGAGGCCTAATAAATAACAACTGGGGAGAGGTGTTGGAGGAACACCAGGGTCTGCCCCAGTCCCACTGCCATTCAGCACCACAGCAGGGGAAAGAGGCCTAATAAATAACAACTGGGGAGAGGTGTTGGAGGAACACCAGGGTCTGCCCCAGTCCCACTGCCATTCAGCACCACAGCAGGGGAAAGAGGCCTAATAAATAACAACTGGGGAGAGGTGTTGGAGGAACACCAGGGTCTGCCCCAGTCCCACTGCCATTCAGCACCACAGCAGGGGAAAGAGGCCTAATAAATAACAACTGGGGAGAGGTGTTGGAGGAACACCAGGGTCTGCCCCAGTCCCACTGCCATTCAGCACCACAGCAGGGGAAAGAGGCCTAATAAATAACAACTGGGGAGAGGTGTGGAGGAACACCAGGGTCTGCCCCAGTCCCACTGCCATTCAGCACCACAGCAAGGAAAGAGGCCTAATAAATAACAACTGGGGAGAGGTGTTGGAGGAACACCAGGGTCTGCCCCAGTCCCACTGCCATTCAGCACCACAGCAGGGGAAAGAAGCCTAATAAATAACAACTGGGGAGAGGTGTTGGAGGAACACCAGGGTCTGCCCCAGTCCCACTGCCATTCAGCACCACAGCAGGGGAAAGAGGCCTAATAAATAACAACTGGGGAGAGGTGTTGGAGGAACACCAGGGTCTGCCCCAGTCCCACTGCCATTCAGCACCACAGCAGGGGAAAGAGGCCTGGGGAGAGGTGTTGGAGGAACACCAGGGTCTGCCCCAGTCCCACTGCCATTCAGCACCACAGCAAGGAAAGAGGCCTAATAAATAACAACTGGGGAGAGGTGTTGGAGGAACACCAGGGTCTGCCCCAGTCCCACTGCCATTCAGCACCACAGCAGGGGAAAGAGGCCTAATAAATAACAACTGGGGAGAGGTGTTGGAGGAACACCAGGGTCTGCCCCAGTCCCACTGCCACAAAAGGAGGAAGGTATTAAACTAATGTTGGACAATCACATTTCATATGTAAATAAATTAATTAAGGCTGGTTCATTGATGGCATTGTAAAATGAGAATAATGTGAAACGAGGCCCGCGTCATGCATTTATGAAAGCGCTTATTTCCTAAGATCAAATGATATCTCTTTTTACAGTTCTACTGGATGATAGTAAATGATAGTTCAAATTATAATAAACATCTTGGGGTCGTGACTCACGTCATGTGTGATATACGTGGCTTATTGATGACTACTCTGTTTCCTACTATAGACAGTTGGCTGCATAGTGATTGCAACATTTTAACTGATGTGAATAGTTGTCAACGATGTTTAGTTTAAGTGTTACTGAAAACTCAACTGAAATGCACAGTCCTCATCATTACTCTCGTCTATCAATCCATTCCAAGTCGTTATACTATACATGACAGAGGGGTGTCAGCAGGCGTGCTATAGGACAGGCCTGACCAACACAATAATATGCCTCTAACTTAGTTGGGTGTGCGGTGGACCTTGGCCTGCTGCTGTTGGAAAGTCAAACTTGTCCAACTCCTTGGAGCAGCTTGATGCACATCAGCCTCATTACTTTGTCCTCAAGAAGGCGGCCATCTTTACTCTGTTTCTGGAGAAAGAATCCCCTCTCTGCAGGAACACTGGAACTGGGGATAATCTACACCATCAGTCCAGGGACACTTAGCTGAAGTCTCTTATGAGGACCTTGTGTCTTTTAAAGTGAGTAACAAAAGAAACACACGTCTACACTGTCCCAGCAGCTTCAGGATTTCAACATTTTTATTGTTCTCCAATGACAACCACTTTTCTGGTAGGCCAACTGCCTTGTTCAGGGGCAGAACGACAGATCAGGGACTCAATCCAGCGACCTTTCGATTACCTGCCTCCCACTGATTTATTATCCTATGAAGTATATTTGAATTTGGAGCACATCCACCGGTATTGAATGAAAACATTATTTTGCAATGGCCCGGCAACAAGTTCTACACTTATCAGCCAAAGGCAGGCATTTGCCTGCTCACGGAAACCCTGGTACAGGGTATGCACAGAGCAATGTACTCATGCTATATCTGTGTGTGTTCTAGTCCCCAGAAAGTAGCTGGACAGACCTCTGGATTAGATGACTCGCCAGGAGCCCTCACCCGGAGTAAAGAGGTAGGTTCTCTTTCTCTCACATACAGTCTGTCTACACTCCCACTGTAGGCTTGGCAGGACATGAATCTCTCTCTGGGATGGGACAGGGTGGGGTGGGAGAGGAATCCTGTATCCACTATGATGTCATGCACAGTGACCCTGGATTATACCCTGTGAGGAGATTTAATCCATTAGATTCCTGTTAAATCAGCAGTGATAAAGGCTGTTGGCTCTATTTCAGAATCATGAATAGCATAAGGCCTAGAAGATCAACACAGATTATACTGGTAATTACAGTGCCTTCAGAAAGTATTCACACCCCTTGACCTTTTCCACGTTTGGTTGTTACAGCCTGAATTTAAAATGGATTAAATGTAGATTGTTTTGGTTCACTGGTTTACACACAATACCCCAAAAAGTCAGTGGAATTAGATTTTTTTTAGAAATTGATTACAAATGCAAAGCTTAATTGTTTTGAGTCTAAGTATTCAACCCCTTTTATGGCAAGCCTAAATAAATTCAGGAGTAACAATTTGATCAACATGATTTTTAAATGACTACCTCATCGCTGTACCCCACACATATAATTATCTGTAAGGTCCCTCAGTTGAGCAGTGAATTTCAAACACAGATTCAACCACAAAGACCAGGGAGGGTTTCCAATGCTTCACAAGGAAGGGCACCTATTGGTAGATGGGTAAAAAAAAAAAAACAGACATCGAATATCCGTTTGAGGTTACTGTTACGGGAATTTCATAATTCCTATGTGTGTTCATTAACCAATTCAATTTGAAATCACTCTGTTTCTAAAGATTTGTAAGATCCTTAATTTGCATAAAATAGACAAGAGACCAGTCTTATTAAAATTTGATAATAGTATTTATTCTACAACAGTTATACAAAATATGACGTCATTGGTTATAGAATGAATCTCCTCCTCTCG
Source organism: Oncorhynchus masou masou (assembly GCF_036934945.1). NCBI lineage: Eukaryota > Metazoa > Chordata > Actinopteri > Salmoniformes > Salmonidae > Oncorhynchus > Oncorhynchus masou. Next base: position 12,201,448 of record NC_088214.1, read on the forward strand.
ACCAAGACAAAGCAGGTTCAAAAGTTTATTCCAACCCACTAGCGCACACTCCAGACACACACGATATAGCAAGATTATCTTCTGAAGTCTCACCATTCTCTATCAGACAGTTCCAGATAACGGAAAACCTCGGGAGGCTCTCGCTGTCTTATCTAAACACCCCAGAGTTAAAGTTGAGTCGGTTCAAACATAGGTTAATGATCCTTTTTGCTTACTTAAAACACACAACCCATTTCCTCCAACCTAGTCGGAATGGTGTTTATTATGTTTAATTACTCCTTGTTCATGCTACATAATCCCTTATGAATTAACATTATTAAATCAGATATAATAAAACAGGGTAGAGTTTAATTATAGTTCTGTTTAAATGTAGATATTGTTTATTCATAAAATTCAGTTAATTTACAGCCTTATTCTAAAATGGATTAAATAAAACTATTTCCTCAGCATTCTACAAACAATACCCCATAATAACAAAGCGAAAACAGGTTTAGAAATCTTTGCAAATTTATTCAAATCAAAAAACATACCTTATTTACATAAGTATTCAGACGCTTTGCTATGAGACTCAACTGAGCTCAGGTGCATCCTGTTTCCATTGATCATCCTTGATTTTTCTGCAACTTGGAGTCCACCTGTGGTAAATTTAAATTGATTGGACATGATTTAGAAAGGCACCTATCTATATAAGGTCCCACAGTTAACAGTGCATGTCAGTGCAAAAACCAAGTTATGAGGTCGAAGAAATTGTCCGTAGAGCCCCGAGACTGGATTGTGTCCAGGCACAGATCTGGGAAAGGATACCAAAACATTTCTGCAGCATTGAACGTCCCCATCATTCTTAAATGGAAGACGTTTGGAACCACCTGAGCAATCAGGGGAGAAGGGCCTTGGTCTGGAAGGTGACCAAGAACCAGATGGTCACACTGACAGAGCTCTAGAGTTCCTCTGTGGAGATGGGAGAACCTTCCAGAAGGACAACCATCTCTGCAGCTCTCTACCATAAAGGCCTTTATGGTAGAGTGGCCAGATAGAAGCCACTCCTCAGTAAAAGGCACATGACAGCTGCTTGGAGTTTGCCAAAAGGCACCTTAAGACTGACCATGAGAAACAAGATTCTCTGGTCTAATGAAAACCAAGATTGAACTCTTTGGCCTGAATGCCAAGCGTCACGTCTGGAGGAAACCTGGCACCATCCCTACGGTGAAGCATGTTGGTGGCAGCATCATGCTGTGGGGATGTTTTTTTTTCAGCGGCAGGGACTGGGAGACTAGTCAGGAATGAGGAAAAGATGAACGGAGCAAAGTATAGGGATCCTTGATGAAAACCTGCTCCAGAGTGCTCAGGACCTCAGACTGGGGGCAAAGGTTAACCTAACAGGACAACAACCCTATGCAAACAGCCAAGACAACGCAGGAGTGGCTTCGGGACAAGTCTCTGAATGTCCTTGAGTGGCCCAGCCAGAGCCCGGACTTGAATCCGGTCTAACATCTCTGGAGACCTGAAAATAGCTGTGCTGCGACGCTCCCCATCCAACCTGACAAGAGCTTGACAGGAACTGCAGAGAAGAATGGGAGAAACTCCCCAAATACAGGTGTGCCAAGCTTATGGCGTCATAGCCATGAAGACTCAAGGCTGTAATCGTTGCCAAAAGGTGCTTCAAAAAAGTACTGAGTAAAGGGTCTGAATACTTATGTAAATGTTTCAGTATTTCATAATTCATCAAAAATGTCAAGCATTTTTTGCTTTGCCATTATGGGTTAATGTGTGTAGCTTAATGAGGAGGGGGGGGGGACTATTGAATCCATTTTAGAATAAGGTCTGAATGCTTTCTGAAGGCACTGTATCTGTGGGCAGGTCTGTTTGTGTGAGACTGAGACCTAAGAGTTCTTAAGTCTGCTGGCGGGCTACTTTGGCATATTTTCTACTAGCTCGGTACCTGAGGATAGAGGGCTATTTTAAATCTGGTCTCTGATGTTCATTTTGTGTGTTGCAGGGGGACAAGGCCAAGCCCCCCTGTTTGTAGCTGTGAATACCCTGGAAGACACTCAGGCAGTGCGCGCTGTAGCCTTCCACCCCACGGGAGCGCTATACGCCGTGGGCTCCAACTCTAAGACGCTACGCGTGTGTGCCTACCCAAACACACCACTGGACACCAGGTAATACACACACACACAGTGAGGGACAGACACACAGCCTAATCATTCCTGATATGATTTATCTACTGTTCAACTACTTTGAGCTATTCTGCTGTTAAGAGACTACGATTTAGCCCTCTCTCTCTCCCCTCCCCTCCCTCAGTGGGGTTTCTGGTATGACCAAGCAGCCGGAGGTTCGCTTTAAGAGGAATAAGCACCATAAGGGTTCTATCTACTGTGTGGCCTGGAGTCACTGTGGACAGCTGCTAGCCACTGGCTCCAACGACAAATATGTCAAAGTCCTGCCCTTCAGCTCAGAGACCTGCAACGCCACAGGTAAACTCAATACAAGGGTTGGGAGGCTATTCCATCTCACATACACTCTATACACAGATTAGGATCAATTCCATTTAATTCATCCCTGAAATGACTGACTATTGAGTAAAATCCAATGTACAACTGACAATGAAACTTGCAGTTGTCTTATTTTCTCTTCAACTCTTTTAGTTTGTTTTTGTCTTACTCCCACTCTGTTTCTGTCCCTCTCTCAGGTCCAGACCTGGAGTTCAGTATGCACGACGGTACCATCCGAGACCTGGCGTTCATGGAGGGACCAGAAAGTGGAGGGGCCATTCTGATCAGCGCCGGAGCTGGAGACTGTAACATCTACACCACTGACTGTCAGAGAGGACAGGGCTTACACGCTCTCAGTGGACACACAGGTACACACACAATAATTTGCTCCACAGTACTCATTTACACACACTCATGTACTACTTACTTAATCATATCATATTTCCTATATGGAAAATAAAGGCCTCCACGAGAGAGCGACGTGAGACTGATGATCTGTGCCTTCATCCTCAGGTCATATCCTGTCTCTGTATACGTGGGGAGGGTGGATGATAGCGTCAGGCTCTCAGGACAAGACTGTGAGGTTCTGGGACCTGAGAGTACCAAGCTGCGTTAGAGTGGTGGGCACTGCCTTTCATGGATCAGGTGAGTACTGCTACCTCACACACACACGCGCGTGTGTGTTTCTTTGACTCGCTTACATATGTCTCTCTCTCCTCTCAGGCAGTCCTGTTGCCTCGGTAGCGGTGGACCCTAGCGGTCGTCTCCTAGCGACGGGCCAGGAGGACAGCGGCTGTATGCTTTATGACATCAGAGGGGGACGCATGGTGCAGACATACCGGCCCCACTCCAGTGATGTGCGCTCCGTTAGGTTCTCCCCCGGGGCACATTACCTGCTCACTGGTTCCTACGACACCAAGGTCATGATCAGCAACCTGCAAGGTAAGGAAGACATCTAGTGGCTACGGCTGAAATGGATTCTATTTTCTATGCACAGTTCGAAACACACTTTTTCCTCATTCTGGTACGTCACTGCCTTATTCTAAAATGTATTAAATCGGAGGGGGTTTCTATCATCAAGCTACACACAATGACAAAGCAAAAAAAAAAAAAATGGAAATCTCATTTACATAAGTATTCAGACCATTTACTCAGTACTTTGATGAAGCACCTTTGGCAGCGATTACAGCCTCTTCTTTGGTATAACGCTACAAGCTTGACATACCTGTATTTGGGGAGTTTTTCCCCATTCTTCTCAAGCTCTGTCAGGTTGGATGGTGAGTGTTGCTGCACAGCTGGTTTCAGGTCTCTCCAGAGATGTTCGATCGGGTTCAAGTCCGGGCTCTGGCTGGGCCACTCAAGAACATTCAAAGATTTGACCCGAGGCCACTCCTGCATTGTCATGGCTGTGTGCTTAGTGTCGTTGTCCTGTTGGAAGGTGAACCTTCGCCCCAGTCGTAGGTCCTGAGTGCTCTGGAGCAGGTTTTCATCAAGGATCTCTGTATTTTGCTCTGTTCATCTTTCCCTCGATCCTGACTAGTCTCCCAGTCCCTGAAAAACATCCCCCCACATGATGCTGCCACCACCATGCTTCACCGTAAGGATGGTGCCAGGTTTCCTCCAGATGTGATGCTTGGTATTCAGGCCAAAGAGTTCAATCTTGGTTTCATCAGATCAGAGAATCTTGTTTCTCATGGTCTGACAGTCTTTAGGTGCCTTTTGGCAAACTCCAAGCGGGCTGTCATGTGCCTTTTGCAGAGGAGTGGCTTCCGTCTTGCCACTCTACCATAAAGGCCTGATTGGTGGACTGCTGCAGAGGTGGTTGTCTTTCTGGAAGGTTCTACCATCTCCACAGAGGAACTCTACAGTCATGGCTAAAGGTTTTGAGAATGACACAAATATTAATTTTCACAACGTCTGCTGCCTCAGTTTGTATATACTCTAGAATGTTATGAAGAGTGATCAGGTGAATTGCAATTAATTGCAAAGTCCCTCTTTGCCATGCAAATGAACTAAATCACACAAAAAAACATTTCCACTGCATTACAGCCCTGCCACAACAGGACCAGCTGACATGTCAGTGATTCTCTTGTTAACACAGGTGTGAGTGTTGACGAGGACAAGGCTGGAGATCACTCTGTCATGCTGATTGAGTTCGAATAACAGACTGGAAGCTTCAAAAGGAGGGTGGTGCTTGCAATCATTGTTCTTCCTCTGTCAATCATGGTTACCTGCACGGAAACATGTGCGTTATCATTGCTTTGCACAAAAAGGGCTTCACAGGCAAGGATATTGCTGCCAGTAAGATTGCACCTAAATAAACCATTCATCGGATCATCAAGAACTTCCAGGATAGCGGTTCAATTGTTGTGAAGAATGCTTCAAGTCCAGCAAGCGCCAGGACCGTCTCCTAAAGTTGATTCAGCTGCGGGATCGGGGCACCACCAGTACAGAGCTTGCTCAGTAATGGCAGCAGGCAGGTGTGAGTGCATCTGCACGCACAGTGAGGAGAAGTCTTTGAGGATGGCCTGGTGTCTTGAAGTGCAGCAAAGAAGCCACTTCTCTCCAGGAAAAACATCAGGGACAGACAGATATTCTGCAAAAGATACAGGTATTGGACTGCTGAGGACTGGGGTAAAGTCATTTTCTCTGAATCCCCTTTCCAATTGTTTTGGGCATCCGGAAAAAAAGCTTGTCCGGAGAAGACAAGGTGAGCGCTACCATCAGTCCTGTGTCATGCCAACAGTAAAGCATCCTGAGACCATTCATGTGTGGTGTTCCTTCTCAGCCAAGGGACTGGGCTCACTCACAATTTTGCCTAAGAACACAGCCATGAATAAAGAATGGTGCCAACACATCCTCTGAGAGCAACTTCTCCCAACCATCCAGGAACAGTTTGGTGAGGAACATTGCCTTTTCCAGTATGATGGAGCACCTTGCCATAAGGCAAAAGTGATAACTAAGTGGCTCGGGGAACAAAACATTGATATTTTGGGTCCATGGCCAGGAAACTCCCCAGACCTTAATCCCATTGAGAACTTGTGGTCAATCCTCAAGAGGCGGGTGGACAAACAAAACCCCACAAATTCTGACAAACTCCAAGCATTGATTATGCAAGAATGGCTGCCATCAATCAGGATGTGGCCCAGAAGTTAATTGACAACATCCCAGGGTGGATTGCAGAGGTCTTGAAAAAGGGTCAACACTGCAAATATTGACTCTTTGCATCAACTTCATGTAATTGTCAATAAAAGACTGACACTTATGAAATGCTTGTAATTATACTTCAGTATTCCAGAGTAACATCTGACAAAAATATCTAAAGACACTGAAGCAACAAACGTTGTGGAAATTAATGTGTCATTCTCAAAACTTTTGGCCACAACTGTAGAGCTCTGTCAGAGTGACCATTGGGTTCTTGGTCACCTCCCGGAGCAAGGCCCTTCTCCCCCGATTGCTCAGTGTGGCCGGCCGGCCAGCTCTAGGAATAGACTTGGTGTTTCCAAACTTTTTCCATTTAGCAATGATGGTCACTGTGTTCTTGGGGACCAACAATGTACCTTTCCCCAGATCTGTGCCTCGACACAGTCCTGTCGCGCTACCGACAAAACTCTTCGACCTCATGACTTGGTTTTGCTCTGACATTCACTGTCAACTGTTGGACCTTATATAGACAGGTGTGTGCCAGTTGTGCCTTTCCAAATCATGTCCAATCAATTGAATTTACCACCGGTGGACTCTAATCAAGTTGTGTAAACATCATGGATGATCAATGGAAACAGAATTTCTAGTGTCATAACAAATGGTCTTAGGCCACTGCTACTCGATCTATGCATAGTCACATTCACTCTATATGTACATATTACCTCAATTACCTCCACACTGGTGCCCCGCACATTGACTCTAACGGTACCCCCTGTATATAGTCTCGCTATTGTTGTTTTACTGCTGCTCTTTAACTACATTGTTGGTTAGGGGCTTGTAAGTAAGCATTTCACTGTAAGGTCGACTATTGTATTCGGCGCATATGGCTAATAACAATTGATTTGAATACTTATGTAAATAAGGTATTTTTTTATTTTTAATCCATTTCTAAAAAACCTGTTTTCGCTTTGTCATTATAGGGTATTGTGTGTAGATTTGATGAAAACATTTTTTTATCCATTTTGAATTCAGGCTGTAACACCACAAAATGAGGAGTATGAATACTTTCTGAAGGCACCGAAGTGCACTACTTTCAACCAGGGCCCATAGATCTCTGGTTAAAAGCAATGCACTATGTAGGGACTAGGATGGCATTTCAGACCGTCGCTAAATAGTCTGATGGTTGTTGTTCAACTGTTGTGTGTTGGCAGTCTGACAGTGTTGGTCTAATAATAAAGCAAAAAAAAACTAGACGTATTTATTTGGTTTAGCTGCTTTCATTGACTTATGAGGAATCACTATCCAGGATGGAAAGCTAGCCAGTGGCCAGAATGCCTGAGTTCCATCCCTGCTCACAAGCACATGTATTTAGGCTCTTTGTACACACAATAATGTGTTTTTGTCTGTGCAGGTGACTTGACGAAGCCGTTGCCCCTGACTCTGGTAGGGGAGCACGGTGACAAGGTGATTCAGTGCAGGTGGCACACACACGACCTGTCCTTCCTCTCCTCCTCCGCTGACCTGTCCTTGGACCACAACCCCTCTCCTTCCTCCCTGCTCACACAACCCCTAACACACACACGACCTGTCCTTCCTCTCCTCCTCTGCTGACCGTCACACTCTGGACACACAACCCCTAACACACACGACCTGTCCTTCCTCTCCTGACCGTACCGTCACACAACCCCTAACACACACACGACCTGTCCTTCCTCTCCTCCTCTGCTGACCGTACCGTCACACTCTGGACACACAACCCCTAACACACACGACCGGTCCTTCCTCTCCTGACCGTACCGTCACACAACCCCTAACACACACACGACCTGTCCTTCCTCTCCTCCTCTGCTGACCGTACCGTCACACTCTGGACACACAACCCCTAACACACACGTCCGGTCCTTCGACCGTACCGTCACACTCTGGACACACAACCCCTAACACACACGACCGGTCCTTCCTCTCCTGACCGTACCGTCACACTCTGGACACACAACCCCTAACACACACACCTGTCCTTCCTCTCCTCCTCTGCTGACCGTCACACTCTGGACACACAACCCCTACACACACACACACACACACACAACACACACGACCTCCTTCCTCTCCTGTCCTTCCACACACACGACCTCTCCTCCTCTGCTGACCGTACCGTCTGGACACTCTGGACACACACACAACCCCTAACACACACACACACACACACACGACTCACCGTACCACAACCCAACCCCTAGTACACACGCAGTGGACATGAATAACCTATAATACACAACCTGGATGCACCCTACACTCCCTCACCAGTTGCAACCAACAGGACAGTTTAACCCTCTGGAGTGAAGTCAGTGGTTGTATCAAGGTTTGATTTCATGCTCAGCTCCCCTCACATCAACTGCTTCTGGGAACAACTCTCACTCTGGCAACTGCATCCTGTACTTAGTGGTTCAACGAGTGTGTCTGGGGGGGGGGTACAATGGGGGAAGTGCACCAACTGGAGATGTTTTGCTACAGTACATTGTTTCATATGGTGCCTTGAGTTATCTAGTTTTCACAAGAGCTTTATCAATACAGAAATCCACGTGGGTCCTCTCCATTTCGGGGTCAAAGTTATGTGACATCATTCCAGAAACAAAATGTACATTCATTAGTTTGCACAGTCAGTGTGTTTGTTACAACTTGTTACCATGCTGCTATTATTTGAGAAGAAACCAATGTTGTGATCTAAACTGCTGACTGTGTGGTTCATTACATCAGGTGATCAGTGTGGGATATCAACTTTCGAGTTGAATATGTTGCTTCGATCAATTAGCTGTTGTCAATACTACTAGTATACCCCTAATGTGGAACTTTCCAATGTCTAACGCTACTGTGCAAGTTTGCCTATCGCGTCGCTGGCTTTGTAAAAATAAAATACTTTTTTTGGGGGGGGACTTGTACGTTGTCATGTTTAGTGCAAAATGCTATCTTCGGGCAGATATGGTGTTTTGGTGTTTCTTGCATTGGCTAGCTTTCAAATGGAAAAATACAATACTGGTTTTATCAACATGGAAGGGAATTGCAGATCTACTTTTTGGCTTGGCCAGATGCAGCGTACAGTTAAGTTGTAAGCAACAATCACTTGTATAGCTTTACTTAGTTCTGCAATGTTACTGGTTGTTACCTAGATGGCAGTCTTTGACCATATAAAGGGATTCTTATGCACAATGAAATCTTAGAAAAAGCTCTACATTTATGAACCTGTATTGAGGGCCATGTTTAGTTTCTGTATCTTGTGTTTGCACCAGACACTTATCAAGATGCAGGCTTGAGTTTTAGGCTTTGTTCATCAATTTTAAAATAAGGCCAAACTAATAGATGTATTTATTTATAATTTGTTATTGTCTAGTCATGATTTTCTGTTGATATGAAATAAGATGTTGGTTCTTGTATTTAGCTTTTATAAAAACTTGTTTTAAGTGACTAAGAGAAATGAAAGTGTTGGCTGCAGTGGTATGTAAATAAAAGCCTCTGACCCTTGACTGAACTAGTGTGATTTGATGGGATATACTACGCATTGGCATAGGACTGTAGGTAGTACACACTAAAAGGTCTGAAGTTTGAGATGTATCATTCAAGAATAAGATGTAAGCATACTTCCGGCGCCGACAGATGGCCACCTCACATTCCTAGGAATTGTTTGTCAGAAGCACTTCACTACCCTCGCATTAACTTCTGCTAACCATGTGTGTGACAAATAAATAACATTTTATGGTTCAATTACACACCTCGCCTCACGGTTTGGTAGTTGCCTTGTGGAAAGCTGTGCTTTGACACCTCCAGCTAACGCAACTTTGGGTTTGGTGAACCATTAAGACAAAACAATTTCTATACTAAATAAATGTAGCTTTATTCCTCTGTCATAGAAAATATAGGAAGTACAGAAGAGCATCAGGGACTGTACACATCCACAGGTAAATTCATTATTTTATCAATGATTATTAAGCCTGAGAGCATTTTCTTTTTTTAAATCCTTACCTAAATGAGGTATCCCATCCCCCCCCATTCATAACAACTTCTAACAGACAATTAAATACATTTAGACGCAATTAGGGTTAAGTGTCTTGTTCAAGAGCACATCGGCAGATTTTTTTTTTTTTTACCTGGTCGGCTCAGGATTCGAACCAGCGACCTTTAGGTTACTGGCCCAACATTCTACCTGCTGGAAAGAGTGCTGTAACAGTCTAGTCTACGTCAGAAAAATCTGGTGCAAAATCATATCAACCACAAGGGTAGGTGTAACGGCAGTATGCAAGAGCTTAGAAATAAATGGTAGTAAAATTCTATGGGGTACATAATTGTTAACATAAGACGAGTAGGTTCAGGGCATCATGTTTGTCTGTGCAATTTCACAACATGTCCGGTACAGTTCCAGATCGTAGAGTGCAACGTCGAGTATTCCCCATAAGGAAAGATGGTTCCATAGTCTAGAACCCTTCAGTGGGTTTCTTTTAGAGTTCCTGACTGTTCCCTATAGGCACCTACATTAATGCTAGCAGTGCTTTCAACTGGGAAACATGAGACTTCTGAATCCCACCATGGGCAGGATTATCAACAAACATTATTATTGGAAGCAACACACTCTGCTACAGAGAGAAAAGACCATAGACTAACTTTTCAATGTAAAATAGCCCCATCCACTTGAGTACAGCATCAATGTCATGGACAACTACAAAACACCCTTCCTCTTCCACACTGTTCACCTCCAGAGAGACCCACTCTCCTGGGTTTTCACCCCGCCATCAGGGGCCCTCTCCTCGGGCAAGACTCAGTTGGAGCATGGCCGTGCTGCAGAGGGCAGGGTGACCCGCTGCTCGTCCATGCGTTTGGCCTGGGACCTCATGATGAGGCTGAAGAAGTCCTCGTCTGGAACAGTGGGGCCACGTGCCGGGGGAGGGGCGCAGCGCTGGTCATCCAGACGGGAACCCTGAGGGAGGGATATGAGAAAGTGGAACTTACCTATATGAAAAGGATCCCTTTCAATGTAAAACACAGATGTAACTTTTGCGACAATGTGCCCTGACCTACGAAACACCACCTTAATGAAAAGTGGACTCTATTTAATACACACCTGGCACTTGACGAGCATGTTGAAGAAGTCATCGTCAGGCTCAGAGTTATCTGCATTGGCCATCAGGTGGCTGAGGACAGCCTGGCTTCTGTTCTGGTGGACCCTAAGGACGGGCAAACTACCACCAGCACCTCCACCGTCCTCTAACCGGCAACCAGACCCAGAACCCAGGCCTGTTACAGCCGCTGACTCTGACACAGCTGGAGGAGAGAGGGAGGGAGGGATCAAAGGCACATTTTGCCATGGATTTTGTTGGAAACGGATATAAACAGTCATTCAAGGTCATATAACAGTGTGTGTTTACTCTTACATTTCCTCATGGCTCTGGCTGGAGAGTCAGAAGAGCTCTTGTCCTGTATGGAACAGCGCTGGTCGTCCATCCTGTTGCTCTGGAAACGACTCAGCAGGTCAAAGAAGCCCTCGTCCCCGAGCATGTCTGGACTGGCTCTCTGAGTGAGAATTAAATACTTCATTTTGATCCACAATGAAACATGGGTGTAAGCATAATAGCCACACTTTAATAAGCTATAATTAGTAGTAGTAGTGTTATTGGTAGTAGAGTACTAGTAGCATGGTAGAGTAGTGATAGTAGTGTAGTAGTAGCGGATCAGTATAGTAGTAGTCAGAGTATATAGTAGTAGAGTATCAGTAGTAGAAGTAGTCAGTAGAAGTAGTCAGTAGTAGAAGTAGTTAGAAGAGTATCAGTAGTGCATAATACTCTTCTGCTATCAGTAGTAGAGTAGTCAGTAGAGTATAGTAGAGTATCAGTAGTATAGTAGAAGTAGTCAGAGTATAGTAGTAGAGCATAGTAGCAGAAGAGTATCAGTAGTAGAGTAGTAGTCAGTAGAGTGTAGTAGAGTATCAGTAGTAGAAGAGTATCGTAGTAGAACATAGTAGCAGAAGAGTATGAGTAGTAGAAGAGTAGTTGTAGAAGAGTATCAGTAGTAGAGTACAGTACGAATAGTAGAGTATAGTAGTAGAAGTAGTCTGTAGAGTATCAATAGTAAAAGAGTATCAGTAGTAGAGTATAGTAGTAGAAGAGTATCAGAACTAGGAGAATGGTTAATGGCTTTAGGACTAGATACATCATGTTTTTCCTCTAACCTTCTGTGGTCCCTGTGCGGGGGTTTGTGAGGTGTTACTGGTGTCTTGCAGGACTTTACTGGAGCCCCCAGCCTTGTGCTTCTTGCCCCGCAGACGGCTGACAAAGAACAGCTTAGAGGAGCTCTTAGCCAGGGTGGGTTTAGACTGCTTGGTCAGGATGTCACTGTTCCACTTCTGAGCCTGGAGAGAGGAGAGACACACTTTGAGTACACATCAAACACCTCAAATAGAGAATTGACTCTATACATTCAAAACATTTGAAAGATGCAATGTGTAATTTCACTCATTTCAGGCCACTAAGCCTAGGGAATAGAAAGTTACAGATTGCACCTTTAAACCCAGTAACTTACGTTGATCTTGTCTGGGGTGAGTTTCATGAGCTCCAGGTTTTCCATGCTGTGCCGTCTGCCGTTCCTGGGCCTGGCCCCGTGCAGGTTGTAGTCCATGTCCTTGATGGGGTTCTCAGACAGGGTGGAGTCGTTGGTTCTATAGCTCAGCCCCAGGACCATCTGCAAGTCTGACACGTTCATACGGGCTGTGAGTTCTCCACTCCGGTCCCCAGTCTGAAACACACAGCAAATTAGGATCGACCTTGCTGTAATCAGATACTTTTTTTATATGGACAGGGTTTCTACGACCATGAGTTTTAGCTGACCACAAATGTAGGATTCAGTATAAAATTGTGGTCCTACTCACAAGGTGGGTTTCATGATTAGGGCTGTGGCGGTCACACAATTTCATCCGCCGGTGATTGTCAAGCAAATAACTGTCAGTCTCATGGTAACTGACCATAATTAACAAACACATTTAGCATCTCCTTGCTTCCTACATACAAGCCACGGATGCAGACCTTTGGAACATCTACATTTAAAAATAAAATAATATATAGACTTCACAATCAATCCATTATTTATTTTAGACAGGGCTAAAGAAACATGAAATTAAGAAAATGTAGTCTGGTTCAGAAGAGCAGAACAGCATACTCTGAGTTGTCCTTGTGTTAGGCCCTGATCTGGCTATGCCATATGGCTGTGGGCTACACTAGTTCATTTAGCAGACAAGATTTGCTTAGAATTCCGTGCCATTATTTTATAGTATGAAGAATACAATTGAACAAAGCTGAATATAATAGAAAGATAGAAAGAGAAGGGCTGCTAAGGTACACAATAGTAGATGTTGGTAGATGCTCTTTGGTAAAAAGGGTAAATTGTTCATCAAAAAGAAAGGAGGACCCAGGAACTCTTCATATAATTAATTACAATGCCTTTATTGGTATGGCATGTTAGATGGAAACAAAGTTTAAAAACTGCCACGTTTCAGCTGCTTGGCCTTTGTATTATCATTTCTTTGTACTCCCTGACAATGTCCTCTCTTGAACAGCTTTTTCCAATCAGCCCTGATTTGAATAGGGAGTGATTACAAAATGAATTGGACAACACAGAGTAAGCAATACTAAAACATACCTACAGTCTTAATGTGTAATCAAAAAAGTCAACTCAAAGCATCAGAACACCTAAAAAGGTAGTTCTAACCTTAAATATGACTGGGCAAAGTACCAGGAAGAGGAAAGCCATCTATTCCATAGTACACTAGAACACAGCAAACACGGACAACAACAGTCAAAACATAGCTCAGGGCAATAGAGCAAAAATGTACCCTAAAACACCTAGTGGACGATGGAATAGATGGCTCTCATATTCGAGGTTGAACTACCTTTCTAGGGGTTCTGATGCTTCCAACTTGGAGTTGCATTTTTGATAACATATCTACAGTATTTCATACCTCTTCAAATCAGGGACGATTGGAAAAAGCTGCTTAAGAGGACATTGTATTATCATTTCTTTGTACTCTCTGATGCAGGCCATGCAGCGATAATTATATGAAGAGTGGCTGCGTCCTTTCTTTTTTAAATAGAAAGTGTTTTCTCTTTGAGGAAGTGCGCACATGCAGCTAATCTGTGTTGAGCGGTTAACAAAAATTGGTACTCCTATATGATTAATTTAGAGTTATTAATGTAAATGTAGTTCTACAAAATTTGAGTTATACGTTTAGATTTTTAATACATTCTAAGCCTGCATGATGAGACTAGTGATGACTTGAGCTCAGCTTAGTTTTTTTCAGCTTAGTTTTTTGAACCCCGGCGATTTTTTTGTGCACTTCATCAGTCTCTCATTCACAATTTGACAAGCACTTGATAATGCTTTGAATTTCACGGTGGCATCCCCTTTGTGGCTGTAATGCACCCGAAAAAATGCCATGCCTTTTGCGGCCAGTGGCCGTTGTCCCAGAATGCTGCGTTGTGCCCTTCTCCCTGACACAGAACCCAAACCGGCTGCGCGTGTGCGCCATCGTGCATAAATTAATTTTGTCCCCCACACCAAACGCAATCACGACACGCAGGTTCAAATATCAAAACAAACTCTGAACCAATTATATTCATTTAGTGACAGGTCAAAAAGCATTAAACATTTTGGCAATTTAGCTAGTACTTGCTAGCTAATTTGTCCTGGGATATAAACATTGAGTTGTTATTTTACCTGAAATGCAGAAGGTCCTCTACTCTGCCAATTAATTCACACATAAAACGGTCAACCCGAATCGTTTCTAGTCATCTCTTCCTTCCAAGCTTTTTCTCGTCTTAACTTTCATAAATTATGTGCATTGCCGACACTGACATCGTCACCCACGTGGGTATAACCAACGAGGAGATGGCACGTGGGTATCCACTTCTAATAAACCAATGAGATGGGAGAGGCAGGACTTGCGGTGCTATCTGCGTCAGAAATAGAACTGATTTCAATTTTAGCCCTTGGCAACACAGACGCTCGTTGGCACAATAATTGAAAAACATAATTTATTTTTGCAACACTCGTGCACGTGACATGAGCGGTGCGGTCAGCCTGTGAGTGCTGCACATTACAAAGGACCTCTCACTCACATGGCTCTTCATCACGTGATCGGGTATTTCTCACAGGCTACAAGTGAAGACCGACACATCAGGGACGCAACTGTGCACGTCCTTATCCAATTCTGAGGTGCATATTAAAAGATAATTGAGGAACTGTTCACATTTACTTTAAAATCAGCCATCAAGATATGTATGCCTAACAAACAGCAAAAGCACTATGTCAATCTACTATCCCCCTTTATAATCCAAGATGGCGTAGCAGTCAGACGTCTTTGTCCTGTCTTTTTATTCGCATATCTTTTTTAAATATATTCCTAAACCTCTAAATACTCTCCTGCAACCAGCCTCACACAATGCGGCGTGGATCTATATTTTTCTAAAGTATTTCTGTTTAATTTGGATCAGGAATCCCTCAACTGAAGCTAGCCAGATAACTACCTACCAGCTATCAGTCAAGAAACCATTCCTAGCGGTCATCAGCTAACCTTTAGCTCGGCAAGCTCTCCCCAGTTTCGTACAATGTGACTCAAACCAGAGCAAAAAGGACCTATTTTTTTCCCCTCGCCATATCCCCGGATTCCTACCACAAACTGAACATTTTCATCTGGATTTTTGCAACTAGCTAACCGCAATCCCGGGTGACTACTCCTGGCCAGCGTTTCCATCCCGGAGCAAGCACCAATTAGCCTGAAGCTAGCCTGGCTAGGGCTCTTGGGCTACAATATCCGGTCCCCTTCTACTGCCGGTACGGTGCACGGAACCCCGCCGATCCTCTACGACTGGAATACTGACATAATCTGCTCGAAGATTCCAACAGGCCGACATCCGCTGAAGGCCCATTCTGCTAACCATGGCCTGCTAGCTACCTAGAGCTACTTGGAACCCTACTAATCCACGACTGGTCTAGCGACGTTACTTCACGAAGAGGCAAAAACAGACTTACCTCCATCGCGACGTCCCCCCAAGGCCCTTCTGCTTTCTTGATAGCCCCGGTCGACTACCTGCTAGCTTGCCTGCTAACCCGGTCTGCTCACTTGCTTGCCCGGTCTGCTAACTGTCTGAATCGCCATGTCCCCAGCCAGCCCAACCACTCTAGGACTCATATGTTCACTTGGCTACGCATGCCTCTCTCTATCAATATGCCTTGTCCATTAATATAAAGGTTAGTGATTAGTCTTATTTCACTGTAGAGCCTCTAGCCTTGCTCAATATGCCTTAACCAACCATGTTGTTCCACCTCCTACATATGCAATGATATCACCGGGTTTAAACGTCTCTAGAGACAATATCGCTCTCATCATTACTCAATGCCTAGGTTTACCTCCAATGTACTCACATCCTACCTTACCTTCGTCTGTACACTATGCCTTGAATCTATGCTATCGTTCCCAGAAACCTGCTTCTTTAACTCTGTTCCGAACCTGCTAGGTGACCAGTTCGTATAGCCTTTAGCCGTACCCTTATCCTACTCCTCCTCTGGTGATGTAGAGGTTCATCCAGGATCTGCAGTGCCTAGCTCATCTCCCACTCTCCAGGTGCTCTCATTTGTTGACTTCTGTAACTGTAAAAGCCTTGGTTTCATGCATGTTAACATTATAAGCCTACTCCCTAAGTTTGTTTTACTCACTGCTTTAGCACACTCTGCAAACCCGGATGTCTTAGCCGTGTCTGAATCCTGGCTGAGGAAAACCACCAAAAACCCTTAAATCTCCATCCCTAACTAGCATTTTCCGCCAAAATAGAACTGCCAAAGGGGGCGGTGTTGCAATCTACTGCAAAGATAGCCTGCAGAGTCCTGTCTTAATATCCAGGTCTGTACCCAAACAATTCGATATTCAACTTCTAAAAATGCACCTTTCCAGAAACAAGTCTCTCACTGTTGCCGCTTGCTATAGACCACCCTCTACCCCCAGCTGTGCCCTCGACACCATATGTGAACTGATTGCCTGCCCCCCCCCATCTATCTTCTGAGCTCGTGCTACTAGGTGACCTAAACTGGGACATGCATAACACCCCTGCCATCCTACAATCTAAGCTTGATGCCCTCAATCTCACAAAAATGATCAATGAACCTACCAGGTACAACCCCAAATCCGTAAACACGGGCACCCTCATAGATATCATTCTAACTAACTCCCCCTCCAAATACACCTCTGCTGTTTTCAATCAAGATCTCAGCGATCACTGCCTCATTGCCTGCATCCGTAATGGGTCTGCGACCAAACGATCACCCCTCATCACTGTCAAACGCTCTCTAAAACACTTCTGCGAGCAGGCCTTTCTAATCGACCTGGCCGGGGTATCCTGGAATGACAATGACCTCATCCCATCAGTAGAGGATGCCTGGTTATTCTTTAAAAGTACCTTCCTCACCATCTTAAATAAGCATGCCCCGTTCAAAAAATGTAGAAATAGAAATAGTCCTTGGTTCATTCCAGACCAGTCTGCCCTTGACCAGCACAAAAACATCCTGTGGCGTTCTGCATTAGCATCGAATAGCCCCCCGTGATATGCAACTTTTCAGGGAAGTTAGGAACAAATATACACAGGCAGTTAGCTGGCCTTAGCTCTCCTTTTTTAGCTCTCCTTTTTTGCACACAAATGTGCATCCTGTAGCTCCAACTCAAAAAAGTTCTGGGACACTGTAAAGTCCATGGAGAATAAGAGCACCTCCTCCCAGCTGCCACTGCTCTGAGGCTAGGAAACACTTACCACCGATAAACCCACTATAATTGAGAATTTCAATAAGCATTTTTCTTCGCTGGCCATGCTTTCCACCTGGCTACCCCTAACCCAGTCTACTGCCCGGCACCCTCCACAGCAACCCGCCAAAGCCCCCACCATTTCTCCTTCACCCAAATTCAGATAGCTGATGTTCTGAAAGAGCTGAAAAATCTGGAACCCTACAAATCAGCCAGGCTAGACAATCTGGACCCTCTTTCTAAAATGATCTGCCAAAATTGTTGTAACCCCTATTACTAGCCTGTTCAACCTCTTTCATATCGTCTGAGATTCCCAAAGATTGAAAAGCTGCTGCGGTCATCCCCCCTCTTCAAAGGGGGTGACACTCTAGACCCAAACTGCTACAGACCAATATCTATCCTACCCTGTCTAAGGTCTTTGAAAGCCAAGTTAAACAGATTACCAACCATTTCGAATTGCAGCGTACCTTCTCCGCTATGCAATCTGGTTTCAGAGCTGGTCATGTGTGCACCTCAGCCACGCACAAGGTCCTAAATGACATCATAACCGCCATCGAAAAGAGGCATTACTGTGCAGCAGTATTCATCGACCTCGCCAAGGCTTGACTCCGTCAATCACCACATTCTTATTGGCAGACTCGACAGCCTTGGTTTCTCAAATGATTGCCTCGCCTGGTTTACCAACTACTTCTCTGATAGAGTTCAGTGTGTCAAATCGGAGGGCCTGTTGTCCGGACCTCTGGCAGTCTCTATGGGGGTGCCACAGGGTTCAATTCTCGGGCCGACTCTCTTCTCTGTATACATCAATGATGTCGCTCTTGCTGCTGGTGATTCTCTGATCCACCTCTACGCAGACGACACCATTCTGTATACCTCTGGTACTTCTTTGGACAATGTGTTAACTAACCTCCAGACGAGCTTCAATGTAATACAACTCTCCTTCCGTGGCCTCCAACTGCTCTTAAATGCAAGTAAAACTAAATGCATGCTATTCAATCGATCACTGCCCGCACCTGCCTGCCCATCCAGCATCACTACTCTGGACGGCTTTAACTTAGAATACGTGGACAACTACAAATACCTAGGTGTCTGGTTAGACTAAACTCTCCTTCCAGACTCAGATTAAGCATCTCCAATCCAAAATTAAATATAGAATCGGCGTCCTATATCGCAACAAAGCCTCCTTCACTCATGCTGCCAAACATAGCTTCGTAAAACTGACCATCCTCGACTTCGGCGATGTCATCTATAAAATAGCATCCAACACCCTACTCAACAAATTGGATGCAGTCTATCACAGTGCCATCCGTTTTGTCACCAAAGCCCCATACACTACCCACCACTGTGACCTTTACGCTCTCGTTGGTTGGTCGTCGCGTCATACTTGTCACCAACCCACTGGCTCCATGTCATCTACAAGTCTCTGCTAGGTAAAGCCCGCCTTATCTCAGCTCACTGGTCACCATAGCAGCACCCACTCCAGCTGGTATATCTCACTGGTCACCCCCAAAGCCAATTCCTCATTTGGTCGCCTTTCCTTCCAGTTCTCTGCTGCTAATGACTGGAATGAACTGCAAAAATCACTGTTATTGACTATGTTTTGTTTAATCCATGTGTAACTCTGTGTTGTTCTATGTGTCAAATTGATATGCTTTATCTTGGCCAGGTCGCAGTTGCAAATGAAAACTTGTTCTCAACTAGCCTACCTGGCTAAATAAAGGTGAAATAAAAATAAAACACATTTGATTTGATATTTTCAGCAAACTTAACATGTGCAAATATTTGTATGAACATAACATATAACAACTGAGAAATAAACAGGACCAGTTCCACAGACATGTGACGAACAGAAATTGAATAATGTGTCCCTGAACAAAGGGGGGGGGGTCAAAATCAAAAGTAACAGTCAGTATCTGGTGTGGCCACAAGAATCATTAAATGCTGCAGTGCATCTACTCCTCATGGACTGCACCGGATTTGCCAGTTCTTGCTGTGAGATATTACCCCACTCTTCCACCAAATCACCTGCAAGTTCCCAGGCATTTCTGGGGGGAATGGACCTAATCCCTCACCCTCCGAGCCAACAGGTCCTAGACGTGCTCAATCGGATTGAGATCCGGGCTTTTCACTAGCCATGGCAGAACACTGACATTTCTGTCTTGAAGGAAATCGCACACAGAACAAGCAGTATGGCTGGTGGCATTGTCATGCTGGAGGGTCATGTCAGGATGAGCCTGCAGGAAAGGTTACCACATGAGGGAGGAGGATGTCTTCCCTGTAACGCACAGCATTGAGATTGCCTGCAATGACAACAAGCTCAGTCCGATGATGCTGTGACACCGCCCCAGACCATGACGGACCCTCCACCTCCAAACGATCCCGCTCCAGAGTACAGGCTTCTGTGTAACGCTCATTCCTTTGACGATAAACGCAAATCCGACCATCACCCCTGGTGAGACAAAACCACAACTCGTCAGTGAAGATCACTTTTTGCCAGTCCTGTCTGATCTAGCAACAGTAGGTTTGTGCAACTGTGATGTCTGGTGAGGACCTGCCTTACAACAGGCCCTCAGTCCAGCCTCTCTCAGCCTATTGCGGACAGTCTGAGCACTGATGGAGGGATTATGGTTTCCTGGTGTAACTTGGGCAGTTGTTGTGCCATCCTGTACCTGTCCCGCAGGTGTGATGTTCGGATGTATCGATCCTGTGCAGGTGTTGTTACAAGTGGTCTGCCACTGCGAAGACGATCAGCTGTCCGTCCTGTAGCTCGGTCTTAGGCATCTCACAGTACAGACGTCGCAATTGATTGCCCTGGCCACATGTGCAGTCCTCATGCCTCCTTGCAGCATGCCTAGGGCATGTTCACGCAGATGAGCAGGGACCCTGGGCATCTTTCTTTTAGTGTTTTTCAGAGTCAGTAGAAAGGCCTCTTTAGTGTCCTAAGTTTTCATAACCATGACCGTAAGCTGTTAGTGTCTTAATAACCGTTCCACAGGTGCATGTTCATTAATTGTTTATGGTTACTGAACAAGCACAGGAAACAGCGTTTAACCTCTTGATGCTATCCGGGGTGACTATTTCAGGCTTTAGCATGAAAAACGTTCCCGTTTCTAAACAAGATATTTTGTCAAAATAATGCGACTTGCATATAATTGATAGCTTTTCTTAACAACACTGTCATCTCAGATTTTCAAAATATTTTTTGAACCATAGAAATTGACTAATTTGATGTAAGAGTATCCAGGAAATGAGCAGGATTTTGTGTAGGCTGTGTTTTCAACATTTCTCCTTATATGGCCAGATAACCAAATAAATAAAATCATTTACCTTTGAAGAGCATTGTGATGTTTTCATATCATTGGAAGATTGACCAGCCACATTTACCAAATGCGCAGTGTGTCCTGCGCGTCTGAAATGGTGGTAAAAGTCAGCTGCATTGCGTATTTTTCCATGGAATTTAGAGAAAATGCAGTCACCTACAACGTGAAACTTTTTCCGGATTAACAATGAAGATGTGAAAAAACACCTTGTTTGATTCAATCAACGTTTTTTCCATGTTTTCATTGATATTATGGAGTTAATTCGGAAAAAGTTTCTGACCCATGGAAAAATACTGGCAGGTGACTGAATTTCGGTTCGTTTCGGTAGCCAGATGCGATGTACAAAACGGACACGTTTCTCCTAAATGTGGTCTTTCAGGAAAATCTTCCATTTGGTATGTAACTGAGAGTCTCAATGCTGCAAACACCTTGGGGAAACTCTTCAAAGGTAAATGATTTTATTTATTATCTGGTTTTTGTAAAAGATCATGAAAGACAGAGCTCAAAATGCTTGTCATTTCCTGGATGCCAAGTCATCTTGGTTTTGCACAAATTAGTCAATTTCTATTGTTCAAAAAGATAATTTGAAAATCTGAGATGACAGTGTTGTTTTCGAACAGTAGCTAAGCTTGAGAGCAGAGCATTATTTTGACAAAATATCTTGTTTTCAAAATCGGGAACGTTTTATTCCAAAAAGCCTGAAATTTAGCGATCCCGGATCCGGGATGGGGAAGTGTAAGAGGTTAAACCCTTTACAATGAAGAACTATGAAGTGATTTAGATTTTTACAAATTATCTTTGAAAGTCAGGGTCCTGAAAAAGGGACGTTTCTTTTTTTGTTGAGTTTATATGTGACATTTTGTTTTGATTTAGAATAGACCATTATCATGTACCTGTCTCAAAACAGGAACAGTGGGAGAAAATACATGTCATCTATGCACTTAAATAGTTCATTTTCATGCCAGCCAGGTAGGCTCCTGTTGTAAAGAGAAGCAATGTGCTTAAATTCTTGCGTCGAGCAATCCCGGATCCGGGATTCTATTTATAGCCTCAAGCTCATTAGCATAATGCAACGTTAAACTATTCATGAAAATCGCAAATGAAATAAATATATTTGCTCTCAAGCTTAGACACTGTCATCTCAGATTTTCAAAATATGCTTTTGAACCATAGCAAAACAAGCATTTGTGTAAGAGTATTGATAGCTATTTAGCGTAGCATTTAGCGGGCAACATTTGCACAAAAACCAGAAAAGGATTCAAATAAAATCATTTACCTTTGAAGAACTTCGGATGTTTTCAATGAGGAGACTCAGTTACATAGCAAATGTTCAGTTTTTCCTGAAAGATTCTTTGTGTAGGAGAAATCGCTCCGTTTTGTACATCACGTTCGGGTACCAAAAAAACCACGAAAATTTTGTCATCAAAACGGTGAACTGTTTTCCAAATTAACTCCATAATATCGACTGAAACACGGCAAACGCTGTTTGGAATCAATCCTCAATGTGTTTTTCACATATCTCTTCATTGATATATCGTTCATGGTAGTCTCCTTTCTCCGGTGAATCGCTTGGAAAAAGGACGTGCAGTTGAAGATGATGCACCAATTTCGACGGAGGACACCGGGCGGACACCTGGCAAATGTAGTCTCTTATGGTCAATCTTCCAATGATATGCCTACAAATACGTCACAATGCTGCAGACACCTTGGGGAAACGATAGATAGGGCAGGCTCATTCCTTGCGCATTGACAGCCATATAAGGAGACAATGAAGAACAGAGCCTCAAAAATCATGCTCATTTCCTGGTTGAAGTTTCATCTTGGTTTTGCCTGTAGCATCTGTTCTGGGGCACTCACAGACAATATCTTTGCAGTTCTGGAAACGTCAGAGTGTTTTCTTTCCAAAGCTATCAATTATATGCATAGTCGAGCATCTTTTTGTGACAAAATATCTTGTTTAAAACGGGCACGTCTTTTTATCCAACAATGAAATAGCGCCCCCATAGCATCAAAAGGTTAACCTCTTGAAACTCTGGGGGCAGTAATTCATTTTTGGATGCAAAACGTTCCCGTTTTAAAAAATATATTTTGTCGCGAAAATATGCTCGACTATGCATATAATTGACAGCTTTGGAAAGAAAACACTCTGACGTTTCCAAAACTGCAAAGATATTGTCTGTGAGTGCCCCAGAACTAATGCTACAGGCGAAACCAAGATGCAATTTCATACAGGAAGTGAG
The DNA here is from genome assembly GCF_036934945.1 of Oncorhynchus masou masou. Classification (NCBI taxonomy): domain Eukaryota; kingdom Metazoa; phylum Chordata; class Actinopteri; order Salmoniformes; family Salmonidae; genus Oncorhynchus; species Oncorhynchus masou. Next base: position 12,224,468 of record NC_088214.1, read on the forward strand.
CCAGATTTGAGGCGCTGTGTTCCAATGTCTCCTTATATGGCTGTGAATGCGCAAGGAATGAGCCTGCACTTTGTCATTTCCCCAAGGTGTTTGCAGCATTGTGACGTATTTGTAGGCATATCATTGGAAAATTGACCATAAAAGACTACATTTACCAGGTGTCTGCTCGGTGTCCTCCATCGAAACTATTGCGTAATCTCCAGGTGCGTGCATTTTTCCATTTTGAAGAGAGGAGAAACCAAACTGCAAAGAACCTTGAGGATTGATTCTAAAGAACGTTTTCCATGTTTCTGTCGATATTATGGAGTTAATTTGGAAAAAAGTTTGTGTTGTAATGACTGAATTTTCTGGGGGGTTTCTTAGCCAAACGTGATGAACAAAACGGAGCGCGATTTCTCCTACACAAACTGTGACAGAGTCTCCTCATTGAAAGCATCCAAAGTTCTAAAAGATAAATTATTTTATTTGAATGCTTTTCTTGTTTTTGTGAAAATGTTGCCTGCTGAATGCTAGGCTTAATGCTATGCTAGCTATCAATACTCTTACACAAATACTTGTGTAGCTATGGTTGAAAAGCATTTTTTGAAAATCTGAGATGACAGTGTTGTTAACAAAAGGCTAAGCTTGTGAGCCAATATTTATTTATTTCATTTGCGATTTTCATGAATAGTTGACGTTGTGTTATGGTAATGAGCTTGAGGCTATAATTACGCTCCCGGATACGGGATTGCTCGTCGCAACAGGTTAATATTAGGAAAGTTGAGAAGTAAATAGTAGGTCTAGCCTATAGAAAGTTGATGGGATCCTCCTCTTCTTAGTGGAGGCCATTACTCTGTTTTCTTGCCAATTGCATAGCCTATAGAAATGTTTCGCAACCTGAGCCCATGGACTCTCAATTTAGTGTTTTATTTGATTTTTGAAAACATTTGCATTGATGTCAGAGTGATTAGAGGGACAATAGAGTGCTGAGTACCAGGCAGTTAGCAAGTTTGGTAGGCTACTAATGACCATCAGCAGCATCAGAGCTTGGAGAAGCCTAATGACCTTGACTAAACGATCACGTGGACTTTGAATGCCGGTGTGGTGGTCATACGGTCACCGCAAAAGCCCTACTCATGATACTTTATGATTATGTAGTCTACCTCTTTGGAGATCTCCAGGTGTTTCTCAGCAAAGTGCATGGCCTGGTCATGGTTCCCCAGGGCTGTGTGAGCGTTCCCTAAACTCCAGCACGCCCGGCCCTCACCGATCCTGTCGTTGAGGTCCTGTGCGATGATGAGGTGTTTGAGGTGGTAGTCTATAGCCCTATCGTAGTCCTGGAGCAATGTGTAGGTGTTTCCCAGACTGTAACAGGCCTGAGCCTCTACAGCCCGGTCCTTCAGCAGTCTGGCCAGCTGCAGAGTCCTCCTGACAACCACAACAGATCACTGGCTCTCATTCATAGTGACACACACCCCAAAAGCTACTCTGTTCCTGAAATTAAGTTTAGTATATGAATGCACACATGCAGACACACACACACAAACTAATCTGTTTCCTGTCTCTCTTGACATTGTGTCCTTTGAGGCATGGCTGCTGCCATCTCTCTCCTGAAACCCTACTGCGTTCTAACAGTGTTACACCCTCCAGACTGAGAAAACAACACTTCTTTCAAGGGGAGTGAACTTCATTAAGAGAAGATAAATGGCTGGGCTGGGCGTTTGGCTCACTTGTAATGCTCAGCTGCCACTTCAAATTCCCCCAGAAAGATATAGGCGTTCCCCAGGTTGCAGTAGGCCCTTCTCTCTGCCGAGCGGTCGCCAAACTCCTTGGCAATCTGGAGGCGCTGGGAAAGAAATGGACGAACACACAGACACATTACAACACTTTGGTCTCGGTACAGCCAGCGACTAGTCTTCCATTGTGTCATATGTTTACCTCCAGTCTTTCTGGATTGAAATGAGCCATACAGGACATAATGAACTGCAGAGCACCATTGAAAACAGAAATATATCTGACAAAAGACTAATGGCTGGACTTAATCAAAACTGCCTTAGAAATCTAGAGTTCCTTTGTGTACAAACTACTGCTCATCTTCCAGTGAAAAGAGTCTGACTGGTATTTCTACTACAGTATGTAAAACCACACGATTCTGTTTGGCCATAGGGTAAAAGTGTGTGTTTTATATGCTACAGCAGTACAGCTTTGATTGAATCCAGCACTTAATAATAGGTTATAAACTTTGATCAGATTTTAATTACCTGTTCATGTGAGGCCACTGCATTCTGGAAGTCTCCTAATAGGTAGTGTGTGTTGCCAAGGTTACCATATGTTCGGCCCTGGGCGGCACAATCTCCAAGCTCCTTCACTATGGATAAGTTTGCTCTGACAATACAGAAAAATAGTTGAAAATAAAACATTGTTTAAAATACAGTACCATTCAAAAGTTGACACACCAACTCATTCAAGGGTTTTTCTTTATTTTGACTATTTTCTACATCGTAAAATAGTGATAGCATACCTGTCAATTGAAATGTGTGTATAATATATATGACAATATGCCCTTTATTTCTACTCCACAGTACTAGACGTAAGGCACATGAACACACTAACTCACTCATAGTATTCCGCTGCTTTCCTAAGTGCAGTCATGACCTCCTCAGGGAACTCTCCAGGCTCCGCTCCGCTCCAACAGATGGTCTTGCCTTTGGCATGATACACGTTCCCAAAGTTATATAGCGCCCTCGCCTGCCCCACCTAACGAAGTGACAGAAGAATAGAGGCAATGTCAATTCCAAAACCATTTAAAAAAAAGTAAAACGCTGAATTTAAACACCGGGAAAAAACACAAATGAGTTCATTTCACCTTGTCGTGCAGGTCCACGGCGATGTCTAAGTGCCTCTGACAGCAGACCAAAGCCTCATCAAACCTACCCAACACCTTTAGCGTGTTGCCTAGGTTACCACTGGCTTTCGCTTCTCCTTGCTGGTCCCTGATGGTCCTGAGAATGGGATTGTAAAATGTCATCATGGGAAGGAAAAGCTCATCTACTTTAAATTGCAAAATGCTTACTTCCAAACAGCGGAATTATGTGGCGAGGTCATGCTGATAAGAGGGAACAATGGCCTGGTCCTACTCCGAGAAGCTTTATTAATACGGCCCTGGTGATAGGGGGTATTCTTTCCTGCCTGGTGATAGGGGGTATTCTTTCCTGCCTGGTGATAGGGGGTATTCTTTCCTGCCTGGTGATAGGGCTGCCTGGTGATAGGGGCCTGGTGATTCTTTCCTGGTGATAGGGCGTATTCTTTCCTGCCTGGTGATAGGGCGTATTCTTTCCTGCCTGGTGATAGGGCGTATTCTTTCCTGCCTGGTGATAGGGCGTATTCTTTCCTGCCTGGTGATAGGGCGTATTCTTTCCTGCCTGGTGATAGGGGGTATTCTTTCCTGCCTGGTGATAGGGGTATTCTTTCCTGCTTGGTGATAGGGGTATTCTTTCCTGCCTGGTGATAGGGGGTATTCTTTCCTGCCTGGTGATAGGGGTGTTCCTACCTGGTCAAGGTGAGGTCATGATGGTGGAACTCCAAGGCCTTGCCGTAATCATGCAGGTGGAAGTAGGCGTTGCCCAGCTGGCTATAGATGGCACTCAGCACCTGCAGGTCCTCAGTTCCAACCTGGATGGCCGCCTCGAAGAAGGATACCCCTGCGCTGTAGTCGTCCACCTTACAGAGCCGCTCCCCCTCCAGGGCCAGCTCCAGACAAGACGCCTCCATCCTACAGGGGGCAGCAGAAACGGTTTAGGTAGAAGATAGGATTAGAGGTCCACGGAGCTGGTGGAGTTCAGTAGGCACAGATGGGAGAAAATATTGTCTGGTCCAAAACCCAAGTTTATTGAGCCCAAACGTCCCAAAGTGGCCACAGTTCAAATGAACCAGAAACCAAAGCCCCCCATTAGCCTAAGTGTTCAAGTTCTAGAAGCAGAAAAAAAAAAAAAAATACGACATGCATCCCTCTCACTCTCCATCAGACTGGAGTTTGTTTGGCTACTTCCTCCTTAGTCCGCAGGACAATAGCCTTGGTTTATCAGGGTTTGTCTGTTATGGTTAGGGCTGACTTCCTCTCTACGTGGTCCCTATAGTACAATATGCAGCAATATGGCAGACAGCACCACTGAGGACTGGGCTATTCAGTGGGCTCAATGTTTACAGAACATTCAGACAGAAGTGTATTGTCTACAGGCATGGTTCTCTGCTGTGTAGAATAGGGATTGAGCAAGACATTGGATCTGCAACGCTCAGGGTGCTGTAACATTCTGGGTGTTTCGGTCACTTTAACCCCAGACAGGGTCAGAGAGGAGCATCCACAGAGGCAGGTGGATTAACAGATTAGGAGCAGATTAGTGATATTCATGCAGCCTGGCTTCAATTGTTACACAGTCTCTTTACCATATTGTGTGTTCTACTGCAAAAGCGCCCATCACTTTGTTAGAAGAGACGAACTGTATTCATGCATGTTTTTTACTTCCAGTTTTCACTCTTGTATCAGGTGCTCCCCACCCACCCAGTGTTCCTTTTAGAAAGCTCTCACAGAATACTGACTGACATTACACCTGACCTACTAAACACATTTTATGCATTATGAAACTTTAAAGGGTTATAACATTGATACTGAAGGGAAAACATCTATAGTTTTGTTTACTGTATTTAAATCAAGTGTTTTACTGTCTACAGACTGAACAATGTTACAATGAGCCGGTGTCAGTCTTGCAGATAAAATGACAAATGATTGTACTGTACAGTGACAGATACTGGATTTAACTTCATTTGGTTATTTGAACCACACACTACAACCATACCTGGGTTTCTTTCTCCTACAACAGCACATGGTACATCTGAGTGGCATCTAATGAGGCGTCCACTGGGTTTAAAGATGGCGTCCACTGGGTTTAAAGATGATTCCTGTCCAACGGTCGAGAGCTAAACACATTCCGGACCAGGGCCGAGGTAGGACCAGGGCCGAGGTAGGACCAGGGCCGAGGTAGGACCAGGGCTGAGGTACGCTCTTCAATATCTCACTGAGATTATTTTACCAAAACATTGAGAAGATCTCCTTCCATTCCCACAAGTCACCAACGACCATATGTTTTGCATACCACACACTATGGTTGCAATAAAGTAGGCTAACCCCAAGGATAAAAGGGGAAAATATACTGTCAGCGTTACTACATGAGGTAATCTACTTGTCTCTCTCTGGCCTTGTCACCTGGCTGGATTTACTGCAGTGGGTCCTACAGTGATTATACAGGCCCTGTGTACAAAGCTGCTGGGCAGCATCAGAGAGCTTTGTTAAAAGTCTCTGTCTGAGATTCAGCTGGCTATATAGCGATCATTTGCTTGAATTGATGCGATAACCATAAATAGAACAATACGTTTATAACAAATATTTCCTTTAAAACTGCTACTTCTGGTTTTATGGTTGTAGCCATCAATTGTCCCATTAACTATCACCCATATTAGCAACCATATTTCATTTCACATTTCTCTAGTATAGGCTCCTTATCATAATGAACAATATCAGCAAAATGCCTGCGATAAGTGCTCAGTACGGTCGTTAGCAATCATTTTCAGATTATCGTGCCAGCTCTACTAGGAGGTTTAAGTTATTGAATTAAAACGTACAGGGTTTGACTAGGAGCTAGGCCTACCTTCAACACTAACATTGAAGCGTTTGAGAACATATGCCATAATTGTCACCTCCGCGTTAATGCTCAAATGCATTTTAAATGGTTGACCAGGAAAATGCCTATAAATCCGAAGCGGAGATGAACATGGTTGAACATACAACCATGGTGCCTTCTACCACTCCTTTCAAAAGAAGTTGAATCATCTCATTTGGAAATTTGAAATACAGAGCAAATAATCAATGTTTCAGAGGCTTGTTAAATATTGATTGAGAAGCCTGGCAGTTTTTGCCCCCCAGGTCACACCTGCCGGTGCTCTTTACTTTGGGCCAGGTGCTGGGTGACACCTATGAAAGTCAGTGACCTGCCAGCCTGCCATAAACATGGGAACAGGAACCACTCAACTAGTCAGTCTACAGTCCAACCATCCCTCAACTCCACTTACATGGAACTTCCTCTCACAACTCCACTTAAAATGGAAGAAGAGGGAAATGTAGCCTACCAATTGACACCTGAAAGCTCAGGAAAATCTGATCTCATCCCATGCAGACTTTTGAGACATCAGGATGAAATCTAGACTACATGGTCTACTGTGTCAAATCCTACAATGATCATTGTTGTTAAATTGTTCCAATTCTCTCTTCTTTAAAAAAAAAAAAAACTCTTCACTACTATGAAGGGGAGTTTAAAGCACCCAATCTAGGCCATATATGAAACAAAATATGTTGACCAACGATTGAGACAATGACAGTATAAAGCTGGGGGGGGGGGGTATGAGGAGGGTTTTGCCTACCTGTATCGGACACGATAGGACTGGTCCTCATCTTGAATGCTAACCAAAGAGTCAACGGAATCCATTTGAGAGCATAAGTGGGACGATCCCAGTTAATCCGAAAAATTGTGATAATGAAAAAAAAAAACATCTGATGGACCTAGGAGAAGTGGTCTGAACCGTCACAAGAGTTGTTGGAAAATCCTAATATTTCCATTTTTTGGTAAGGTTGTTTGTCCTTCAAATATTAGTCTGTCTAGAGACATTACCACAGCCCCAGACAGATCCGCAGATCCCCGTCAGTCCAGGAGGCTGCATTTCTCCTAGTGTTTGAGTTTGGCTTGCCTTGTCAGTGCCACCACAGCTCTCCTCAGCAGTCTTCTGTGAAGAGAACACAAGATGCTGTGTGTGAAGCTTCATTCTGGCCACGCGACAACACCCACTAAACAGCGTGCACACGCAGCGCAGGACAGGAGTGGATATGTTCACCACTCACCACACGCAAGCTGTCAATCAATGACTCAATCATCAGTGCTCAGGGTCTACCTAAGTGGGAGGATACAGCTAGCCTAGGCAAGCAGACAAACAGGAGAGGATCTTTCCCAATCACCACAGATACATGTAATATACTGTATGTAAATTATTGCTAGGCTAAAGAGAACATGTTTCCACCACAGAAATTATAATTGCAAATTGATTAAACGTGTATTACTTAGCAAGAAGTAGGTAAAGTAGCCTGGCTGACAAAAGAAGTTTGAAAAAAGACCTGCACAGTTACGACTGTGTGGAAAATCCATTGTTAGTACAGTGATAAGAAAGCCTAGTAGTCGTAGATAAGGAACGCCACCAGTGCAAGACGAAACGCTGCCTCCTTCCCACATGATAAAGTAGGCCGCCTCTTTCCAGATGCACCTTTTAGTAGTGAGGAGTAGGCCTAATTAACAGGTCACCTTTTAGTAGTGAGGAGTAGGCCTAATTAACAGGTCACCTTTTAGTAGTGAGGAGTAGGCCTAATTAACAGGTCACCTTTTACCAGTGCAAGTGAGCCTCCTTCCCACATGATAAAGTAGGCCTAATTAACAGGTCACCTTTTAGTAGTGAGGAGTAGGCCTAATTAACAGGTCACCTTTTAGTAGTGAGGAGTAGGCCTAATTAACAGGTCACCTTTTAGTAGTGAGGAGTAGGCCTAATTAACAGGTCACCTTTTAGTAGTGAGGAGTAGGCCTAATTAACAGGTCACCTTTTAGTAGTGAGGAGTAGGCCTAATTAACAGGTCACCTTTTAGTAGTGAGGAGTAGGCCTAATTAACATGTCACCTTTTAGTAGTGAGGAGTAGGCCTAATTAACAGGTCACCTTTTAGTAGTGGGGAGTAGGCCTAATTAACAGGTCACCTTTTAGTAGTGGGGAGTAGGCCTAATTAACAGGTCACCTTTTAGTAGTGGGGAGTAGGCCTAATTAACAGGTCACCTTTTAGTAGTGGGGAGTAGGCCTAATTAACAGGTCACCTTTTAGTAGTGGGGAGTAGGCCTAATTAACAGGTCACCTTTTAGTAGTGGGGTAGGCCTAGGTAGTGGGGAGTAGGCCTAATTAACAGGTCACCTTTTAGTAGTGGGGAGTAGGCCTAATTAACAGGTCACCTTTTAGTAGTGAGGAGTAGGCCTAATTAACAGGTCACCTTTTAGTAGTGAGGCCTAGGTCACCTTTTAGTAGTGGGGAGTAGGCCTAATTAACAGGTCACCTTTTAGTAGTGAGGAGTAGGCCTAATTAACAGGTCACCTTTTAGTAGTGGGAGAGTAGGCACTAGTATGGGAGTAGGCCTAATTAACAGGTCACCTTTTAGTAGTGAGGAGTAGGCCTAATTAACAGGTCACCTTTTAGTAGTGGGGAGTAGGCCTAATTAACAGGTCACCTTTTAGTAGTGGGGTAGTAGGCCACCTAATTAACAGGTCACCTTTTAGTAGTGGGGAGTAGGCCTAATTAACAGGTCACCTTTTAGTAGTGAGGAGTAGGCCTAATTAACAGGTCACCTTTTAGTAGTGAGGAGTAGGCCTAATTAACAGGTCACCTTTTAGTAGTGGGGTCACCTTTTAGTAGTGGGGAGGGCCTAATTAACAGGTCACCTTTTAGTAGTGGGGAGTAGGCCTAATTAACAGGTCACCTTTTAGTAGTGAGGAGTAGGCCTAATTAACAGGTCACCTTTTAGTAGTGAGGAGTAGGCCTAATTAACAGGTCACCTTTTAGTAGTGAGGAGTAGGCCTAATTAACAGGTCACCTTTTAGTAGTGGGGAGTAGGCCTAATTAACAGGTCACCTTTTAGTAGGCCTGGGTAGTGAGTAGGCCTAATTAACAGGTCACCTTTTAGTAGTGAGGAGTAGGCCTAATTAACAGGTCACCTTTTAGTAGTGAGGAGTAGGCCTAATTAACAGGTCACCTTTTAGTAGTGGGGAGTAGGCCTAATTAACAGGTCACCTTTTAGTAGTGAGGAGTAGGCCTAATTAACAGGTTATTCCTGAAACCAAATTAGACTATCAGCTAAGTGTCAAGAGCACAATTATTACAAATATAAAAAACAGTAAGCGGTATTCAAATGTATGCTGCAGGTGCATATTGATATTCATTGTTGGATAATAGAAAGAGGCATATTCTGATAGTAGATAGTATCGCAACAGCCTGTAACTAAATGACATTCACAAAGATTATTCAAAGACTTGTTGTTGTGAATCATCACTTTTCTAATCCAGGAGTAATCTACTTTCAACCTGGGGATGGTTCACCACAGACCTCTTTGTCGAGCTGCTTGTTACGTTGTGAATACAGCATGATACCATACCCTTTGTTGGTATAATTGATCTCTTTCAGGCAGAGAGTACACCTGGCATAGCCCTTTTTATCCACTGTATTGAAAGTGAGAAAGAGGTTTTTCCCTTCTGCACATTTGGTATACTCCTTGTCCTAAGGGTAAAATAATGACCCGCCTTCACTAAACCCCTAAAATAAAGCAGCTTAATTTTAAACCCAAAATCTATTTTGCATTTAGAAACAACCTGTCAGTCATCAAACTTTGAATATCTTGGTTTTCCCTCTTCACAATGCAGAAAGACTGCATTTAAATCAGTGGACACTAGTTATTACAACACACCTGTCAATTGTTTTCCTTACTAAAGTAGAGGATTTTTATTTCTAAAAGGTACTGCATAGGTGTAAAAAAAAAAAAATGTTTTGCAAGAGCACTTGTATAGCCTAAGAAAGTAGCAGAAATGTGCAGAGTAGTTTTGAATGCATTTTATTGAAGGGAAACAATAACCATTTTTTGGCAACATAGTGATATATTCTTATAGACTGTACAATGAGGAATTCTACTACAAAATACTAGTCTTCTCCCATTTTTTAACCATAGCCCCCACCCACAAGGTGTGTAAACATATAAGAAACTAAACCAAAATGTGAAATACATAAATCAATCAACTCTAATTAGTATGCAAGTGTGTGTGCATGGACTTTGCAGATGTATTTCTCACATGTGCAGCACATAGTATTTGTTTTCCAGTCCTTCTTTGGGAGGCAGAATTGGCATCTCCTCTCGTCTGCCCCAGCTGCAGCCTCAGATGGCTCAGGGCAAGATTCCGCCCCCTGAACAGCTTTCACAAGCGCTGCAAAGGCGCTCCCTTCTTTGAATATGTGGGGTTACAAGTGCCTTTCCCAGCTGCCCCAGGAACACCCTCCTCTTGTTCTGCTTATCGGGCATCCAGGTAGGGTTGATCTTGTTCCATACCACGAAGGCATTGTATAAGGACACTTCAATTATGTTATGGAAGATGACCAGGGGCCAGTCATCATGCAGCTGTAAGTTCCAATCACCTTCTCCAGGTTGACCATGCCTCCTTTGTTGTGGCTGTAGTCCAGGATGATGGCTGGCTTCCTGTCCTCACGATCACTGATCTCAGCCGTTTTGTGCAGTATGCTCAGGAGGACCACATTCTTGTTCCTCTTTGGGAGGTAAGAAACTAGAGTGGTGGTGGGGGTGAAGGCAAACTTTGATGAGAAGGCCTCCCCCTTGTTGCGAAGAGTGCAGGGGGGAGCTCAGGCTTGTTCTTTCTAACTGTGCCAACCATGGCACATGGTTCAGGAGCTGCTGGCTGAGTTAAATCAGTAGAACACAATCTCAATTTCTCATTATAACTGCGGGTCAAAAATGTATTTGTAAGCTGGTGGTGTACAGCTTTCATGGAAATATGAACAAATGCGATGTTTCACTTTTTCAAAATGCTGAGGTCACTCTAGGAAGTCATTAAATTTCAAGTTGAAAAAATATAATTTAGGCGGTTCTCTGCTGTTAAACATTGTGGCGGGTCATTTTTTACCCTTAAGACAAGAAGGGTTAAGCCAGCTCCAGCTACACTTGAGCCCTGAATCCACTTGTTTAACAAGCAACGCCACATTTTGAAAATTAACCACATACTGTTGAGGGAAAACATTACTTCACAGATACTGTAGTTAGTTTAACATTTCACACAGATTGCCAGGATCCAGTAAGCAACTAACGTGTTATAACGGCAAGGAGTCGTATACCAGTTAATACTATAGCGAATGGTTAGGTTACTAACGTTAGCTCATCTGATGTTGTAACGTTAGCTAGCTAACATTAGCTGTCTGACCTTATTAGCCAGCTAATTTTCACACTATAAACTCAATTATTTGATCAGTTAAATTGGATATTTTTGCACAACATTTCTCTGGCTAGCTAATAGAGAATTCGACACCCAACTACTGTAGCAAGATACTTAACTATGCTAACAATACTTGTTCCACCACACTTTCTCCCTCACCTCAAACTTTCCAAATGCCAGTTGTTTTTTGGTTACAGCTCATGAAGTACACTTCATCAACTTCTCACCCTCATCGCCGTGGTCAGGCTTCTCACCTACCTCTTCGTTATTGTCCAGGGGATGCGCTGCTGTAGCTAGTAAATTTCCATTCCACTCTCCGCTCTTTCAGCACATGCTGATGCTGAAACTAGCACATTGGTGTCTCTTCTCTCTTCAGGCGCGTGCTGCATTCTGTTATGCGACCGATTGGCTGAGCCTTGGATACAGCCAGTATTGCTCCAAACACACATCACTCATTCGCATACAGCCAGTAGTGATCCAAAGTCCCCCCCACCCTCACTTCTCACAGGTCACCCATTTTGGATTCAAAATGGCAAATTTCACCGAAAGTAGACTAGTTTCATTAGAGGTCGACCGGTTAATTAGGACCGATATCAAGTTTAATAACAATCTGTATTTTTGGACGTCGATTACATTGCAATCCACGAGGAGACTGCGTGGCAGGCTGAACACCTGTTACGTGAGTGCAGCAAGGAGCCAAGGTAAGTTGCTAGCTAGCATTAAACTTATCTCATTAAAAAAACAATCTTAACTACACATGGTTGATGATATTACTAGTTTAACTAGCTTGTACTGCGTTGCATATAATCAATGCGGTGCCTGTTAATTTATCATCAAATTACAGCCTACTTCGCCAAACGGGTGATGATTTATCAAAAGCGCAGTTGCGCCAGGGTATATGCAGCAGTTTGGGCCACCTGGCTCGTTACAAACTGTGTGAAGACCATTTCTTCCTAACAAAGACCATAATTCATTTTCCAGAATTTTACATAATTATGACATAACATTGAAGGTTGTGCAATGTAACAGCATTATTTAGACTTAAGGGTTGCCATCCGTTCGATAAAATATGTAACGGTTCTGTATTTCAGTGAAAGAATAAACATTTAGTTTTTGAAATGATCGTTTCCAGGATTTGACCATATAAATAGACAAAGGCTCGTATTTGTGTGTTTATTATATTATAATTAAGTCTATGATTTGATATTTGATAGAGCTGTCTGACTGAGCGGTGGTCGGCAGCAGCAGGCTCGTAAGCATTCATTCAAACAGCACTTTACTGAGTTTGCCAGCAGCTCTTCGCAATGCTTGAAGCACAGTGCTGTTTATGACTTGAAGCCTATCAACTCCCGAGATTAGACTGGCAATACTACAGTGCCTATAAGAACATCCAATAGTCAAAGGTATATGAAATACAAATGGTATAGGGAGAAATAATCCTATAATAACTACAACCTAAATCTTCTTAACTGGGAATATTGAAGACTCATGTTAAAAGGAACCACCAGCTTTCATATGTTCTCATGTTCTGAGCAAGGAACTTAAACATTAGCTTTCTTACGTAGCATATATTGCACTTCTACATTCTTCTCCAACACTTTGTTTTTGCATTATTTAAACCAAATTGAATATGTTTCATTATTTATTTGAGGCTAAATTGATTTGATTGATGTATTATATTACGTTAAAATAAGTATTCATTCAGTACTGTTGTAATTGTCATTATAAATAAATAAACACAAATAAATAAAAAATAAAGAAATTGTCCAATTAATCGGTATTGGCGTTAAAATCATAATCAGTCAACCTCTAGAGGAAACCAGTACAAAAGTTTCTATATCCACAGTAAAAACAAGTCCTATATCGACATAACCTGAAAGGCCGCTCAGCAAGGAAGAAGCCACTGCCTCAAAACTTCCATAAAAAAGCCAGACTATGGTTTGCAACTGCCCACAGGGACAAAGATTGTACTTATTGTCCTCTGGTCTGATGAAACAAAAATAGAACTATTTGGCCATAATGACTATCGCCATGTTTGGAGGAAAAAGGGGGAGGCTTGCAAGCCAAAGAACACCATCCCAACCGTGAAGCACAGGGGTGGCAGCATCATGTTGTGGGTGTGCTTTGCTGCCGGAGAGACTGGTGCACTTCACAAAATAGATAGCACCATGAGGAAGTAAAATGATGTGGTTATATTGAAGCAACATCTCAAGACATCAGTCAGGAAGCTTGGTTACAAATGAGTCTTCCAAATGGACAATGACCCCAAGCATATTTCCAAAGTTGTGGCAAAATGGCTTAAGGACAACAAAGTCAAGGTATTGGAGTAGCCATCACAAAGCCCTGACCTCAATCCTATAGAATATTTGTGGGCAGAACTGAAAAAGCGTGTGCGAGCAAGGAGGCCTAGAGACCTGACTCAGTTACACCAGCTCGGTCAAGATGAATTGGCCACAATTGACGCAACTTATTGTGGGAAGCTTGTGGATGGCTACCTGGAACGTTTGACCCAAGTTACACAATTTAAAGGCAATGCTACAGAATTCTAATTGAGTGTATGCAAACTTCTGACCCACTGGGAATGTGATGAAAGAAATAAAAGCTGAAATCATTCTCTACTATTATTCTGACATTTCACATTCTTAAAATAAAGTGGTGATCCTAACTGACCTAGACAGGGAATTTTTACTAGGATTAAATGTCAGGAATTGTGAAAAACTGAGTTAAATGTATTTGGCCAAGGTGTATGTAAACTGCCGACTTCAACTGTATGTGTCTGAGCCGGTGACAAAGCTGTCTGTGTGCGACTATGACGTAGTGGTTAATAGGACAAGTGATGTACGACTACAGTGCAGCTGTGGCAACAAAAACAGTCATTTGAAAGAATAGCTTGACAGGAGGCTGGCTCCCACATCTCACACACAACTGTTATCATGAGCTCATCTTTAATGTACTCACAGGGTGGTCTACTCACTCTGTTTCCACAGCCTCTCATTAACCAGTCCACATCCTCTCATTAATCAAGCAAACCCGGAAACACCAAAGGATAATAATGCATGAGAGCAGTAATGCAGCCAGCAAATCACCATCAAAACAGAGGGGACAGATCTAGAAAGAGGCACCCCTCACCTGAAATTATTCAGTGTGGGGATTGGCTAGCTCGCGGGGATTGGGACTCTGAGAAGTCCGGAAAAAAATTAATAGATTACTATCAATAGTTGAATGTCCTTCTAGAGGTCTTTCACATTTTGTTGCCTAGTTCTCTTATTCATTTCCCAGAAGAGATTAAGTCATACCATGATTTCCCAGAAAAATACACTGGAACTTGTTTAAGGCTAGGGAAAAAAGACAATTTAACACAGCAATTTTACAGTAGCAAGCCAACTAAGTTAGTAAACAACTGTAGATATTGTGCACACAGGAGACATAGCTATAGGCCAAAAACATACTGTATTTGATTAGCAAATTATATTTATTGTGACGAATATAGCTAAGGCGTTCCCCAAATAGTGAACTGAGAGATTTGATCAGCCAATCAACTGAGAAAAATAACTAAGTAGCCAACAAGCCAGTTCTAACAAACGTGCAAGCTACAACCACAACCATATAGCTATTTATTTAGCTTATAGCTAGAGGGCTACGCTATGGGTACACAAACAGAGAGCCTTTGCAACCTGTAACCGTAGCTAACATTAGCTCAAATGGCTAACGTTAGCTAGTCCACTTACGTTAGGCGGTCCAGTTCGAACAATGCGTTTTACTCCCCGTTTCGATACTTCGACTCGGACGGTAAATACAATTTCACTTTTATTCTCCAACTTTATAATACAACTTTATATTTATTGCCATATGTGCTTATAAATTCGCCAATTCGCTAACATTACTAGCAATAAACTTTTGTGAAACTTCGATGAGTCGACTCTGTTTTGTTAGTCCAGTAGCCAATCAGCGGAACAGGTTCAAAGATAGCCACGCCCATTATAGCCGTCTGTGGACCAATGACATTTCAATAATGAATTTTAACTGCAGGATGAGAGAGTAAATCACGTTATCCTCATGCAGTTTCAAGGTGTCAAATGTGTCAGCAAAATATGCAATAATCAGAAGAATAAAACAAAGTCATTCTCGACTATAATGACATTTACTAATGCAAACATCTCAGTTTGGGGGGTTGAGAAACTGTAAATAAACGGACTGCCTGAAAAAGTAGGAGCCTGTCTAGTTGCACTTCTACTGTTGCAGAACGTTAGGCACTAGCTAGCTGTTAACAAAATGTAGATAGCTGCTAGCAAACTGACAGGCTAAGTTAGTATTGTTTGCATAAATTGAGAAGTTGGCCAAAACACACAAGTGCTTTCAAAAGCTCGGCGTTTGTCAGCAGCAGGGAAGGAAGAGAGTGAAGTTGGCTCGCTGCTCCCCCATACTTTTTTCGGGAGTTTACTGAAGCGATCAAACTCCTCCTCTCGCACATCATGTTCAGACGTGATACAATGTACATTATTGATGAAGCCACATACATTCGACTGCCTTAGATCTTGAAATAATGTGATAGACGTAACTGGTGGGTTATGTCAGAACTTGAAGATCCCATGAGAAACAATGCTGTGTAGCATATAACACATTATAAATAGATGAGATTAGGGCCAGGTCAGGTGAGTTTCATTGGGTTCAACAGGTATACGCCAGCAGGTCTTGTGGTTGATTGTTTTGAGAGGTTGCACAGACTTCTCAGCAAGATAGAGATTTTTTTTATTTTATATAACCTTTATTTTATAAATTTAGTTGTCCAAATAGAATTGCACTTATACCGACTGCATACAGCTTAGTCTGCCATGCTTTTGAACTTCTAACACTGGATTGTCAAATACTCATTATGCTGAAGAGCAAGTTGATCAAGTCTCTCACCACTCATACACACATCACTCATACACACACCCACATACTGTAGGCGATGCTACACACACACTCACACACACACACACACACACACACACACACACACACACACACACACAGCGCTTGACTTGGACTGAAATAGGTGCCGGTGCTCTTTTTGTGTGACGGTACTGTTTATATTCAGGTGCAGGAACTACTGACTGCAATAGTTTAAGCCAATATTCTGTAAGAGGTGCAGGAACTCAAGTAGTAGAACCTGTTAGGTGCCGGTACTCAGCTCCGGTGAGCTCCTGCCCCTGTCAAGCACTGCTCACACACAAACCTACCATTATACTCACATTACTCACGCCCACACATCGCAAAAATTACTGCATTGTTAGTTAGGGCTTGTAGGTAAGCATAAAAGCAAATAAAATTAGATTTGAGGTCCACTACCTGCTCCCTGACTTCTCCAAGGTGAAAATCTCAAAGAGTACCAGCAGTCCAGTGAGACCCATCAGCCAGTCACCCATCTTCTCCAGGCCTGAGTCCTCACTGGGTAGGTCCTCTGCTTTGGAGGTGATCAATAGGGTGATGGAAGACTCTATTCAGCCCTCAGAGAGTCTCAACAATAGAGTGATGGAGGACTCTATTCAGCCCTCATAGAGGCTCCACAACAGAGTAAATGAGGACTCTATTTAGCCCTCATAGATGCTCTACGTGTTCAGAGACCAGGACAAACAGACAGAGACCATCCCAGGACTGGTGCATCATTTACAGGTGGGTTCAGAGGGCCAGTTTAGTCTGCCATGTAAACCACTCTACAAATGAGTCACACATCTCTCTCATATCTCTCTTTGAGGCTAAATATGATAAACTGCTGACTATGCAGAAAACTTAATTGATCAGATGAGACTCTACAATGGTCTCGTCTTTGCTCTGTTAAATAGACTTAAATGACCTTCATAGTATTATCACTTTTTAAACAATCAAAAAAAGTCTCAATGGAAATGTTGTACAACTTGTAACCATTTCTTTCAACAGACACAAGCGCTATCTAATCTTACCCTGTAGTTTGACTGTGGTGACCAAGAAGACCTCCCCAACACCTTATCTCCATCAGGCAAGATGCTGTCTCTGACATCTGATATTATGACTCGTCCTCGCTCTATAACAAATTACCTGGCCAAGAGCCACCTGTTTCCTTAGTGACAAATGGGGTCAGATGACATATGATTCTGGTTACACGCACAGTCACAATCTAAGAGTGAGGGTTCACCCCTAAAAAAAATTCAAGGACAAAGTATTGAGAGAAAAAGATGACAAATGTATTACACAACCAGCTTACATGAGATGATGCAACTTGAGGAATGAAATGAGTAATTTCTCATTATATTATATTTTTTCACATTAAATCATCATCAATTACAAATAAGATACTTTCCATTTTCAATTATGTAGGATTTAGGCCATAACATAAACTGGATCTGCACCGTCTCAGCTTTTGTGTTTGCAGGACAATTCACTGAGGAGCCAAACCAACAAAACCACTCTAAACAGCCCAACACTTCTCAAACCCACTCTGACCAACCGAGTCTGAGTGAAGGGGAAAGGATGGCTAGGGAGTTGATGGATATTGTCAGTCGGTTTATGCAGAAGGTAACCTGTAAAGCAAACTAAAGCTTTATAGTGGTGCATTACCACACTTAATTTAAATTATACAGAATTGTACAGGTGGATGAATTCAAAATGTGTTGAACACCATGTCAATTACTATTGAAGAGCAACAAATGGGTCATTGATTTTAATTTACTTAAAAAGTATATTTCTGTTCAGGACTGTGTTCTAAAGTTTATAAATTGCCTGGCTGGGCTGATGAGACAGTGGATTGCACAGTCGGATGGAACAGAGTAAATAGGCATTTTAACATCAGCGGCTGGAATAGACAACGCCTCGAATGCAGTTTTAACCAATCAGCATTCAAGATTAGACCCACCCATTGTATAATAACAGTTGATTCTCATATCCTTGATTCTGTAAGCAGAGTATATTGTTGTGTCATAATGCTATATCAAACCATGGCCATTGTCCTGTGTCCAGGTTTTTAAAAGTATGATGGATCCCCAGGACCAGCTGGAGAGGAGGTGCATCTGTATGAAAGAGCACAGAGCTCTGGAGATGCAGAACTACATGGGCCATGCCAGGAACACAGGCCAGTTCGACCCGAGAGTTTAGAGGTCAACTGATGTACAGTGTCTTATTGTGTGTGAGAAGGTTGAGTTATACAGTACATGTCTGCCTGACTCACACTAGGGCCAACCAGAACCGTACAGTGCTGGCTCAGCTGTGTTATTTTAACATAGATATTTCCGGCGCTTTTCCAACAAAAATGGTAGATGTGTAACCAGGTCAGTACAGTCCAGAGCCTCCAGCGAGGGTTCCCAGTCCAGAGCCTCTGGCGACGATCTACGGTCCGGAGGTCCCGGCGACAATCCCACTTCGGTCAACGAAGTGGGGGGAGCCTCAAGGGGAGCGGGGTCGGCGTCCCTCACCGGAGCCTCCACCGAGAGTAGATGCCCACCCGGACCCTCCCCTATATGTTCAGGTTTGCGGCCGGAGTCCGCACCTTTGGGGGGAGGGGGGGACTGTCACGCCCTGACCTTAGAGATCCTTATTATTCTCTATGTTTGGTTAGGTCAAGGTGTGACTCGGTGGGAAAATCTGTTTTCTATTTCTTTGTGGTTTTGGCTGAGTATGGTTCACAATCAGAGGCAGCTGTCTATCGTTGTCTCTGATTGGGGATCATATATAAGTTGTCATTTTCATTTTGGATTTTGTGGGATCTTGTTTTCCGTATAGTTTATTTTGCCTTACAGAACTGTGCGCTTTCGTTTTTTGTCGTTGTTATTTTGCTTTTGGTGTCATCAATAAAAAGAACGATGTACGCTTATCACGCTGCACCTTGGTCTAGTCATTCCACAAACGATTAGAGTAGGGAGGTAAGGCAATAAATAGGCCATAGAGTCGAAAATAATTATGATTTAGCATTAACACTGGAGTGATAGATGTGCAGATGATGATGTGCAAGGAGATAGACAGGGGTGCAAAAGAGCAAGAGGATAAATAACAATATGGGGATGAGGTAGTTGGGTGTGCTATTTACAGATTGGCTGTGTACAGGTACAGTAATCGGTAAGCTGCTCTGACAGCTGATGCTTAAAGTTAGAGAGGGAGATATAAGATTATAAGATATAGTGATTTTTGCAGTTCGTTCCAGTCATTGTCAGCAGAGAACTGGAAGGAAAGGCAGCCAAAGTAAGTGCTGGCTTTGGGGATGACCAGTGAAATATACCTGCTGCTATGGGTGGGTGTTACGATGGTGACCAGTGAGCTGAGATAAGGCGGGGCTTTACCGAACAAAGACTTATAGATGACCTGGAGCCAGTGGGTTTGGTGACAAATATGTAGTGAGGGCCAGCCAATGAGAGCATACAGGTCGCAGTGATGCATATTATGCATATTATCGGTTATTTTGCGTGTGGAGGGAGATATATTCAGGATAGAGATGCACCTAGAGGACATTAAAGGGCTGATTGACAGGAACGTGTGTGAGCAGCAGCTCTCCCCTCCCCACTCATCATCCCCCACACCCCTGTCACTTTGTGGGGAGCCCAGTCCCCCTCCCCAATCATCCTTCACACCCTTGTCACTGTGTGGGGAGCCCAGTCCCCCTCCCCAATCATCCTTCACACCCCTGTCACTGTGTGGGGAGCCCAGTCCCCCTCTCCAATCATCCTTCACACCCTTGTCACTGTGTGGGGAGCCCAGTCCTCCGGGTCTGCTCACCTCCTCACCACCCCTGTCACTGTGTGGGGAGCCCAGTCCCCCTCCCCAATCATCCTCCACACCCCTGTCACTGTGTGGGGAGCCCAGTCCTCCGGGTCTGCTCACCCCCTCACCACCCCTGTCACTGTCTGGGGAGCCCAGTCCTCCGGGTCTGCTCACCCCCTCACCACCCCTGTCACTGTGTGGGTAGCCCAGTCCTCTGGGTCTGCTCACCCCCTCACCTCCCCTGTCACTGTGTGGGGAGCCCAGTCCTCCGGGTCTGCTCACCCCCTTTCACTGTGTGGGGAGCCCAGTCCTCCGTTGCTCTACCACCCCTGTCACTGTGTGGGGAGCCCAGTCCTCCGGGTCTGCTCACCCCCTCACCACCCCTGTCACTGTGTGGGGAGCCCAGTCCTCCGGGTCTGCTCACCCCCTCACCACCCCTGCATGAGGTAACTGTGAGCGGGCCAAGTATTTTGTCTGTTGCTCTAAAGCGGAAAGGTGGAATAAACAAGTCCGGAGCAGGTTTTGACCGAGAACAAAGTTCTCTATGGAGGTATTTTCTCTTCCATAACATAAATCACGGGTGTGTCACCATCTTAACTATACGTTGGTGGAGAGCTAATTTCTGGTGGTGGTGAGAATCCGTGTTTGCCATTCCCAAGAGATGGTCCTTTCCTTTCTTCTATCGCCTGTCAGGTAAGTCCTCCGTTTGGAGAATCAACACGTCTCTTTTCCACCGAGCTCTCCCCACTACTGGTTCTCCCGTATCTTATGTAGGAGGAAGAGAATATGTGATTAGTGCCACCAGGTGTGCTTAGCTGCCTCGGATCCTCTGCACTCACACGCCGGGCTGGGCTTCTCACCGTGGGCACAGCCTGCCCCCTGGTGGTCCTTTCACATAATGTAACACACTCATTTACTCATAGCATAGCTGTTCATTCTTTGTTTTGCCATGTATTTGCTTACTCACTCTTTCACTCATTCACTCTCTCACTCAAATATCTTACTGTTTACTGCATGTACGTACAAGCTTTTTACAGAGTAGTTACATAGATTATTGCTCTCTTATTTACACTGGTATAAGCCTCTGTAATGTTAAGTGTGATCAGGGAAACCTAAAGGGACCAATTACACCATCTGTGTTTCCTTTATTGTACATGCATCAACACCAGTGAATGCTGGTGACCCTGAAACATTGAGGAGGATGGGAGACCCACGGTACAGATACGGAACGCACGGAGACCACAAAGTGTGTTTCAAAAACCATGAAAGACTAATTATTTTAACCTAAAGCATTTAATAAAGACATTTAAAGTACAACATTATGGGGAATGGGAATGAGAGGGCTACTTACAGTGTTGGAAAGGGATCACAGCAGTGATTGAATGAGGGTATGAGGCATGAGTTGAGGTGTTCAGAGGCTTGACCAGTGTAGGACAGGATTTGACTGGGAAGAGAAAAAACAATAACACAAGACACTACACAGACAAAAGAGCTAAGAATGAGATGGTCTAAGCAAGGAGTAAAATATTTGATGTGTAATAATGTGATTGTTTATGTGATTGAGTCTACATAACGTAATGAGGGAAAATTGATAGGGGTACTCACAGTGTTTGGAAGGGGAACATTCAATGTGCCAGTGGATGAGCGGGCACATGAGACGTGGCTTCAGTTCATGTCAAGAGGAGGTTGACAACGGTAGTGGAGTGGTCATCACCTCTTAATCAGGGAGCAGGAGGGGACTTAGCTGTAAATACAAATAGCAGATACATTACAGCTGCGCCATCGTAGGTTTGGACAACGAGTTTCTCTATGAAGTTAAACTCAGACATTTCAAAATTCATAAAGTCAAACACAGACTGCACATCTCGCCCACTTGACACATCAAAGTAGCCCAAGAAATGTTCCTGAATAAAGCTCTAATCATCCACATACCTGACGATAACTGACAACTGCAAGCAGACTGGTGCCACCATAGGTCCCAGAGTGGTCAGACTGGTGCCACCATAAGTCCCAGAGTGGTCAGACTGGTGCCACCATAGGTCCCAGAGTGGTCAGACTGGTGCCACCATAGGTCCCAGAGTGGTCAGACTGGTGCCACCATAGGTCCCAGAGTGGTCAGACTGGTGCCACCATAGGTCCCAGAGGGGTCAGACTGGTGCCACCATAGGTCCCAGAGCGGTCAGACTGGTGCCACCATAGGTCCCAGAGTGGTCAGACTGGTGCCACCATAGGTCCCAAAGTGGTCAGACTGGTGCCACCATAGGTCCCAGAGTGGTCAGACTGGTGCTACCATTACATAGGTCCCAGAGTGGTCAGACTGGTGCCACCATAGGTCCCAGAGTGGTCAGACTGGTGCCACCATAGGTCCCAGAGTGGTCAGACTGGTGCCACCATAGGTCCCAGAGTGGTCAGACTGGTGCCACCATAGGTCCCAGAGTGGTCAGACTGGTGCCACCATAGGTCCCAGAGTGGTCAGACTGGTGCCACCATAGGTCCCAGATTGGTCAGACTGGTGCCACCATAGGTCCCAGAGTGGTCAGACTGGTGCCACCATAGGTCCCAGAGCGGTCAGACTGGTGCCACCATAGGTCCCAGAGCGGTCAGACTGGTTCCACCATAGGTCCCAGAGTGGTCAGACTGGTGCCACCATAGGTCCCAGAGTGGTCAGACTGGTGCCACCATAGGTCCCAGAGCGGTCAGACTGGTGCCACCATAGGTCCCAGAGGGGTCAGACTGGTGCCACCATAGGTCCCAGAGCGGTCAGACTGGTGCCACCATAGGTCCCAGAGTGGTCAGACTGGTGCCACCATAGGTCCCAGAGCGGTCAGACTGGTGCCACCATAGGTCCCAGAGCGGTCAGACTGGTGCCACCATAGGTCCCAGAGTGGTCAGACTGGTGCCACCATAGGTCCCAGAGCGGTCAGACTGGTGCCACCATAGGTCTCAGAGCGATGGGGCAATTTTTACCACCTGGGGCCTGGAGTTTTTCCTTATATGTTAACCTAACTAGGAAAACTCTGGACCCTATATGATGGTTTAGACCAGAGCTGTGATCTTACTCCTGCTGACTAGACATCCCCAACACAGAGGAAGAGGAGGAGGAGGAAGAGGACAGGAGCTCGGGTCTATTTGAGGGGACAGTTCATGATATGGTTCTAGAGTATTTGGCTTGCCAGTACCCGATATCTTGAGATAGACTGTGGATGCCTGACAAGTTAGTGTTTTG
The DNA here is from genome assembly GCF_036934945.1 of Oncorhynchus masou masou. Classification (NCBI taxonomy): domain Eukaryota; kingdom Metazoa; phylum Chordata; class Actinopteri; order Salmoniformes; family Salmonidae; genus Oncorhynchus; species Oncorhynchus masou. The sequence goes on from NC_088214.1 coordinate 12,247,497, forward strand.
GTATTTCAGTGTACTGGATTAGCTACGTAAACAAGTTAACCAACTCCCTATTCACCTCAACACTTCCCTCTTTTGTCTATAATGTAGCAAGTGTGCATAATGAACAGGCCACCTAACTAACCCCCCACTCTTTAGTAAAAGTGACACAGATGTGGTTATATGGAGTGGTTATTTCATCAGTACAATAGTAAGACAGGATGCACTGTCTCTATCTAAGTCATATTGCACAACTGACATGCTATATATATATAAAAGGTGTACGATTTGGTAAAGTGTTTCCAAAGGAACATCTAAAACGTGGATTTAGACAATGTCTTCATCCTGGTATTGTGCTGTTATTACTGTAGCCTGCAGCAGAGCCCCCCCGAACCCAGACAGTGAGTGGGATCTGGGAGGTAGTGTGAGTTTGGCTTGTCTCTGTTGTCAAGACCCAGTCCCAGAGCATCACAGACCCTCACCACATCCCAGGTTGGTGTCAATACATTGACTAACTCCCAAACTGGCACAGACGCTGTTCTATTGATAATACAGCTGACAACATCCTGGGTGTTGAAGTGACGCTGATGTTGGGTTTATTCTGGGATGTAGAGGACAGTAAGTCCAGAGACAGACAGTGGGTTTGGGAGCTCTGACTTGAGTCGCCCAGTCACAGGACAATCCCAACCAAAACGCCATACAGAAAGGTACAGTTCCCTACATACCTGGAGGGAGGCAAGCTATTTGAGTGGACATTTCAGTAATTTATTAATAATTCAAATGTATGAAATGTATGTTGTTGTTTTTATCACCTATCCTCAGGCTCCAGTTCCAGTCTGATGGGGCCTCCAGTCCTGTGGGAATGAGTGACAGCGAAGGCTCCTGCTCCAACCTGCAGACAATGGTCCATCTGACTGGGGATATTGGAGAGAGGAGGCCCAGCCTACAGACTACTATCCATCTGACTGGGGATATTGGAGAGAGGAGGCCCAGTCTACAGACTACTATCCATCTGACTGGGGATATTGGAGAGAGGAGGCCCAGCCTGCAGACTACTATCCATCTGACTGGGGATATTGGAGAGAGGAGGCCCAGTCTACAGACTACTATCCATCTGACTGGGGATATTGGAGAGAGGGAGGCCCAGCCTACAGACTACTATCCATCTGACTGGGGATATTGGAGAGAGGAGGCCCAGCCTACAGACTACTATCCATCTGACTGGGGATATTGGAGAGAGGAGGCCCAGCCTACAGACTACTATCCATCTGACTGGGGATATTGGAGAGAGGAGGCCCAGCCTACAGACTACTATCCATCTGACTGGGGATATTGGAGAGAGGAGGCCCAGCCTGCAAACTACTATCCATCTGACTGGGGATATTGGAGAGAGGAGGCCCAGCCTACAGACTACTATCCATCTGACTGGGGATATTGGAGAGAGGAGGCCCAGTCTACAGACTACTATCCATCTGACTGGGGATATTGGAGAGAGGAGGCCCAGCCTACAGACTACTATCCATCTGACTGGGGATATTGGAGAGAGGAGGCCCAGTCTATAGACTACTATCCATCTGACTGGGGATATTGGAGAGAGGAGGCCCAGTCTACAGACTACTATCCATCTGACTGGGGATATTGGAGAGAGGAGGCCCAGTCTACAGACTACTATCCATCTGACTGGGGATATTGGAGAGAGGAGGCCCAGTCTACAGACTACTATCCATCTGACTGGGGATATTGGAGAGAGGAGGCCCAGTCTACAGACTACTATCCATCTGACTGGGGATATTGGAGAGAGGAGGCCCAGTCTACAAACTACTATCCATCTGACTGGGGATATTGGAGAGAGGAGGCCCAGTCTACAGACTACTATCCATCTGACTGGGGATATTGGAGAGAGGAGGCCCAGTCTACATACTACTATCCATCTGACTGGGGATATTGGAGAGAGGAGGCCCAGACTACAGACTACTATCCATCTGACTGGGGATATTGGAGAGAGGAGGCCCAGCCTACAGACTACTATCCATCTGACTGGGGATATTGGAGAGGGAGGCCCAGCCTACAGACTACTATCCATCTGACTGGGGATATTGGAGAGAGGAGGCCCAGCCTACAGACTACTATCCATCTGACTGGGGATATTGGAGAGAGGAGGCCCAGCCTACAGACTACTATCCATCTGACTGGGGATATTGGAGAGAGGAGGCCCAGCCTACAGACTACTATCCATCTGACTGGGGATATTGGAGAGAGGAGGCCCAGCCTACAGACTACTATCCATCTGACTGGGGATATTGGAGAGAGGAGGCCCAGCCTACAGACTACTATCCATCTGACTGGGGATATTGGAGAGAGGAGGCCCAGCCTACAGACTACTATCCATCTGACTGGGGATATTGGAGAGAGGAGGCCCAGCCTGCAGACTACTATCCATCTGACTGGGGATATTGGAGAGAGGAGGCCCAGCCTACAGACTACTATCCATCTGACTGGGGATATTGGAGAGAGGGAGGCCCAGCCTACAGACTACTATCCATCTGACTGGGGATATTGGAGAGAGGAGGCCCAGCCTACAGACTACTATCCATCTGACTGGGGATATTGGAGAGAGGAGGCCCAGTCTACAGACTACTATCCATCTGACTGGGGATATTGGAGAGAGGAGGCCCAGCCTGCAGACAATGGTCCATCTGACTGGGGATATTGGAGAGAGGAGGCCCAGTCTACAGACTACTATCCATCTGACTGGGGATATTGGAGAGAGGAGGCCCAGTCTACAGACTACTATCCATCTGACTGGGGATATTGGAGAGAGGAGGCCCAGTCTACAGACTACTATCCATCTGACTGGGGATATTGGAGAGAGGAGGCCCAGTCTACAAACTACTATCCATCTGACTGGGGATATTGGAGAGAGGAGGCCCAGTCTACAGACTACTATCCATCTGACTGGGGATATTGGAGAGAGGAGGCCCAGTCTACATACTACTATCCATCTGACTGGGGATATTGGAGAGAGGAGGCCCAGCCTACAGACTACTATCCATCTGACTGGGGATATTGGAGAGAGGAGGCCCAGCCTGCAGACTACTATCCATCTGACTGGGGATATTGGAGAGAGGAGGCCCAGCCTACAGACTACTATCCATCTGACTGGGGATATTGGAGAGAGGAGGCCCAGCCTACAGACTACTATCCATCTGTCTGGGGATATTGGAGAGAGGAGGCCCAGTCTACAGACTACTATCCATCTGACTGGGGATATTGGAGAGAGGAGGCCCAGCCTACAGACTACTATCCATCTGACTGGGGATATTGGAGAGAGGAGGCCCAGCCTACAGACTACTATCCATCTGACTGGGGATATTGGAGAGAGGCCCAGGCCCAGCCTGCAGACAATGGTCCATCTGACTGGGGATATTGGAGAGAGGAGGCCCAGTCTACAGACTACTATCCATCTGACTGGGGATATTGGAGAGAGGAGGCCCAGTCTACAGACTACTATCCATCTGACTGGGGATATTGGAGAGAGGAGGCCCAGTCTACAGACTACTATCCATCTGACTGGGGATATTGGAGAGAGGAGGCCCAGTCTACAAACTACTATCCATCTGACTGGGGATATTGGAGAGAGGAGGCCCAGTCTACAGACTACTATCCATCTGACTGGGGATATTGGAGAGAGGAGGCCAAGTCTACATACTACTATCCATCTGACTGGGGATATTGGAGAGAGGAGGCCCAGCCTACAGACTACTATCCATCTGACTGGGGATATTGGAGAGAGGAGGCCCAGCCTACAGACTACTATCCATCTGACTGGGGATATTGGAGAGAGGAGGCCCAGCCTACAGACTACTATCCATCTGACTGGGGATATTGGAGAGAGGAGGCCCAGCCTACAGACTACTATCCATCTGACTGGGGATATTGGAGAGAGGAGGCCCAGCCTACAGACTACTATCCATCTGACTGGGGATATTGGAGAGAGGAGGCCCAGTCTACAGACTACTATCCATCTGACTGGGGATATTGGAGAGAGGAGGCCCAGCCTACAGACTACTATCCATCTGACTGGGGATATTGGAGAGAGAAGGCCCAGCCTACAGACTACTATCCATCTGACTGGGGATATTGGAGAGAGGAGGCCCAGCCTACAGACTACTATCCATCTGACTGGGGATATTGGAGAGAGGAGGCCCAGCCTACAGACTACTATCCATCTGACTGGGGATATTGGAGAGAGGAGGCCCAGCCTACAGACTACTATCCATCTGACTGGGGATATTGGAGAGAGGAGCCCAGTCTACAGACTACTATCCATCTGACTGGGGATATTGGAGAGAGGAGGCCCAGCCTACAGACTACTATCCATCTGACTGGGGATATTGGAGAGAGGAGGCCCAGCCTACAGACTACTATCCATCTGACTGGGGATATTGGAGAGAGGAGGCCCAGCCTACAGACTACTATCCATCTGTCTGGGGATATTGGAGAGGAGGCCCAGCCTGCAGACTACTATCCATCTGACTGGGGATATTGGAGAGAGGCCCAGGAGACTGGGGATATTGGAGAGAGGGGAGGCCTGCAGACTACTATCCATCTGACTGGGGATATTGGAGAGAGGAGGCCCAGCCTACAGACTACTATCCATCTGACTGGGGATATTGGAGAGGAGGCCCAGCCTACAGACTACTATCCATCTGACTGGGGATATTGGAGAGAGGAGGCCCAGCCTACAGACTACTATCCATCTGACTGGGGATATTGGAGAGAGGAGGCCCAGCCTACAGACTACTATCCATCTGACTGGGGATATTGGAGAGAGGAGGCCTACAGACTACTATCCATCTGACTGGGGATATTGGAGAGAGGAGGCCCAGCCTGTCTATCCATCTGACTGGGAGCCTACAGACTACTATCCATCTGACTGGGGATATTGGAGAGAGGAGGCCCAGCCTACAGACTACTATCCATCTGACTGGGGATATTGGAGAGAGGAGGCCCAGCCTACAGACTACTATCCATCTGACTGGGGATATTGGAGAGAGGAGGCCCAGCCTACAGACTACTATCCATCTGACTGGGGATATTGGAGAGAGGAGGCCCAGCCTACAGACTACTATCCATCTGACTGGGGATATTGGAGAGAGGAGGCCCAGCCTGCAGACTACTATCCATCTGACTGGGGATATTGGAGAGAGGAGGCCCAGCCTACAGACTACTATCCATCTGACTGGGGATATTGGAGAGAGGAGGCCCAGCCTACAGACTACTATCCATCTGACTGGGGATATTGGAGAGAGGAGGCCCAGCCTACAGACTACTATCCATCTGACTGGGGATATTGGAGAGAGGAGGCCCAGTCTACAGACTACTATCCATCTGACTGGGGATATTGGAGAGAGGAGGCCCAGCCTGCAGACAATGGTCCATCTGACTGGGGATATTGGAGAGAGGAGGCCCAGTCTACAGACTACTATCCATCTGACTGGGGATATTGGAGAGAGGAGGCCCAGTCTACAGACTACTATCCATCTGACTGGGGATATTGGAGAGAGGAGGCCCAGACTCCCAGCCTACAGACTACTATCCATCTGACTGGGGATATTGGAGAGAGGAGGCCCAGTCTACAAACTACTATCCATCTGACTGGGGATATTGGAGAGAGGAGGCCCAGTCTACAGACTACTATCCATCTGACTGGGGATATTGGAGAGAGGAGGCCCAGTCTACATACTACTATCCATCTGACTGGGGATATTGGAGAGAGGAGGCCCAGCCTACAGACTACTATCCATCTGACTGGGGATATTGGAGAGAGGAGGCCCAGCCTGCAGACTACTATCCATCTGACTGGGGATATTGGAGAGAGGAGGCCCAGCCTACAGACTACTATCCATCTGACTGGGGATATTGGAGAGAGGAGGCCCAGCCTACAGACTACTATCCATCTGTCTGGGGATATTGGAGAGAGGAGGCCCAGTCTACAGACTACTATCCATCTGACTGGGGATATTGGAGAGAGGAGGCCCAGCCTACAGACTACTATCCATCTGACTGGGGATATTGGAGAGAGGAGGCCCAGCCTACAGACTACTATCCATCTGACTGGGGATATTGGAGAGAGGAGGCCCAGCCTGCAGACAATGGTCCATCTGACTGGGGATATTGGAGAGAGGAGGCCCAGTCTACAGACTACTATCCATCTGACTGGGGATATTGGAGAGAGGAGGCCCAGTCTACAGACTACTATCCATCTGACTGGGGATATTGGAGAGAGAGGCCCAGTCTACAGACTACTATCCATCTGACTGGGGATATTGGAGAGAGGAGGCCCAGTCTACAAACTACTATCCATCTGACTGGGGATATTGGAGAGAGGAGGCCCAGTCTACAGACTACTATCCATCTGACTGGGGATATTGGAGAGAGGAGGCCAAGTCTACATACTACTATCCATCTGACTGGGATATTGGAGAGAGGAGGCCCAGCCTACAGACTACTATCCATCTGACTGGGGATATTGGAGAGAGGAGGCCCAGCCTACAGACTACTATCCATCTGACTGGGGATATTGGAGAGAGGAGGCCCAGCCTACAGACTACTATCCATCTGACTGGGGATATTGGAGAGAGGAGGCCCAGCCTACAGACTACTATCCATCTGACTGGGGATATTGGAGAGAGGAGGCCCAGCCTACAGACTACTATCCATCTGACTGGGGATATTGGAGAGAGGGAGGCCCAGTCTACAGACTACTATCCATCTGACTGGGGATATTGGAGAGGGAGGCCCAGCCTACAGACTACTATCCATCTGACTGGGGATATTGGAGAGAGGAGGCCCAGCCTACAGACTACTATCCATCTGACTGGGGATATTGGAGAGGAGGCCCAGCCTACAGACTACTATCCATCTGACTGGGGATATTGGAGAGGAGGCCCAGCCTACAGACTACTATCCATCTGACTGGGGATATTGGAGAGAGGAGGCCCAGCCTACAGACTACTATCCATCTGACTGGGGATATTGGAGAGAGGAGGCCCAGTCTACAGACTACTATCCATCTGACTGGGGATATTGGAGAGAGGAGGCCCAGCCTACAGACTACTATCCATCTGACTGGGGATATTGGAGAGAGGAGGCCCAGCCTACAGACTACTATCCATCTGACTGGGGATATTGGAGAGAGGAGGCCCAGCCTACAGACTACTATCCATCTGTCTGGGGATATTGGAGAGAGGAGGCCCAGCCTGCAGACTACTATCCATCTGACTGGGGATATTGGAGAGAGGAGGCCCAGCCTACAGACTACTATCCATCTGACTGGGGATATTGGAGAGAGGAGGCCCAGCCTACAGACTACTATCCATCTGTCTGGGGATATTGGAGAGAGGAGGCCCAGTCTACAGACTACTATCCATCTGACTGGGGATATTGGAGAGAGGAGGCCCAGCCTACAGACTACTATCCATCTGACTGGGGATATTGGAGAGAGGAGGCCCAGCCTACAGACTACTATCCATCTGACTGGGGATATTGGAGAGAGGAGGCCCAGCCTGCAGACAATGGTCCATCTGACTGGGGATATTGGAGAGAGGAGGCCCAGTCTACAGACTACTATCCATCTGACTGGGGATATTGGAGAGAGGAGACCCAGTCTACAGACTACTATCCATCTGACTGGGGATATTGGAGAGAGGAGGCCCAGCCTGCAGACTACTATCCATCTGACTGGGGATATTGGAGAGAGGAGGCCCAGCCTGCAGACTACTATCCATCTGACTGGGGATATTGGAGAGAGGAGGCCCAGCCTGCAGATGCCTCCTCAGTTGTACAGGACTGCAGTGGACTACTGACTGACCAGACCTAGTCAGAGTGTTCCTGTTAAACGTCATGGTGAGTGGTGAAGATTCACACAGCTTCTGCTGTGGTCCTAGTGGAAGTGTTGATGTTTTCCCTGTAGAGGCAGTACATCTGGGCAAAGGTTCGTCTAAAAACACTGAGTATTCAACTCAAGAGTAAACTTGACCTTATGAAAATGATAACCAGGACTGGCTCCCAGGTAATAAGGCTTAACATCATTGTGACCAAAACCCTAATGTTTTTGAGTTGACTAACCTCACTCTCGTGATGTCTCTCCAGTGAGGCGATGCAGGCCATACAGTCGGAGGTGTCCCAACTGAGGAGAGGAACCTGGAAGAGGGTCTGGTCCAGCTGCTCCACCTCTCCCAGAGGATGAACTACCTTACCTCCAGATACAGACAGAACAGACAGGACAGAAGGCTTAAAACCAAGCTGTTGATGCCTTCTAGTGCCACTGTGTAATTTAGTTTTAGTTTGGTTAGCATGTAATTGAGATATTGCTTATATTAGCATGTAATGTTAGTCATTGTAAATGTAATCTCGGTTAAGCCAGAACTAAAGTCTTACGTTTTTGGTCAGATGCTCAATTAAGTTATTGGTCCATACATGTTAAGATAAGAGATAAAGAGATGCTAGAATGAGGAGTGGAACCAGAGTGAGGAGCTTGACCCTCTCTCTTTGTAAGTTATGGGCGGAGTCGGACCTCTTTGAGAACATGCTGCCATTCCACAGTACACCACTAGGTGGAGAGGGAGCAGCAAGCTCTACTCCTACGGACAGACCAGGAAAACCCAGAGCAAAAAAACACTGCAATACAGGTTGGTGGTCCTAGTATTGACTTTCTGCTAATGGGTGTAAAATACAGGGAACAGTTGGAAAAACAACAGTGATTCTCACATTATATGTTTAACAAAATATTAAATTAGTTGAGTCAGATTTTGGTCATTCAGTTTGCAGAAAGTTATCTTCGGTGGTCCTGAAGGTAGTTGTGCTTGTTTCTCTATTCATTTTACAATCCGAGAAATGTTCTCTGGAGACCTCCGATCTCACCCACCCAGTCCTCCAGCATTGCAGCACTCATACAAGAACCCAAGCTACAGATCTCCATGTAAGGACCAGCAACCAATCCACCTCTGCCCATATGACACTGTCATGACTGGGCCTCATCATGACTACTTTATTAATTTCATTATCACTTCACAATTTAAAGATGCACTATGCAGAAATCAAAGACCAAGGAGAAGAACAGCTGAGATGCATCCCACCCAGTGTTGTCTACTCCGACACTATGTTCTCTCACTCACTCACTCACTCACTCACAGTGTGAGAGCAGCAGGTGCTGTCTGTCTCCCACCACAGAAGGAGCTCTACCCAGTCAGACTCACCTCTACTGCCCAGCAATGTGTTTTCCAGCGGACACTTCCCCCAGCTCTCAACCCCCCCCCAGGACCGAGGCAGAGCAAGCAGGCACAGGGCCAACAAGGTGAGGCTGCCACATGGAGATAGAACATTCTTTCAACATCAATGGGTACCAGTCATGTTACCTGGTATTTACTGAGGAATTCTGAGGTAAAAATGGGTTAAATGCGGAAGTCACATTTCAGTTGAATACATTCAGTTGGACAACTGACTAGGTATCCCCTTTCCCACTTAACCCGCACTGTAATAGTCATGTCAAAGTATTATGCAAAGAAAAGGAATCCTAAAGGAATCAAACAACTATTTGTTGGTTCATGTCATGTGACCATCATTACATCATCAATTTACAATTAGAAAAACTTCTGAATGTCTTTTAGTGATGAAAACATGCTTTCCAGATGTTGAAGTTTTTAGAAGATTGTTGTATTAGAGAAATTTGACTGAATCTGATCATTTTATTTTAAATTAAATTATTTACAAACAGTTATTTTGCAAATGTCAAATGTTTTAAAAGATAACATTTTGGTGTCGCAAAATTGCCCCCATATTCAGAGGCCGGTGTGTGTTAAGATGAACATAAGAGGGACGGTTCACACAGGAGTCTATTCTACTGTAACTTTGCAACCATTTGCTTGGTAACAACAGCTACCTCAGTACTATTATTACTACCAGTATCATTCAGCCACCTCAACCTATTGCCTCTATGGCCGCAGGACATCCCTATCACACTATTCCAGTACTACCCAGCCAACTGTCCATCCACCATTCCCCTACACAAAGGGACAGAGATTATGTTGATAAAAACTAGGCCAGATTTAGAATATTACATTACAGAAAAAAAGCCCCTTCACTTCTGAGAATGTGTATCGACTTTGGTCCCCCTTAACTATAATTTGTTCACCTGACACCCTCCCGCCCATTGTTTTCACCCTGTGGATATCGCAGACAAAACCGACACTTATTGAGTTTTCCTATCAGACGTCTTTGTGTTCCCCTTGCTCTGTCCCAGCCCGGTGCCAAGTTGTGTGTTTTGTTGTAGAATATTCTGTTTCCCTGTTGTTCTCTTCTGGGTGTCTGAGGAGAAGTGTCCGGGAAACATGCCTAACCGTCCCGTCCAATTTTCTTTTAGATATAGGTGATTTCCCTAGACCTACAGACATCAACACACAGCCCTTCTCTTAGATATGATCTTAAACAACACAAAACAGTTCAAATCAAATCAAATTTATTTGTCACATACACATGGTTAGCAGATGTTAATGCGAGTTTAGCGAAATGCTTGTGCTTCTAGTTCCGACAATGCAGTAATAACCAAGTTCATTTTCCTGGGGGCTTGGGATTCTTTCATGCCCTGTGGTCGTGGATTCCTGTAAAAGACCTAACTTACCGCAATATCACATTTTCCTCTCTGAAGACACTGAAACCATTTCATTATATCTCTCATTAGTAGGTCAAACCAGAGGTGGCCAGATCAGCTCCAGGTCGGTCACTAATCCATAAAACGTCACTTTCACAGCTATCACACTGATACTGTCCATGTGTCCTCCCAGAGGTGTGAAACTGCCCTGTGACCTTGAGGTGTCTGTCAACACCTTGATTATGCCAGTTGGTTGTCTTCCAGCTGAGTTACCTATCTACCATTCTGCTCCCTCGAAGGGCTGTGTACTGAAGCCTGATCTGGTGTGTTCTCTGGGGGGGGGGGACCATGGTCCACCATGACATCCACATAAAAGGAGACTAGTGCAAGCGGAAGTCTAAGTGCTGTGCCCCCACAGTGTTAAATCGGATCCCTACACAATCAAACACAAATGTAAGGACATATTGTGCCGCCACACTCAAACCTGATCTAAGAGGACAGACCACCAACTTTTTCAGTCGCCTGCCACTGGCCAGTGCTTGGTGTTTGTGTATGTCTTGTCATAGCAGTAGTACTAACACAGAAAAACACACTTTACACATTTTCTTTTTGAAACAACACGGGAACTGACAATCACACCTGACAATAATCCTCCAAATTGCATGTGAATGAACTCCCATGGTTGAGTGGTCCAACCCCTGTCTACCTCGGGTAAGTCCTTTAGGACTTTCTTCTAGATAATGTCAGGACCCGGTTTTGAACCTGGGTCTCCGGAGTGAGAAACAGTCACTTAACCAACTGAGCCACGAATAGTCAGCAGAACCCAGAAGATGAGGCAGACACAGCAGTACTTAAGACGGTGAATTTAATAAAGAAAAAAATCCTAAAATACAAAAAATGGCAAATCCAAAAGGTGGTAGGAAAAACACAAAAAGACCTCAAAAGAAACTCACCAAAAAATAAACAAAAACAAAAAACAGAATACCACAAGAACTTCACCCGGAATCGACAAGAGCACACAGAACACTAGGGCAGGGTGCTAACATACAAACACAGAGCACAGAACTGAGGGAAACAAAGGGTTTAAATACAATCAGGGGAAACGAGACACAGGTGCAAACAATAATGGGGATCAAGGGAAAAACACAGGGACAAAAAGCACAATGGGGACATCTACTGACAAAAACCCGGAACAACCTAGCCAAATCCTGACAGAATCCCCCCTAGGAACGGCTCCTGACGTTCCTACCAGCTCTCTCAGGGTGGAGGACCCTGAACTGACGAATGAGGTCAGGGTCCAGGATGTCTTTGGCAGGAACCCAGGAGCGCTCCTCAGGACCGTAGCCTTCCCAGTCCACCAGATACTGCCAGGACCGCTGCACCCGGCGGGAATCCAGTATCCGGTGGACGGTATAAGCCCGGCTGGCCTCCAATGACACGAGGCGCAGGGGGGGAGGTCTGTCTGCCGGGACAAGGGGAGAAAAAACAACAGGTTTTAACAATGACACATGAAATGTGGGATTAATCTTAAGGGATCTGGGTAAGTGTAGGCGATAAGAAACTGGGTTAACTCTCCTGGCAACCTTGAAGGGACCGATGTATTTTTGGGACAGCTTGCGAGACTCCACCCGTAGAGGTAAGTCTCTTGTGGAAAGCCAGACTCTCTGGCCGGGCGCAGGTAGGCCCGGGACGGCGACGTCTGTTGGCTTGTTGTTGATACCTCTGTGAGGAACGCATCAGATTAAGACGGGTCTTCCTCCACATAAGCCGACAGCGTCTGACGAACCTCAAGGCTGAAGGCACTCTGACTTCTGCCTCCTGGTCCGGGAACAATGGAGGAGCATAGCCAAACTGACACTCGTGCGGGGACATACCAGTGGAGGAGGAGCGCAAGGTGTTGTGCGCGTATTCGGCCCAAACAATAAAGGATGACCATGTGGACGGGTTGTCACGAGTCATACATCGGAGGGTGGTTTCCAGCTCTTGATTCATCCTCTCTGTTTGGCCGTTGGACTCCGGATGGTACCCTGAAGATAGACTGGCAGAAGCCCCCATAAGTTGGCAGAAGGCCTTCCAAAACCTTGAGGCGAACTGGGGACCTCTGTCAGAAACCACATCTTGAGGAATGCCGAAGACTCGGAACACATGATTAATTACCAACTCAGCCGTTTCCTTGGCAGAAGGTAACTTAGTCAGAGGGACGAACCTGGCCGCCTTTGAAAACCTGTCGATTATGACTAGGATAGTAGTATTGCCATGGGATGGAGGAAGTCCAGTAATAAAGTCCAATGAGATATGGGACCAGGGTCTGTGGGGAACAGGTAAAGGGTGAAGGAGTCCTTGAGGGCGGAGGTGAGAAGATTTGCCCTGGCAGCACACGGGGCAGGCATTGACGAAAGTGGCAACGTCTTCTCTTATGGTAGGCCACCAGAACTTACGCTGGATGAACTCCAAGGTGCGACCTACGCCCGGATGACAGGTGAGGCGAGAGGAGTGCCCCCACAGAAGGACCTGAGTCCTCACTGCCTTGGGGACAAACAACCGATTGGCAGGACCTCCTTTAGGGTCCGGTTCGCTAGCTTGAGCACGTCTCACAGTATCCTCAACTTGCCACGAGATCGGAGCCACAATCTTAGCAGCAGGAAGGACAGGCATGTCCGTGTCATCTCGAATGGCAGGAGCGTAGACTCGGGACAGGGCATCCGGTTTGAGATTCTTCGACCCGGGCCGATAGGTGAGGATAAACTGGAATCGATTGAAGAAAAGAGACCATCTAGCTTGTCTAGAGTTCAACCGCTTCGCCTGCTGGATATACTCCAGATTTTTGTGGTCCGTAAGCACTTGAAACGGGTGAGAAGCCCCCTCGAGCCAGTGTCTCCATTCCTTCAATGCCATCTTAACCGCTAGGAGTTCACGATCCCCACATCGTAGTTCCTCTCAGTCGGGGTAAGCCGGTGTGAGAAGAAAGCGCACGGATGAAGCTTCTTGTCTTCACCCCTCTGAGACAGGACAGCTCCAACACCAACCTCTGATGCGTCTACCTCCACCACAAATGGTTCATCCGTAGTCGGTAGTATCAGGATGGGAGCATAGAGGACGCGCTGCTTGAGTCCTTGGAAGGCCGTCTCAGCTTCTCTTCCCCACACAAACCTTGCATTGCCACCTTTGGTTAAAGCTGAGAGAGGAGCTGCCACCAAACTGAAGTTCTTGATGAACTTGCGGTAAAAGTTTGTGAAGCCCAGGAAACGCTGAACATCCTTAACGGATTTGGGGTGGGCCAATCCGCTACCGCCCCTACCTTCCTAGGGTCCATTTGGACTCGACCGGGTTCCACTACAAATCCCAGGAATTGTACTCGGGATGAATGGAATTCACATTTTTCCGGCTTAACGTACAGATGGCTGTCCAGGAGGCGTTTGAGTACTTGTCTGACATGCTTAGTGTGTTCTTGAAGGGAGCTCGAAAAGATGAGGATGTCATCCAAGTAAACGAACACAAATATGTTAAGCATATCCCTAAGCACATCGTTTATGAGCGCTTGGAACACCGCTGGGGGCGTTGGTCAGGCCGAAGGGCATCACCAAGTATTCATAGTGACCAGTAGGCGTGTTGAAAGCGGTCTTCCACTCGTCACCAGGTCTGATCCGCACAAGATGGTATGCGTTCCGCAGGTCAAGCTTAGTGAAAACAACTGCTTCCTGGAGCAGCTCGAAGGCTGTGGCCATAAGGGGTAGCGGGTAACGGTTATGGACGGTTATGTCATTGAGTCCCCGGTAGTCGATGCAAGGACGTAATCCACCATCTTTCTTGGCCACAAAGAAAAACCCTGCTCCCGCCGGGGAGGTTGATGGACGCATGAGGCCTGCTTCCAGAGAGTCCTTGATGTAGGTATCCATAGCAGCTCGTTCGGGTGGAGATAGGGAAAGATCCGACCCCTGGGGGGCAAGTGCCCGGAAACAGGTCGATGGGGCAATCGTAAGATCTATGGGGTGGTAGCATGGTGGCCCTCTGTTTGCTAAACACCAGTTTGAGGTCATGGTAACACTCGGGAACTCGGGTCAGGTCGATGGATTCTAAAGACTCGGGAGTAGAACTCGGGAATTCTGGAAAATACAAGTAGCTTGGCACGTAGGACCCCACTGCTTGATAGTGCCCACAGACCAGTCGATGTGAGGGTTATGGCTGTGAAGCCAGGGGTATCCAAGGACGAGAGGGAACTCGGAACAGGAGATCAAATGAAAGTTCATCAATTCCTGGTGTTGTGAAACTGAAAGTCTCAAGGAGGTAGTGACATGAGTGACAAGTCCAGATCCCAAGGGCTTCCATCCAATGTAGTAACCCTCATGGGGTCACTTAGAGGTTCGGAGGAACGCCATTCTCCTTCGCCCAGACACCATCCATGAAGTTACCTGCGGCTCCAGAGTCTACCAAGGCTTGAAGGTGAAGCTTGTGGTTGTCCCAGGAGAGGGTGACTGGAATGAGCAGACGGGAGTTGGACGGATGGGAGGAGGTTATGTTTCCCGTTACAGTTCCCCCGGTCTGTACGGGACAGAGCGTTTCCCTGGAGCCCGGGACACGTGGAACGGAAATGGCCCGGTTTGCCGCAATATAGACAGCGTCGCTCCCTCATCCGGCGGTCTCTCTCAGCCTGGGAGATGCGTCCAATCTGCATGGGTTCCGGTGGAGCCAGCGATGATAAAGGTGGGGACTCGGAGCTGGGACTGATAGGGGCTAGAGGTCTACGGTTGAGTTCTCTCTCTCTCAGACGCTGGTCAATGCGTGAGGCCAACTTGATCAGGGACTCGAGATTGTCCGGTGGTTCCCGAGTGGCCAGTTCATCTTGGATAGTGTCGGAAAGGCCTTTCAGAAAGCACACCGTGAGCGCCTCGTTGTTCCAGCCACTCGCTGCTGCCACCGTGCGGAACTGGATGGCATAGTCCGTCACGCTGCGCCAACCTTGATGGAGAGTCAGGAGCTGTTTGGCTGAGTCAGAACCACTGCTTGGGCCTTGAAACACTCGTTTGAATTCCTCAGCAAAGGCAGATTAGCTGGCACAGCAGGAACTATGGGCATCCCACACAGCAGTAGCCCAGGCCAGGGCTTTTTCCGACAGCAGGGTAATGATATATGCGATCTTAGACCGGTCGGTGGGAAACGACGAAGGTTGCAGCTCAAAGGAGAGAGAACATTGAGTGAGAAAGCCTTTACAAGCACTTGGATCACCTGAGAACCGTTGGGGAGGTGGAAGACGAGGTTCAGCCAGGGGGTTAACTGCCATGGGTACGTGAACCTGAGGTACTGGGACGGGAACCGTTGCCGGGGTAAGTCGATCAGATATCTGCTTTATGGAAGTCAGCATCTCCGACAGAAGATGAGAATGTCTAGCCATTAAGGCCTCTTGCTGAACCAGGGCGGCTTCGTGGCGTTGGACAGTCTCCTGGTGGTGGGACAGCGTGGCAAAAAGGTCCTGGGAACTGGCTGCCTCTGGGTTCATTTTTGGCTCTGTGTTTCTGTCAGAACCCAGAAGATGAGGCAGACACAGCAGTACTTAAGACGGTGAATTTAATAAAGAAAAAAATCCTAAAATACAAAAAATGGCAAATCCAAAAGGTGGTAGGAAAAACACAAAAAGACCTCAAAAGAAACTCACCAAAAAATAAACAAAAACAAAAAACAGAATACCACAAGAACTTCACCCGGAATCGACAAGAGCACACAGAACACTAGGGCAGGGTGCTAACATACAAACACAGAGCACAGAACTGAGGGAAACAAAGGGTTTAAATACAATCAGGGGAAACGAGACACAGGTGCAAACAATAATGGGGATCAAGGGAAAAACACAGGGACAAAAAGCACAATGGGGACATCTACTGACAAAAACCCGGAACAACCCTGGCCAAATCCTGACAGATAAGCCCTTTTGTTGAAATCTCATTGGGAAAAGGGAGATATATATATCACTTATAGTAGCCGTGACAACAGTACAATGGGCCTGGAGATAGGCTACTAGGCTAAGGGCATTGGGCCAGTAACCACAAGTTGTTGGTTTGAATCCCCAAGCCGACTAGGTGAGAAATGTGTCGATATACCCTTGAGCAAGGCACTTAACTCTAATTGCTCCTGTAAGTCACTCTGGATAAGAACGTCTGTGTAACGATTGTCGTCAGGAGAAGGAGAAGAGGACCAAGGTGCAGCGTGGTAAGTATTCATAATACTTTTAATAAATACAATTACTTGAACAAAAAAACAACACGACAAACAAACAGTTCTGCAAGGTGCAATACACACAAAACAGAAAACAACTACCCACAACCCATAGTGGGAAAACAGGCTGCCTAAGTATGGTTCTCAATCAGAGACAACGATTGACAGCTGCCTCTGATTGGGAACCATACCAGGCCAAACACATAGAAATCTAACACACAGAACAAAACATAGAATGCCCACCCCAACTCACGCCCTGACCAAACTAAAACAGAGACATAAAAAAGGAAACACTGGTTCTGACAATAGAAAAAGCACTCACTATGAATAGAGGACAATAGTATTAGTTTAATGTTTTAGGAAGGACATTTTCTGGCCTGTATCCCCTATTTATCAAACTACCAATATGACCTCAAGTGTCCGTCACCAAGCCTAGGGATTCATCTGACATTTATAAGTAGAGGTACAACCAGGGAAAGAAAACATGTAAATGAAGCATCACATATCAGTTGCCATGGACAGGGGAGCAGGTCTCTCCTAAATGGACCATTCTAATCTTGATGGGATCACCTACAAGGCTGTAATAAATCATAACAATAGAAATCAGAAACTCAGATCAGATCTAAGTTTCAGATCTATCTCTGTAAAGTTTCTCTCTTTGTTCTTGGTTCACAGCCTTATCCATGCTTGATCCTTTTTTCCCCCATTTACTCAAACACACCCACACCTGTTCATGCTTAGAATTAGTAGTGACTCATCAATGGTTCATATTTGCATCTTCTGTTAGCTAAGGGATTCTTGGAGAAACCTTTAATGGTTCGACGTAGCAACGGGTTCCTGGGGGATCCCTGGAGGGGAGGCGTGACTTAGAATTTTAGTTAGGTGTTTGGCCACCCGTTAGAGTAAATTTCAATCCTGTTCATCTGTTCTGTTGTGTCATCACATGTTAAGGTTGAACAATGACAGTTTGGTAGCTTTAATGAGGCTAACAGAGGTGTATGAGTTCCTCAAGAGCCTATGCAAATCCCAAAGTTGGAATAGTTACCACTTTATTACAATACGTAATCAGCAATGCTAATATTAATAATATTATAATCAAAAACATAATATGTAAAGATATTCAAGGATGGTTGGCCAAAAATAACTATCTGAAAAGCCACGCTTCCAATAAGCCACGCCTCTAATCTGATTGTCTGTCACCTCTACAATAAAGGATAAGGAATGTTCAAAATTGAAACCCTCCCATGACAATAAAGTTCAGGTTTGAACCTTTACATAGGGGTTCCTCAAATAGACCCTTTTCAGAAGCGTTCCTCGAGGAACCTTTTTAAACTAGAATGTTTCCACTGGTGTGGCAACCCAAAAGCTCCAGACACCTTTACTTCTAGAGTGTAGGATCTGACTTAGAGAACCACGCATGACAGAGACATAGTCACTGGGTTACAGGGAGTATTCAGTTCAAGCTCTACCATTGAATTACATGTAAAAGAAAGACATCTCACATGTAAATAGGTGTCTGTCAGTACCAAACAATTAACCTTCACTGTATGACATGGAACACCTGCTAGTATTCAAGTTTCTTCACATCTTAACTGATAACCTTGCTGCATATGAGGTTAATAATTTCCTTCATTACCAGACCAGTCTTTGTCATCAGTCTTTGGCGCTTTGTATTCGATTTTAATAAATAGGATACTTTCGGACACACAGTACTGCTGTGGACTGTGGTGAGTAACAAAGTGAGCCTACTGGGTTAGATAATGGGTGATACTGAGGCCTGTGACCAGTAACAAGATGGAGCCAGAGAGGATGGCTGCCGTTTCATGGGCTCTTAATTAACCAACAGTGCTATTTTGTTTGTTTGTTCACATTGTTTGAAACATATTTTGTACATAATGTTGCTGCAAACGTCTCTTATGACCAAAAAGAGCTTCTAGAAATCAGAACAGCAATTACTAACCTTGAACTGGACGAAGAATTTCTCTTTAATGAGTCAGACGAGAGGGATTTACTCCAGACACCCAAACAGGCCCACATCCCCGTCATTTGCAGGAGAAAAAGACACAAGAGGTGCCTTGTGAGTATCCGCCGACGATTGGCTAATCTTCCCTTGCCATCCGTACTACTAGCCAACATACAATCGCTGGATAATAAATTGGACGAACTCCTACCAATGGGACATTAAATACTATAATATATTATCTTATCAAATTTATTTCAAATCAAATCTATTTATTTAGCCCTTCGTAGATCAGATGATATCTCAAAGTGCTGTACAGAAACCCAGCCTAAAACCCCAAACAGCAAGCAATGCAGGTGTTGAAGCACGTTGGCTAGGAAAAACTCCCTAGAAAGGCCAAAACCCAGGAAGAAACCTAGAGAGGAACCAGGCTATGAGGGTGGCTAGTCCTCTTCTGGCTGTGCCGAGTGGAGATTAAAACAGAACATGGCCAAGATGTTCAAATGTTCATAAATGAACAGCATGGTCAAATAATAGATCTGGGACAGGTAGCACGTCCGGTGAACAGGTCAGGATTCCATAGCCACAGGCAGAACAGTTGAAACTGGAGCAGCAGCACGGCCAGGTGGACTGAGGACAGCAAGGAGTCATCATGCCAGGTAGTCCTGAGGTATGGTCCAAGGGCTCAGGTCCTCCGAGAAAGTGAAAGAAAGAGAGAAAGAGAGAATTAGAGAGAGCATACTTAAATTCACACAGGACACCGGATAAGACAGGAGAAGTACTCCAGATATAACAAACTGACCCTAGCCCCCCGACACAAACTACTGCAACATAAATACTGGAGGCTGAGACAGGAGGGGTCAGGAGACACTGTGGCCACATCCAATGATACCCCTGGACAGGACTGAACAGGAAGGATATAACCACACCCACTTTTCCAAAGCACAGCTCCCACACCACTAGAGGGATATCTTCAAACACCAACTTACCATCCTGATGAACAGGAAGGATATAACCACACCCACTTTTCCAAAGCACAGCTCCCACACCACTAGAGGGATATCTTCAAACACCAACTTACCATCCTGAGACAAGGCCGAGTATAGCCCACAAAGATCTCCGCCACGGCACAACACAAGGGGGGATGCCAACCCAGACAGGAAGATCACATCAGTGACTCAACCCACTCAAGTGACGCACCCCTCCTAGGGACGGCATGAAAGAGCACCAGTAAACCAGTGACTCAGCCCCTGTAATAGGATTAGAGGCAGAGAATCCCAGTGGAGAGAGGGGAACCGACCAGGCAGAGACAGCAAGGGTGGTTCGTTGCTCCAGAGCCTTTCTGT
Source organism: Oncorhynchus masou masou (assembly GCF_036934945.1). Taxonomy (NCBI): domain Eukaryota; kingdom Metazoa; phylum Chordata; class Actinopteri; order Salmoniformes; family Salmonidae; genus Oncorhynchus; species Oncorhynchus masou. The sequence goes on from NC_088214.1 coordinate 12,267,637, forward strand.
TCACCTTCACACTCCTGGGCCAGGCTACACTCGATCATATGACCCACTGAAGAGATGAGTCTTCAGTAAAGACTTAAAGGTTGAGACCGAGTTTGCGTCTCTCACATGGGTAGGCAGACCATTCCATAAAAATTGAGCTCTATAGGAGAAAGCCCTGCCTCCAGCTGTTTGCTTAGAAATTCTAGGGATAATTAGGAGGCCTGCGTCTTGTGACCGTAGCGTACGTGTAGGTATGTACAACAGGACCAAATCAGAGAGATAGGTAGGGACAAGCCCATGTAATGCTTTGTAGGTTCGTCAAAAGAGAGATCAGGGTCCAGAGTAACGCCGAGGTCCTTCACAGTTTTATTTGAGACGACTGTACAACCATCAAGATTAATTGTCAGATTCAACAGAAGACCTCTTTGTTTCTTGGGACCTAGAACAAGCATCTCTGTTTTGTCCGAGTTTAAAAGTAGAAAGTTTGCAGCCATCCACTTCCTTATGTCTGAAACACAGGCTTCCAGCGAGGGCAATTTTGGGGCTTCACCATGTTTCATTGAAATGTACAGCTTTGTGCCATCCGCATAGCAGTGAAAGTTAACATTATGTTTTCGAATGACACCCCCAAGAGGTAAAATATATAGTGAAAACAATAGTGGTCCTAAAACGGAACCTTGAGGAACACCGAAATGTACAGTTGATTTGTCAGAGGACAAGCCATTCACAGAGACAAACTGATATCTGACAGATAAGATCTAAACCTAAACCTTAAGATCTTATGTTTCACCGAGTCGTGGCTGAACGATGACATGAATAACATACAGCTGGCAGATTATACACTGTATCGTCAGGATAGAACAGCAGCCTCTGGTAAGACAAGGGGTAGCGGTCTATGTATATTTGTAAACAACAGCATGTACACGGTATCTAAGGAAGTTGCGAGGTTTTGCTCGCTTGAGGTAGAGTATCTCATGATAAGCTGTAGACCACACTATCTACATAGAGAGTTTCTGTATTTTTAATAGCCGTCTATATACTGCTGCTAGCACTAAGACCGCACTCAATGAGCTATGTACCACCATAAGCAAACAGGAAAAAATTAATTCAGAGGGGGCACACCTAGTGGCCTGGGACTTTAATACAGGGTAACTTAAATCAGTTTTACCTCATTTCTATCATCATGTTAAATTTGTAACCAGAGGGAAAAAACTCTTGACCACCTTTACTCTACACACAGACGTGTACAAAGCTTTCCCTCGCTCTCCATTTGGAAAATCTGACCATAATTCTATCCTCCTGATTCCTGCTTACAAGCAAAAATGAAAGCAGGAAGCACCAGAGATCGGTCAATAAAAAAGTGGTCAGATGAAGCAGATGCTAAACTACAGGATTGTTTTACTTGCACAGACTGGAATATGTTCCAGGATTTTTCCGATGGCATTGAGGAGTACACCACATCAGTCACTAGTTTCATCAATAAGTGCATCGATGACGTCGTCCCCACAGTGACTGTATTTACATACCCCAACCAGAAGCCATGGATTACAGGCATCCTCCTGCCACTTTCAAGGAGCAGGACTCTAACCCGGAAGCTTATAAAAAAAACTGCTACGCCCTCCGATGAACCATCAAACAGGCAAAGCATCAATACAAGACAAAGATCTAATCGTACTACACTGGCTCCGACGCTCGTTGGATGTGGCAGGGCTTGCAAACTATTACAGACTATAAAGGGAAGCACAGCCGAGAGCTCCCCAGTGACACAAGCCTACTAGATGAGAGAAATTACTTCTATGCTCACTTCGAGGCAAATAACACTGAAACATGCACGAGAGCACCAGCTGTTCTGGGCGACAATGTGATCACGCTATCCGCAGCCGATGTGAGTAAGACCTTAAACAGATCAACATTCACAAGGCCGCAGGGCCAGACGGATTACCAGGACATGTACTCCATGCATAAGCTGACCAACTGGCAAGTGTCTTCACTGACATTTTCAACCTGTCCCTGACTGAGTCTGTAATACCAACATGTTTCAAGTAGACCACCATAGTCCCAGTGCCCAAGAACACTAAGGTAACCTGCCTAAATGACTACCGACACGTAGCACTCACGTCTGTAGCCATGAAGTGCTTTGAAAGGCTGGTCATGGCTCACATCAACACCATTGTTCATCAAACCCTAGACAAACTCCAATTTGCATACCGCCCCAACAGTTCCACAGATGATGCAGTCTCTATTGCACTCCACACTGCCCTTTCGCACCTGGACAAAAGTAACACCAACATGAGAATGCTATTCATTGACTACAGCTCAGCGTTCAACACCCTAGTGACCTCAAATCGCCCCCAGGTGGTAAGGGTAGGTAACAACACATTCGCCACGCTGATCCTCAACACAGGGGCCCCTCATGGGTGCATGCTCAGTCCCCTACTGTACTCCTTGTTTACTCATGACTGCACGGCCAGGTACAACTTCAACACCATCATTAAGTTTGCCATTGACACAACAGTGGTAGGCCTGATCACCAACAACAACGAGACAGCATATAGGGAGGTGGTCAGAGACCTGGCAGTGTGGTGCCAGGACAACAACCTCTCCCTCAACGTGATCAAGATGATTGTGGACAACAGGAAAAGGACTGAGCATGCACCCATTCTCATCAACGCGGCTGTAGTTAAGCAGGTTGAGAGATTCAAGTTCCTTGGTGTCCACATCACCAACAAACTAACATGGTCCAAGCACACCAAGACAGTCATGAAGAGGGCACGACAAAACCTATTCCCCCATCAGGAGACTGAAAATATTTGGCATGGGTACTCTGATCCTCAAAAGGTTCTACAGCTGTACCATCGAGAGCATCCTGACTGGTTGTATCACTGCCTGGTATGGCAACTGCTCGGCCTCCGACCGCGAGGCACTACAGAGGGTAGTGCGTGCGGCCCAGTACATCGTGGGGCCAAGCTTCCTGCCATCCAGGACCTTTATACCAGCCTGTGTCAGAGGAAGGTCCTAAAAATTGTCAAAGACTCCAGCCACCCTTATCATAGACTGTTCTCTCTGCTACCTTTTGTTCCAAGAAAAAAACACCTTTTACCCCCAAGCCATAAGACTACTGAACATCTAATCAAATGGCTACACAGACTACTTGCATTGCTCCTCCTCTCTTTTACGCTGCTGCTACTCTCTGTTATCTGTACATAAGTCACCTTAATAATTCTACCTACATGTATATATTACCTTGACTAACCGGTGCCCCTGCACATTGACTCTGTACCGGTACCCCCTGTATATAGTCTCGCTATTGTTATTTTACTGCTACTCTTCAATTATTAGTTACGTTTATTTTTTAGGTATTTTTCTTAAATCTGCATTGTTGGTCAAGGGCTTGTAAGCAAGCATTTCACTGTTGTTGTTAGGTATGTGTTACTGGCTGTAAGGGAGTCAGGCGCAGGAGAGCAGAAGTTGGGGAGACAAAGGAGCCTTTTATTTCAGGAAACAAAACTCACGGCACTAAGAACACTAAACACAATATGGGTTGACATAACCCAGCGCAAACCAGTCTAGCGTGTACATACACGAAACAACAAACAATTCCACACAAAGACATGGGGGGGGAACAGAGGGTTAAATACACAAAAATGAATGAGGGAAATGAAAACCAGGTGTGCAGTTGCATTCGGCGCATGTGACAAATTTGATTTGATATCAAATCAAGTGGCATATAGTTATTTAGCCTAATTAAATGTTTGTGTTGTTCCCAAGACATTCCTAGCCTGGTTCCAGATCTGTTTGTGTTCTTGCCAGCTCCACATATGTGGCACCCAGGCTAACACCCTGACCACATACTGTACATTAACAACATGTATTGTCATGATTATTTATATAGATTGGGTCCTACTTTGATAGATTGACGGGAAAGTGACAAATAGATCTGTCAAATGAGCTATCAGTTCCATTTCATTCAAGAGACATAAAATATCAACGCTTTAGGGGAAAACCCTCTGGCCAGTGGCTGTCCATCCATGAGAGGTGCCTTCCACAAAACTCTCAATACAGAGAGAAATAGGTCATGAAACATTGTATCGGACAAGTGAACAGAAAGTCATGTCTTAAGGCTATATTTTTGTGTCTTGCACAATAATAACATAGTGCTATAGGTGACTCGTACAAAATAATGTCTGATTTTCTCCCTTAGGATTTAGGTTTCTCTCGGTTTCAAAGGGTATGAAGGCCTACATTTGAGTGATAATTATAGGAATTCCTAAAATTCCTGTCAAACGATTTGAAGAACTGTGTATCTTGAAGTAAACAACTGAGTTGCTGTCCTCCACCCATCTGGTGAAACAAATAAATCATAGCTCCTATAATGGCCTGGTATATGGTAAACTAAAGCCTGGTGTCTTGCTTTTATTGTAGTTATGTTGAGCTATTAGCTGCTTGTAGGCTAGATTGGGCTATAGCAAGCATACCATTCTCATGACAGGTAATACTCACAGGAGATGTAGAATAGCACGTAGCAACGCAGTATAACTGACACAAATCTCCGGTTTATTGTACACCCTTGGTTGTTACATCTGCTCCTGCCAAGCCTTCTACTTCTCATCCTGTGTCTCCTTAACCTGCCATCACTCTCCCAGTGCTCTCTACCTCTCTCTCTCTCTGTGTGTATGTGATTGTGTGAGTGGAGACTGGTGTGCTGGAGGCAGAGCAGATCCCCACCAGCTGCAACCTGTTCCATAATCAAGACCTCTACAAATAGTCAGCCCTGCCACTTCCACGCTGCCAGTTCGTAGCCTCTGCACAGTCGGTCTGCGGTTCAAGCGGTTTGTTCCTGCATAGAGCTTGTAATGCTGTTCTACCTGTTTTTCCCTTAGCCTGATGTTGCTTTTCTCTCCTCTACAGTTCCGTCCACTCTAACTTTGGTCCCTTTCTCCAGTCCCACGTCTGTCCTGGACCCCCCCACTCTACTGCTTCCTTGGATTCCTCTCCCGACCTGCTTACCCAGACCCAACATCCCTCACTCCAGCCTCAGCCTCAGCACCTCAAATCAAATCAAATTTTATTTGTCACATACACATGGTTAGCAGATGTTAATGCGAGTGCAGCGAAATGCTTGTGCTTCTAACTAACAATTCCAAAACTAATTTCTTATACACAGTGTAAGGGGATAAAGAATATGCACATAAAGATATGAATGAGTGATGGTACAGAGCAGCATAGGCAAGATACAGTAGATGGTATCGAGTACAGTATATACATATGAGATGAGTATGTAAACAAAGTGGCTAGTGATACATGTATTACATAAGGATGCAGTAGATATAGAGTACAGTATATATGTATACATATGAGATGAATAATATAGGGTATGTAAACATTATATTAGGTAGCATTGTTTAAAGTGACTAGTGATATATTTTACATTATTTCCCATAAATTCCCATTATTAAAGTGGCTGGAGTTGAGTCAGTGTGTTGGCAGCAGCCACTCAATGTTAGTGGTTACTGTTTAACAGTCTGATGGCCTTGAGATAGAAGCTGCTTTTCAGTCTCTCGGTCCCAGCTTTGATGCACCTGTACTGACCTCGCCTTCTGGATGATAGCGGGGTGAACAGGCAGTGGCTCGGGTGGGTGTTGTCCTTTATGATCTTTATGGCCTTCCTGTAACATCGGGTGGTGTAGGTGTCCTGGAGGGCAGGTAGTTTGCCCCCGGTGATGCGTTGTGCAGACCTCACTACCCTCTGGAGAGCCTTACGGTTGTGGGCGGAGCAGTTGCCGTACCAGGCGGTGATACAGCCCGCCAGGATGCTCTCGATTGTGCATCTGTAGAAGTTTGTGAGTGCTTTTGGTGACAAGCCGAATTTCTTCAGCCTCCTGAGGTTGAAGAGGCATTGCTGTGCCTTCTTCACGATGCTGTCTGTGTGAGTGGACCAATTCAGTTTGTCTGTGATGTGTATGCCGAGGAACTTAAAACTTACTACCCTCTCCACTACTGTCCCATCGTTGTGGATAGGGGGGTGTTCCCTCTGCTGTTTCCTGAAGTCCACAATCATCTCCTTAGTTTTGTTGACGTTGAGTGTGAGGTTATTGTCCTGACACCACACTCCGAGGACCCTCACCTCCTCCCGGTAGGCCGTCTCGTCGTTGTTGGTAATCAAGCCTATCACAGTTGTGTCGTCCGCAAACTTGATGATTGAGTTGGAGGCATGCGTGGCCGCGCAGTCGTGGGTGAACAGGGAGTACAGGAGAGGGCTCAGAACGCACCCTTGTGGGGCCCCAGTGTTGAGGATCAGCGGGTTGGAGATGTTGTTGCATATCCTTCACGCGAATGCTGCCATCAATCCACGATTTCTGGTTAGGGAATGTTTTAATCGTTGCTATGGGAACGACATCTTCAACGCACAATCTAATGAACTTGCACACCGAATCAGCGTATTCGTCAATGTTGTTGTCTGACGCAATACAAAACATGTCCCAGTCCACGTGATGGAAGCAGTCTTGGAGTGTGGAATCAGCTTGGTCAGACCAGCGTTGGACAGACCTCAGCATGGGAGCTTCTTGTTTTAGTTTCTGTCTGTAGGCAGGGATCAGCAAAATGGAGTCGTGGTCAGCTTTTCCGAAAGGAGGGCGGGCAGGGCCTTATATGCGTCGCGGAAGTTAGAATAACAATGATCCAAGGTTTTGCCAGCCCTGGTAGCGCAATCGATATGCTGATACAATTTAGGGAGTCTTGTTTTCAGATTAGCCTTGTTAAAATCCCCAGCTACAATGAATGCAGCCTCAGGATGTATGGATTCCAGTTTGCAAAGAGTCAAATAAAGTTTGTTCAGAGCCATCGATGTGTCTGCTTGGAGGGGAATATATACGGCTGTGATTATAATCAAAGAGAATTCTCTTGGTAGATAATGCGGTCTACATTTGATTGTGAGGAATTCTAAATCAGGTGAACAGAAGGATTTGAGTTCCTGTATGTTTCTGTGATCACACCACGTCTCGTTAGCCATAAGGCATACGCCCCCGCCCCTCTTCTTACCAGAAAGGTGTTTGTTTCTGTCGGCGCGATGCGTGGAGAAACCCGCTGGCTGCACCGCCTCCGATAGCGTCTCTCCAGTGAGCCATGTTTCCGTGAAGCAAAGAACGTTACAGTCTCTGATGTCCCTCTGGAATGCTACCCTTGCTCGGATTTCATCATCCTTGTTGTCAAGAGACTGGACATTGGCGAGAAGAATGCTAGCGAGTGGTGCACAATGTGCCCGTCTCCGGAGTCTGACCAGAAGACCGCCTCGTTTCCCTCTTTTACGAAGTCATTGTTTTGGGTCACCGGCTGGGATCCATTCCGTTGTCCTGGTTGAAAGGCAGAACACAGGATCCGCTTCGCGAAAGTCATATTCTTGGTCGTACTGATGGTGAGTTGACGATGATCTTATATTCAGTAGTTCTTCTCGACTGTATGTAATGAAACCTAAGATGACCTGGGGTACTAATGTAAGAAATAACATGTAAAAAAACAAAAAACTGCATAGTTTTCTAGGAATGCGAAGCGAGGCGGCCATCTCTGTCGGCGCCGGAAGTTAGTTGGCTCCCTGCAACCCGCCCAAGCTTTCCCTGGCCTGCACCCCTTCTTCCCCCTGTTGTCAATAAATATCATGGTTACCTTATCCCTGTCTCCTCATCTGAGTCTGCACTTGGGTTCACCTGCTCTGCCCCGCATAACATTGGTTGTAAACTCTTAGAAAAACAAGGTGCTATTTAGAACCTAAAAGGTTCTTCTGCGGTCTCCATAGGAAAACCCTTAGAAGAACCCCTTTTGGTTCCAGGAAGAACCCCTTTTGGTTCCAGGAAGAAGCCATTTTGGTTCCAGGTAGAACCCCTTTTGGTTCCACGTAGAACCCTTTTGGGTTCCCACGTAGAACACTTTTTGGGGTTTCATGTAGAACCCTTTCCACAGAGTTCTATATGGAACCTAAAAGGGATTTACCTCGACCAAAAAGGTGTTCTGCCTGGAACCAAAAAGGGTTCTCCTATGGGGACAGCTAAAGAACCCTTTTGGAATCATTTTTATGAGAGTTTACAGTCAGGTGTTGTAGCTCCAGCACAACAGGACGTTATCCACTGTAATACAGAGCCATGCAAGCATCATTTTGCCATTATACAACTGGATATTTAACTCACCAACATACAGCATGCAGTACACAGAGAGCACACATGAACACACCTGGCCTATGAATGTAACACTATAGCTAAGCCATTATACATACATTACCTCAACTGCTATTGTTGACTAATGACAGTAGTTTTTTAATGGGGCACGGTGTAACAGTGCACCTGTGTACATCCAGTACTACACCTGAGTAGGCCATCTTTCCTCCTCCTTCTCTGATAGGCCTGCTGGCACCCTGGCAGGAGGAGGGCTCAATCTTTGGCATTTGCTGAAAACATTCCCCCTAAAAAACTTAAAACGTCAAAGTTCAGCCCCTGACACTACCCTGCGGTCATAATCAGAAATAGCATTAGCCTACTATACATCTTTAGCCTCAAGGCAGAGGCTCTCCAGGAAGAATGGGAGCAACAGATTTTAAAGTGTTACAGCTCTTGCTTTTAATCAGTTTATCTGAGGTAAGAACAGATCTTTATTAATTAGACCTACAAATAATGTGTTGCTTAAACAATCTTAGTGTTGATTATTGCAGTTGTATATGATAGTGTTATTCTGCTGTGTCATTGTAACCATCTGAAAACATGCACTTTGTATGATTCTAGAAATGCATAGAGACAGAGGGAGACATTTGGGAAATACAGGCTCTTCTGAGTAACACTGCTTTCAACGAATGTATGCACAACCTTGGCTCAATGGACAAATTCATTCATTGAGGAAAAAAAGCCCTGAGCTCACTGACCAGTTCTGAAATCTGTGTTGAGTGAAGAAAAAATGTGCTGCCTCTCGGCCTGTCATGCAGAGATAATATTATACAGGCCAGGGGTATAATGTTCCTTTTAGGGATAAAATATGAAATACCACCGCTACCGTTGAAATGGTTTCCGTTAGCGTTTTTTCAAAAACAGCTTTTTGGATTATCCAACTAACTATAGATGTTTATGTTTGGTTTTCAGATATGTGGAGCGCAAAAAGGTATTCAAACAACTCTTTGTTAACATTTTAAAACCAACTTTTCCACATAATTGTTTGAGAGACGCACACATTAACATTCTCTTTTATTTCACTGTTATTACGCCATTGTAAAGTACATGCAAATAATAAGCCTAAAATGTATTTAACGATTTCTGTTCTTTCACAACGTTGCAGACATAACGTTATCCGTGTTCCAAGTGTCCACAAAAAGTATGACGGTGCGATGGAGTCGTTACTCTGGGGCCAGCTCCTACAAAATCACCGCCACACCAAAGAACTCTCCTCAACCGTCCGCATTCGCCCAGTTCAGCGGGAACTCCGTCATGGGCTCTGTTAACTCTCTCTCCGCCAACACGATGTACACCATGCGGGTCGAGGCCATTGGCAAAGCGGGCAACGTCCTGAGCAGTGCAGAGGTGGACGGGAGCTCATGTATGTATGCATGCATAATGGCCATGTGTGTGCGTAATGGACATATTAGGAATGATGTATAACGCATTGTAGGCCTTCTATTCTCTCAATGCTTTGAATAAGGTATTTGAATAAGAACATGATGATGATACTTATGATGATAATTATGATAATTATGATGATAATTATGATAATTATGACGATGATTATGATTATGATAATACTGATAATTATGATGACAATTATGATGATGATAATTTTGATATTTATGATGATGATGATAATTATGACGATGATGATGATGATAATTATGATGATTTTTTATGAAATTGATAATTATGATGTTCATGATGATGCTGATAATTATGATGATAATGATAATTAGGATGATTAGGATGATGATATCTGTATCCTGTGTGTGATGATGCTCTGTTCTGCTCTGCTCTGACCACCAGCCCCCGAGGTACCTACCATTAAGCAGGCCTACTCCAAGCAGAGCGACAGCATCACTGTGGAGTTCAGTGAGGTAATGGGGGCGAGCGGCTACATCCTGCGAGCTGAGTCTGAGGTGGGAGACTTCTTATCAGAGACCGCGGTGACCAGCACCCCCGGCACCGTGCTGCAGCTGCAGCCATACACAGACTACACCCTCAGTGTCATGTCTGTCAACAGCGCGGGACGCAGCCAGCCCTCAGCACCCGTCCAGATCAGAACGGGTAGATGGTTTAGATACATACACCTGTCTAGGTTTATACACCTGTTCACATACACCTGTTTAGATACATACACCTGTCTAGTTTTATACACCTGTTCACATACACCTGTTTAGATACATACACCTGTCCAGGTTTATACACCTGTTCACATACACCTGTCCAGGTTTATACACCTGTCCAGGTTTATACACCTGTTCACATACACCTGTTTAGATACATACACCTGTCCAGGTTTATACACCTGTTCACATACACCTGTTTAGATACATACACCTGTCCAGGTTTATACACCTGTTCACATACACCTGTTTAGATACATACACCTGTCCAGGTTTATACACCTGTTCACATACACCTGTTTAGATACATACACCTGTCCAGGTTTATACACCTGTTCACATACACCTGTTTAGATACATACACCTGTCCAGGTTTATACACCTGTTCACATACACCTGTTTAGATACATACACCTGTCCAGGTTTATACACCTGTTCACATACACCTGTTTAGATACATACACCTGTCTAGGTTTATACACCTGTTCACATACACCTGTCCAGGTTTATACACCTGTCTAGGTTTATACACCTGTTCACATACACCTGTTTAGATACATACACCTGTCCAGGTTTATACACCTGTTCACATACACCTGTTTAGATACATACACCTGTCCAGGTTTATACACCTGTTCACATACACCTGTTGAGATACATACACCTGTCCAGGTTTATACACCTGTTCACATACACCTGTTGAGATACATACACCTGTCCAGGTTTATACACCTGTTCACATACACCTGTTTAGATACATACACCTGTCCAGGGTTTATACACCTGTTCACATACACCTGTTTAGGTTTATACACCTGTCCAGGTTTATACACCTGTTCACATACACCTGTTGAGATACATACACCTGTCCAGGTTTATACACCTGTTCACATACACCTGTTTAGATACATACACCTGTCCAGGTTTATACACCTGTTCACATACACCTGTTTAGATACATACACCTGTCCAGGTTTATACACCTGTTCACATACACCTGTCCAGGTTTATACACCTGTCCAGGTTTATACACCTGTTCACATACACCTGTTGAGATACATACACCTGTCCAGGTTTATACACCTGTTCACATACACCTGTTTAGATACATACACCTGTCCAGGTTTATACACCTGTTCACATACACCTGTTTAGATACATACACCTGTCCAGGTTTATACACCTGTTCACATACACCTGTTTAGATACATACACCTGTCCAGGTTTATACACCTGTTCACATACACCTGTTGAGATACATACACCTGTTTAGATACATACACCTGTCCAGGTTTATACACCTGTTCACATACACCTGTTTAGATACATACACCTGTCCAGGTTTATACACCTGTTCACATACACCTGTTTAGATACATACACCTGTCTAGGTTTATAAAAATAGCCTTAAGTTTGTTAAAATAATTAGAAAGTAAAAGGACAATTAGTGTCTATCTGATCCAAGCCAAAAGAAGAATTGATCACAGACAATAAGTCTCCCTCAACTTTCACTCACTCTTCAACTGATATTAAAAGTTGTTTACTTAATATCGTAATGACTGTTTCATGACTGAAACGCTACCTCTCCATAGTGTTTGAGAGACAAAGGGCTGCTATCTCCATAATGGAGTGCAGTTTCACAGCTCTATTGTCATAGTGGGTGCCTTGTGCGGAAACTGTATCTCCCCATTTAAGCCTTAAAACATATCAGAATATGAAAAGGGAAACCATGAGAACTAGGTTCTCCTCTCCCCAAGGAGAATTGGACGTATCATAAGGACAGGAAAATTGATTCTATTTCACTAGCAAACAAAAAAGATGACTCTGTTTGGCCAGGTTTGGACTATTTCAATCTATTCTCTCTTCTTTTATCTTTACCCAGAACAGGTTTGTTTCCTTCCTGGATAGTATCATATCTCTCTCTCTCTCTCTCTCTCTCTCTCTCTCTCTCTCTCTCACTCTCTCTCTCCTCTCTCTCTCTCTCCCGCACTCTCTCTCTTCTTTCTCTCTCGTTCTCTTTCCTCTCTCTCTCTCTCTCTCTCTCTATCGCACTCTCTCATTCTTTCTCTCTCGCTCTCTTTCCTTTCCTCTCTCTCTCTCTCTCTCTCTCTCTCTCTCTCATTCTTTCTCTCTCTCTCTCTCTCTCTCTATCGCACTCTCTCATTCTTTCTCTCTCTCTCTCTTCCTCTCTCTCTCTCTCTCTCCCTCTCATTCTTTCTCTCTCTCTCTCTCTCTCTCTCTCTCTCTCTCTCTCTCTATCACACTCTATCATTCTTTCTCTCTCTCTCTTTCCTTTCTCTCTCTCTCTCTCTCTCACTCTCTCATTCTCTCTCTCTCTCTCTCTCTCTCTCTCTCTCTCTCTCTCTCTCTCTCTCTCTCTCTCTCTCTCTCATTTCATCACATATATTAGTTTATTAATCTACCTTTTTTCTCCCTTTCCCTCTTCAGTGGTGGTGGCCCCACAGCTAAACTCCACCTCTCCCAGAAATGACACCATCCTGGTGACCTGGTCCCCGGTCAACCATGCGGTCCTCTATACCCTCTGCATCATCAAGGAGGGCTCCAACTCTCGCCTCAAACTCAACACCAGTGACCCATTCATGACCTTTGATGACCTGGAGCCCGGTACCATCTACTGCGTCAAGGGCACGGCCTGGGACCTGGACGGTCGCCCCGGAGACGACCTCACTGTGTGTCAGATCACCCGTAAGCATGTTAACTGGGTGTTTGGTTAATAATATTAGCTTGTATTAAAACCTCTCAGTAGAAAGAGAGACTTGGCAAGATGCCAGAAAGGGAAAAGTTATTTATGCTTTGTATCTAGAGACAGAATACTGAACAATAGACACAATGTAACACATAATCAGCATATAACATCAGTCTTTGAAATGTTCAAAGCCTGGAAGAGTCACTTGGTGGGAGGTGTCTGCTATGGTGCTGGTATCATTTTCCGTCATAGTCTGTCCGCTAGATGTTGGCACAGTTCATTAGAACCCAGGTATGACTTTATATGCCATCTAGATGTATGAGTGTGTCTATGTGAGTATGTTAATCTCATGTTCATATCAGTACATTTATTTTTTTGTGTCGTTCTTTGAATAACTGTATCTCTGTCCCCCCACTAGGTCCTCTCAGCCCTGGGACCATCCAGGTTCTCTTGACTCAGACCAGGTCTGGGGGTTTGGCAGTCTACTGGCAGATGGTGCATGGGGCAGACGTCTACTTGGCAAAGACTTCTACTGGTCAGAACTGCTCTGCCTCAGGGAGGTTCTGTATGATCAGCCCACTGAGCTGCGGGCAGAACCACAGTGTGACTGTTACAGCCGAGAACAGCGCTGGAACCAGCAACCCCTCTGACCCAGAGGAATTCATCACATGTATGTATACCCCCTGACCCTTGACACCTTACCTCTGGCTCTGACCCCTAACCCCAAAATCAAATAAATAAATCAAATAAAAATGTATTGGTCGAGTATACAGATTTGCAGATGTTATCGCTGGTGCAGCGAAATGCTTGTGTTGCTAGCTCCAACCGTGCAGTAAAACATAGCAATAATACACACATAATACAGAATTAAAAAAAAAACATAGTTATATAGGATGAGCCATGACTACAGTAGAATACAGTATATGCATATAAAGTGAGTAAAACAGTATGTAAACATTATTAAAGTGACCAGTGTTCAATGACTCTATGTACATAGGGCAGCAGTCTCTAAGGCGAAGGGTAGAGTACCGGGTGGTAACCGGCAAGTAACAGTGACTAAGGTTTAGGACAAGTGTCAGGGTACAGGGCGGAGGCTGGCTAGTGGTGACTGTTCAACAGTCTGATGGCCTGGAGATAGAAGCTGTTTCTCAGTCTCTCTGTCCCAGCTTTGATGCACCTGTACTGTCTTCGGCATGGCTCGGGTGGCTGACGTCCTCCAGGATCCTCCTGTGACACAAGGTTCTGTAGATGTCCGGGAGGGCAGTAGTTGCAACACTACACTGTAGCCATACTGATATGAATCTTTCCGGTGTTATTACAAAGGTCAATGTAAGCTGACCTCCCCAATATTATTACTATGATATAAGGTAATGTAATGTTATCCTAATCTCTCTTGTCTCTCTCGGGCACACATATGTAATAATAGTGTATTTATATGTACTTGCAATACTTCCAGTGTTATTACTATGGTATAAGGTAATGTAATCTCTTGACTCTCTCTGTCACACAGATGTAAAATAGTGTATTTTATTACTATGGTATAAGGTCTATAATGTAGAGTCCTGCCTGGAGTTATATATATATCGCTCTTGTGTCTCTCTGTCAGTCCCATGCCCTCTGGAGCAAGTCTGGGTAGATGAGCACCAGGCGGGCAGCTGCTGGGTGTCGTGGACTAAGATGCCCTTGGTGGAGTACTACATCGCTTTTGTCAAGAGAGACGACGGGTCTGAGGAGCGCTGTAACACCACTGACACCACCTGTCACTTCTACTGCATGTGTGGCTACACCTACCTCATCACCATGTTCACCTACAACCAGGCTGGCTCCAGTCCACCGGGAGACGTGTTCAACTATACCACCAGTAGGAGTTATTATACTGTCACACACACACACAGCTTTGTCAAGTCACTCATCTCTCTCCTCTTCCTCCCTAGTTCCCTGTTGCCCAGAGGACGTTACCATAGCACTGGTGTCGACGGAGACCCTGGAGATCATGTGGTCGTTGGTGCGGGGGGCGGAGCTATACAAGACGACGGCGGCGGAGATTGATGATGTCATCCACTGTCAGGACACGGCGCCTGTGTGTGCTCTGTCCAACCTACGCTGTAACACACAGTACAGTGTGGTGGTGACACCATGCAGTGAAATACGAGGCTGCAACCGCACCTGCACACCTCACACACACGAGACAGGTAAAACACACATCGATACAATAGGTAACAAACAGTGCAATGGTGTATTCACTTTACATTACACAGAAAACATTTTATTTTAAGAATGAGATCAGCTCTTCCTCAACTTTACTGTCTTTGTTCTACATGGGATCTCACTTTACCATTACAAGACCAGTGGAGGCTGCTGAGGGGAGGACGGCTCATAATAATGGCTGGAACGTTGTGGAAATGAATATGTGTGTCATTCTCAAAACTTTTGGCCATGACTGTACATCTGCATTGCTTGCTGTTTGGGTGTTTAGACTGGGTTTCTATATAGTACTTTGTGACATTGGCTGATGTAAAAAGGGCATTTGATAAATACATTTGATTGATTGATTGATCAAACACATGGAAACCATGTATTTGATACCATTCCACTAATTTTGCTCCAGCCATTACCACGAGCCTGCCCTCCCCAATGAAGGTACCACCAACCTGCTGTGTACAAGACAAGGATAAGAATAAGCTTTAACCAAACAACACATTAACCAACTTACCAATCAACAAATGAATCAATTAACCAGTCCATTAACCCCTCATCTCTCCTCTAGCTCCCTGTTCTCCAGAGATCCTGAGTGTATCTCAGACCAACTCATCCTCGAGTGTCAGTGTCTTGTACACGGCCCCCAACACCCCCAACACTACCTACACCGTCACAGCCGTGGGCCTCACTGACACACACACCTGTCAATCACTCTCCACCTCTTGCCAGCTCACACAGCTGCCCTGCGGAGCCACCTATGATGTCACAGCGTATGCCAGGACAGCAGTGGGGCCAAGCCTGTCCAGCTATAGCGTGCCCCTGGAAACAGGTGCGGGAAACCCTGTATGACAGAGTGTATGTGGTTGTTGGCAAATCTAAAACGATATCCTATTTGTGCAGTATGGGAATAGGGTGTCATTTGAACCATAGATGTACAGACCATAGATATACATACCATAGATATATAGACCATAGATGTACAGACCATAGATATACATACCATAGATATATAGACCATAGATATACAGACCATAGATATACATACCGTAGATATATAAACCATAGATATACAGACCATAGATTATACAGACCGTAGATATACAGACATTACAGATAACTCTCTGGCAGTCTCATTTGACACTGTATTCCCTATGCAGTGCACTAGTTTTAGCCAGATATCTAAGAATCTGTTCTGTTCTGTTCCCTCGCCAGGTCCCTGCTGCCCCCACACCCTGACAGTAGACCAGGTGACCCAGGCCATGACCAACGTCACCTGGTCCCCCGCTACAGGGGCGCGCTCCTATGTCACGGCGCTGACATCATCTCGGGGACACGCCAAGTGCCACACCATGGACACACACTGCCTGATGGGATGCATCACCTGTGGGACCAACTATAGCGTGAGCCTGGAGGCCATCAGCAGGACAGGCCACAAGGCAGAATGCAGATATCATGGGTTCTCATCCAGTGAGTATGCATAGGCCACACACACACAGACAGACAGACAGACAGACAGACAGACAGACAGACAGACAGACAGACAGACAGACTCACACATAGCTAGTCAAAGGTAGATATACTGCAAACACACCCACACACACATACATGCATGAACGCACAGAATATTCTTGCACACTCAACAAACTGCTAAATAATCACAAACAAACACCAATATTTCCCCCCAGTTTGCATTCTTTCCATTCAAGACCACGTCATATAAATCTTCAATCTTTACTCCTCTCTCGCTCCCAGGCGCCTGTTGTCCATCGAGTGTCAAGCTCTACCGGATGGCCAACAAATCTCTGAGGGTGTACTGGCACTCCTCGGGCCCCCAGAACCACACGGTGGACCTGATTGGGACAGGCACCAACCACACCTGCATCCCCCCACCTCTCAGCAGCTCCTGTGACGTGGCTGAGGTCATGTGTGGGGACGTCTACACCATGGTGGTGGCACCTGTCAATCAGGATGGGAGCAAAGTCACATTCTGTCCCGGCAGGATCTACTCTGGTGAGTGTGTGTAGTTACTTATTTAGTTAGTTAGTTGGTTAGTTTAGTAGTTCATAGCTAGTTAGTATGTAGTTAGTTAGTAGTTTGTTAGTAGTTAGTAGTTAGTTAGCGGTAGTATTTGTTAGTTAGTAGTTAGTTATTAGTCAAGTTGAAGATGGAAGATTACATACAGTTAGGTTGGAGACATTAAAACTAGTTTTCAACCATTCCACAAATTTCTTATTAACAAACTATAGTTTTGGAAATATTTTGTGCATGACACAAGTCATTTTTCCAACAATTGTTTACAGACAGATCATAATTCCAGTGGGTCAGAAGTTTACATACACTTAGTTGACTGCCTATAAACAGCTTGGAAAATTCCAGAAAATGATGTCATGGCTTTAGAAGCTTCTGATAGGCTAACTGACATCATTTGAGTGATTTGGAGTTGTACCTGTGGATGTATTTCAAGGCCTAAGTGCATCTTTGCATGACATCATGGGAAACAATTGTAGACCTCCACACGTCTGGTTTGTCCTTGGGAGCAATTTCTGAAGGTACCACGTTCATCTGTAAAAACAATAGTGCGCAAGTATAAACACCATGGGACCACACAGCTGTCATACCACTTAGTAAGGAGACGCGTTCTGTCTCCTAGAGATGAACATACTTTGGTGAGAAAAGTGCAAATCAATCCCAGAACAACAGCAAAGGACCTTGTGAAGATGCTGGAGGAAACAGGTACAAAAGTATCTATATACACAGTAAAATGAGCTCTATATCAACATAACCTGAAAGGTCGCTCAGCTTAGGAAGAAGCCACTGCTCCAAAACCGCCATAAAAAAGCCAGACTACGGTTTGCAACTACACATGGGGACAAAGATGTCCTCTGGTCTGATGAAACAAAACAGAACTGTTTGGCCATAATGACCATCGTTATGTTTGGAGGAAAAAGGTGGAGGATTACAAGCCAAAGAACACCATCCCAACCGTGAAGCACGGGGGTGGAAGCATCATGTTGTAGGGGTGCTTTGCTACAAGAGGGACTGGTGCACTTCACAAAATAGATGGCATCATGAGGAAGTAAAATGATGTGGATATATTTAAGCAATATCTAAAGACATCAGTCAGGAAGCTTGGTTGCAAATGAGTCTTCCAAATGGACAATGGCCCCAAGCATACTTCCAAAGTTGTGGCAAAATGGCTTAAGGACAACAAAGTCAAGGTATTGGAGCGGCCATCACAACGTCCTGACCTCAATCCCATAGAGAATTTGTGGGCAGAACTGAAAAAGCATGTATTTTTTTTTTGTTTATCTTTATTTAACTCGGCAAGTCAGTTAAGAACAAATTCTTATTTTCAATGATGGCCTAGGAACAGTGGGTTAACTGCCTTGTTCAGGGGCAGAATGACAGATGTTTACCTTGTCAGCTTGGGGATTTGAACTTGCAACCTTTCAGTTACTAGTCCAACACTCTAAACACTAGGCTACTTGCCGCCACAAAAAGTCTGTGCGAGCAAGGAGTCCTACAAACCTGACTCAGTTACACCAGCTCTGTCAGGAGGAATGGGCCAAAATTCACCCAACTTATTGTGGGAAGCTTGTGGAAGGCTACCCGAAATGTTTGTCCCAAGTTAAACAATTTAAAGGCAATGCTACCAAATACTAATTGAGTATATGTAAACTTCTGATCCACTGGGAATGTGATGATAGAAATAAAAGCTGAAATACATCGTTCTCTCTACTATTATTTGGACATTTCACATTCTTAAAATAAAGTGGTGATCCTAACTGTCCTAAAACAGGGAATTTTTACTCTGATTAAATTTCAGAAATTGTGAAAAACAGAGTTTAAATGTATTTGGCTAAATGTATGTAAACTTCCAACTTCAACTGTAGTTCGTTAGCTAGTAGATAGATAGTTATTTAGTTAGTTTGACGTTCATAGCTAGTTAGTAGTTAGTCATTAGTTAGTTTGTTAATTAGTTTGTCAGTTAGTTAGTAGTTGGTTAGTTGATAAGTTGTTCGTTAGGAGGTTAGTTGTTTTGTTGGTTAGTTTGTTACTAGTTAGTTGGTTTGTTAGGCAGATAAATATATTCTGTGGTAGATAGGTCAAACTGGGAATGTCTACAGTTGGTTTGTATCTAATGGCATTGTTCTCATTATCTTACAGTGTCCTGCTCCGGAAGCAACGTAGGAATGGGTAAGTGTCTGGTGTACGATAGTAAACGTCACCAGGCAACTTTACTGACCATGTAGGAATGGGTAAGTGTCTGGCGTACGATAGTAAACTTCACCAGGCAACTTTACTGACCATGTAGGAATGGGTAAGTGTCTGGCGTACGTTAGTAAACTTCACCAGGCAACTTTACTGACCATGTAGGAATGGGTAAGTGTCTGGCGTGTAAACTTCACCAGGCAACTTTACTGACCATGTAGGAATGGGTAAGTGTCTGGCGTACGATAGTAAACGTCACCAGGCAACTTTACTGACCATGTAGGAATGGGTAAGTGTCTGGTGTACGATAGTAAACGTCACCAGGCAACTTTACTGACCATGTAGGAATGGGTAAGTGTCTGGTGTACGATAGTAAACGTCACCAGGCAAATTTACTGACCATGTAGGAATGGGTAAGTGTCTGGCCTCCGATAGTAAACGTCACCAGGCAACTTTACTGACCATGTAGGAATGGGTAAGTGTCTGGCGTACGATAGTAAACGTCACCAGGCAACTTTACTGACCATGTAGGAATGGGTAAGTGTCTGGCGTACGATAGTAAACTTCACCAGGCAACTTTACTGACCATGTAGGAATGGGTAAGTGTCTGGCGTACGATAGTAAACTTCACCAGGCAACTTTACTGACCATGTAGGAATGGGTAAGTGTCTGGCGTACAATAGTAAACGTCACCAGGCAACTTTACTGACAATGTATAACCTACCCAATACACTCTAAAAAGAAACAGCTCCTGGAAGATATTTTATGGGTACTTCAAATTGAAACTGTGGGGAACCTCTTCAAAGAACCCCCTTTAATGGTTCCTCGAATAATCTTTTGGGGTTCATTTGTTCCATTATTATTAATCCTTGTTTATTATGATTTGTGGCAAAGCAGAATTCAAAAATCTAAATATGAGGTCAACTCCCAGCAGAGCTCCAAGTTCAATCAATATATCCTCTGGCGTGTTGATGTGTTGATATCCTTCATATCCATAGCAAGAAGGTTTTGCAGTGTAGGGAGGGTGAAGTCTGTGAATACAAAAATAATAATTATACAGATGATTAAGAAAACGTGCACATGACAGCTTTCATTCCTTGGTTTTTGTGGTAAATGTGAATGAAAAAAATCTTCACTTTTGACAACAGTTTTCGTACAGTTTTCATACCTTGTCCATAATACCTTGTCCATAATGTAGAGACCTCTGGGATCTTCATCAGCTCAGTGAGGACCAAGATGGCTGCTGTGATTGAATCCTATAAGGTTTTAGAGAACCCATTAATAATAATTAGATGATAGCCTACAGTACATGTGATCTGCATGTCATTATGTGACAAACCAATACCAATTGTACATACCTTTGTGTGCCTCATCGGCAGAATACCTGCAGACACACACAAATAAGTGGGTAGTTAAAACCCTCAACATTTTCTTACCACTTTTTTGATTGACATCCACTGAATTGTGTCCATTTTCTCTTTTGTAAATCATTTTTTAAAGGGAGAAAGTGCCCAACAACACAGCCATTTGCACAAATATGAAAAGATAGACGGTATCATCATAAAATAATACCTATTTAGATCAAACAAGGGAGAAAGCTCACGTTAAATTGAGGAGAGCTTAAACATGATCAGTTAAATGCTTGCACCAGCTGTTTTTCAAATTCAAATCCACATTTTTCAGTTGGGCAGTTAGGTTCCTGCAAGAACCCACAAGAACTAAGGAGGTTTCTCGATGAACCCTAAATCCTATGGGTTTCTTCAAAGTACTATTTGGGGGCATTTTTCAGTGTCCAGAACCCTAAGGTTCTTCAAAGAACTTTGAGGATCTTAGAAGAACCCTTGTTGAACCTCCTAGTTTTTATGCTGAACACCATTATTTCTCTTTCTCTTCTTTCTAGTGATCTATCGGGGAAAGAGACGTGTCGATTAGAGGTGAGTTTAAAGTGTGTATAGCAAAATCATCACCATTGCTGTAAAAAAAACCTATGAACTGATCATAAACTCTGTGTAAACTTTTGAAATGTTCATTGTGTCAGACTTCATACATCGTCATCTACTACATAAAATGATGAAAGATCCAGAAGAAAGGTGCTTAGTCAAAACCTGTCGTTTGTGTTACCGCATGTCATAAAGAGTATCATGTAACTTCCGAAGGATCCATAAATTGCATCAGTCTGAATGAGGTTGTCAACAACAATAAAGGCTGAAGATAGTAGAGCGGTTAGAGCATTGGGCCAGAAACCAAACGATTGCTAGTTCAAATCCCTGAGGTGAAAAATATGTTAATGTTACCTTGAGCAAGGCACTTAACCCGAATTGCTCCAGGGTTGCTAATGATAATAGTGAGCTGTGACCCAACTGTCTGAGGGATGGTTGGGACAAGCTGAAGAAATCACAGTAATTAATTTGCATTTTATTGCATGACATAAGTATTTGATACATCAGAAAAGCAGAACTTAATATTTGGTACAGAAACCTTTGTTTGCAATTACAGAGATCATATGTTTCCTGTAGTTCTTGACCAGGTTTGCACACACTGCAGCAGGGATTTTGGCCCACTCCTCCATACAGACCTTCTCCAGATCCTTCAGGTTTCGGGGCTGTCGCTGGGCAATACGGACTTTCAGCTCCCTCCAAAGATTTTCTATTAGGTTCAGGTCTGAAGACTGGCTAGGCCACTCCAGGACCTTGAGATGCCTCTTACGGAGCCACTCCTTAGTTGCCCTGGCTGTGTGTTTCGGGTCGTTGTCATGCTGGAAGACCCAGCCACGACCCATCTTCAATGCTCTTACTGAGGAAGGAGGTTGTTGGCCAAGATCTCGCGATACATGGCCCCATCCATCCTCCCCTCAATACGGTGCAGTCATCCTGTTCCCTTTGCAGAAAATCATCCCAAAGAATGTTTCCACCTCCATACTTCACAGTTTGGATGGTGTTCTTGGGGTTGTACTCATCCTTCTTCTTCCTCCAAACACGGCGAGTGGAGTTTAGACCAAAAAGCTCTATTTTTGTCTCATCAGACCACATGACCTTCTCCCATTCCTCCTCTGGATCATCCAGATGGTCATTGGCAAACTTCAGACGGGCCTGGACATGCGCAGGCTTGAGCAGGGGGACCTTGCGTGCGCTGCAGGATTTTAATCCATGACGGCGTAGTGTGTTACTAATGGTTTTCTTTGAGACTGTGGTCCCAGCTCTCTTCAGGTCATTGACCAGGTCCTGCCGTGTAGTTCTGGGCTGATCCTTCACCTTCCTCATGATCATTGATGCCACAACGAGGTGAGATCTTGCATGGAGCCCCAGACTGAGGGTGATTGACCGTCATCTTGAACTTCTTCCATTTTCTAATAATTGCACCAACAGTTTTGTTGCCTTCTCACCAAGCTGCTTGCCTATTGTCCTGTAGCCCATCCCAGCCTTGTGCAGGTCTACAATTTTATTCCTGATGTCCTTACACAGCTTTCTGGTCTTGGCCATTATGGAGATGTTGGAGTCTGTTTTATTGAGTGTGTGGACAGGTGTCTTTTATACAGGTAACGAGTTCAAACAGGTGCAGTTAATACAGGTAATGAGTGGAGAACAAGAGGGCTTCTTAAAGAAAAGCTAACAGGTCTGTGAGAGCCGGAATTCTTACTGGTTGGTAGGTGATCAAATTCTTATGTCATGCAATAAATTGCAAATTAATTACTTAAAAAGCATACAATGTGATTTCCTGGATTTTTGTTTTAGATTCCTTCTCTCACAGTTGAAGTGTACCTATGATAAAAATTACAGACCTCTACATGCTTTGTAAGTAGGAAAACCTGCAAAATCGGCAGTGTATCAAAAACTTGTTCTCCCCACTGTATATAAAAAAATATTGAACCTTTATTTAACTAGGCAAGTCAGTTAAGAACAAATTCTTATTTACAATGACAGCCTACCCCGGCCAAACCCGGATGACACTGGGCAATGGGACTCCCAATCATGGCTAGATGTGATACAGCCTGGATTCAAACCAAGGACTGTAGTGACACCTCTTGCACTGAGTGGCAGGGCCTTAGACCGCTGTGCCACTCAGTAGCCTCAGTAGCTTTGGGAGTCAGAAACATGTATTCTAGTGTCAAAATTGACTACAAAGTGTAAATAGGATCATTCTGGTCATAAAGTCTGTATTCTAAAACTGATTTTTGTGAGATTTGTTTAACTGAAGATGTCACAACTTACATGAGGGTTCGGTTTTGATTTCAATCCTGCCAACACTGCCTGGCACAATCTAATCAAGGCTGGCAGTAATCAAATCATCCATCTGTTTAGACAGTGGTTATGAAAAACCTAGAAGAAGAACTGGGAAACAGAAAGAAACCTTGACAGCAGAGTGACTAACATTCCATACAGACAAGAGGCTTGAACAACAGCAGCATATAGACAGCTAACACATTAACACAGGTTCTACTGTTATACATCTGTGCCTCTGCTCTGTCCCTCTGCTCTGTCCCTCTGCTCTGTCCCTCTGCTCTGTCCCTCTGCTCTGTCCCTCTTCTCTGTCTCTCTTCTCTGTCCTTCTGCTCTGTCCTTCTGCTCTGTCCCTCTGCTCTGTCCCTCATCTGTCTCTCTGCTCTGTCCCTCATCTGTCCTTCTTCTCTGTCCTTCTGCTCTGTCCTTCTGCTCTGTCCCTCTGCTCTGTCCCTCATTTGTCCCTCTGCTCTGTCTCTGCTCTGTCCCTCATCTGTCCCTCTTCTCTGTCCTTCTGCTCTGTCCTTCTGCTCTGTCCCTCATCTGTCCCTCTTCTCTGTCCCTCTGCTCTGTCCCTCATCTGTCTCTGTCTGTCCTTCTGCTCTGTCCTTCTGCTCTGTCCCTCATCTGTCCTTCTGCTCTGTCCTTCTGCTCTGTCCCTCTGCTCTGTCCCTCATCTGTCCCTCATCTGTCCCTCTGCTCTGTCCTTCTGCTCTGTCCCTCTGCTCTGTCCCTCATCTGTCCCTCTGCTCTGCGTCTTGTATTACAGGTAATCTCCTGGAAAGGCACAACATGTAATCTACTTATATCAACTTCTGTCCCGTCTGTCAAGAAATCAGCTGAAATGTCATTGTTTTTATTCAGTCCCCCACCTTTGATTCTATCTTCATCTTTCTATGCTGTTTGGGTCCAACATGTGTCCTTATGACAAACCATCATTAAGTTCATTATCTAAGGTGTGTTATCTTCAGTTTATAACTCAATAAGACTTGATGCAGGTTGATATGACTATAAAGAGACATGCAAGCTTGTGAATTATACATTATAATCTCTGCAATCAAAAGGACACATTAAATGTGTTAACTTACAAATGCTTGCTATTGACGTTCCGTTATCTGTATCCACTGTGTCTTTTCTCCTACATATATCGTGTTTTACCATCAGCCTGAAACTGTGATTTTTGATCCTAGTGTTTAGCAGAGAGAAATCATTACAATGTGTGTCCTTTGTGTAAGTCTACCTTCACGACCCAAGAGAAACAAGAGAAACGGTGTGCCACATCATTCATTTGTCTGTGAGCTGTACTGTACATGTCTTTTTATACATGAAATAACATAAGTATCCCTAAGTAGGAAGCCTCCATAGGGTTGTTGTTAAGCATGTTATGTAACAGTGGTCATACAGCTGTTTGTTGGTCACTGTGAAAGAGGAGCATAGAGAACATACTAGAATACCACTGGAGTTCAGGCTGCTGCTGAGGGGAGAGCGGCTCATAATAATGTCTGGAACGGAGCCGATGGAATGGCATCAAAACCTGGAAACCATGTGTTATATGATACCATTCCACCTACGCCTCTCCAGCCATTACCACGAGCCCATTCTCCATACGACCAACCTCCTGTGCACTGGAGTCATACATGTCATATGGATGAAACGTCAGGTCATATTGCAGGACAGAGAATGTTCCCATTGCATTCATTGTGTTCAAACAATAAAACACGCTATTGCATTACCACACTGTGTGGCGTCAATCAATGAACCTCTTGGAGTAATTCACACTTATCTCTGAAAGATTCATAATAAAGATATTATGTACAGTACCAGTCAAACGTTTTGACACACCTACTCATTCAAGGGTTTTTCTTTATTTTTACTATTTTCTACATTGTAGAATAATAGTGAAGACATCAAAACTATGAAATAACACATATAGAAGCATGTAGTAACCAAAAAGTGTTAAACAAATCAAAATATATATTATATTTTACATTCTTCGAAGTAGCCACCCTTTGTCTTGATGACAGCTTTGCACACTTTTGGCATTCTCTCAACCAGCTTCATTCCGGGTGACTACCTCATGAAGCTGGTTATGAGAATGCCAAGAGTGTGTAAAGTTGTAATCAAAGCATAGGGTGGCTACTTTGAAGAATCTCATATACACCAAAAGCGGCAACCCAGGGACCCCCTCCCACCCAAAGCGGCAACCCAGGGACCCCCTCCCACCCAAAGCGGCAACCCAGGGACCCCCTCCCACCCAAAGCAACCCAGGGACCCCCTCCCACCCAAAGCGGCAACCCAGGGACCCCCTCCCACCCAAAGCTGCGACCCAGGGACCCCTCCCACCCAAAGTGGCAACCAAGGGACCCCTCCCACCAAAAGCGGCAACCAAGGGACCCCCTCCCACCCAAAGCGGCGACCCAGGGACCCCTCCCATCCAAATCAGCGACCCAGGGACCTCCTCCCACCCAAAGCGGCGACCCAGGGACCCCCTCCCACCCAAAGCGGCAACCCAGGGACCCCTCCCATCCAAAGCGGCGACCCAGGGACCTCATCCCACCCAAAGCGGCGACCCAGTGACCTCATCCCACCCAAAGCGGCGACCCAGGGACCTCATCCCACCCAAAGCGGCGACTCAGGGACCTCATCCCACCCAAAGCAGCGACCCAGGGACCTATTCCCACTCAAAGCAGCGACCAAGGGACCTTTTCCCACTCAAAGCAGCGACCAAGGGACCTATTCCCACTCAAAGCAGCGACCAAGGGACCTCTTTCCACTCAAAGCAGCGACCCAGGGACCTCTTTCCAATCAAAGCGCGACCCAGGGACCTCTTTCCACTCAAAGCAGCGACCCAGGGACCTCCATCATACTTTAGCAAAAAAAATACATGTTTTACATGTCTGGTCTTATCATCAGGTGAATGAAAAGGGCAAGAGATGTAATCAACATATAAAATATATTTTGATTTGTTTAACAGCTTTTTGGTTACTACATGAATTCATGTGTTATTTCATAGTTTTGATGTCTTTACTATTATTCGACAATGTAGATAATAATTAAATATAAAGAAAAAACGTTGAATGAGTTGGTGTCCAAACGTTTGACTGGTACTGTATATATATTTTTTGGGGGGGAGGACACACTGCATTACCTCTGCCGTGGACCCCCTGCATTACCTCTGCCACGGGCACCCTGCATTGCCTCTGCCGTGGACCCCCTGCATTACCTCTGCCGAGGACACCCTGCATTACCTCTGCCACGGACACCCTGCATTACCTCTGCCGAGGACACCCTGCATTACCTCTGCCACAGACACCCTGCATTACCTCTGCCACGGACACCCTGCATTACCTCTGCCACAGACACCCTGCATTACCTCTGCCACAGACACCCTGCATTACCTCTGCCACAGACACCATGCATTACCTCTGCCACGGACACCCTGCATTACCTCTGCCACGGACACCATGCATTACCTCTGCCGAGGACCCCGGTTGAATACCCCTGGCCTATAGTGCTTCCAAAGAACATACAGAACAGTCTGTTACTGGTCTGAATAGAAGTAAATCAACAGTACACAGTCACAATCCTGCTTCACCAAAACAATGAAACCACTGCCATTCACACCATTTCTAATAAGTAAAGAAACGGGGGGGAAACAGGTAAGAAAACATGTGTAGGTATAGGAGTCAGGAGTCAGTGTGCCTGAAGTGGACCCGATCAGCTACCTGACTGACACCCTCTCCATGAAGAGGTCATTGGCATAGCACTGGGTCAGCTGCAATACCTCATCTAGATAGGAGACAAACACAAACATCTAGGGAGGGGTGGAGAGAGAGGTGTGGACCCGATCAGCTACCTGACTGACACCCCCTCCATGAAGAGGTCATTGGCATAGCACTGGGTCAGCTGCAATACCTCATCTAGATAGGAGCCAAACACAAACATCCAGGGAGGGGTGGAGAGAGAGGTGTGGACCCGATCAGCTACCTGACTGACACCCTCTCCATGAAGAGGTCATTGGCATAGCACTGGGTCAGCTGCAATACCTCATCTAGATAGGAGACAAACACAAACATCTAGGGAGGGGTGGAGAGAGAGGTGTGGACCCGATCAGCTACCTGACTGACACCCTCTCCATGAAGAGGTCATTGGCATAGCACTGGGTCAGCTGCAATACCTCATCTAGATAGGAGACAAACACAAACATCCAGGGAGGGGTGGAGAGCGAGGTGTGGACCCAATCAGCTACCTGACTGACACCCCCTCCATGAAGAGGTCATTGGCATAGCACTGGGTCAGCTGCAATACCTCATCTAGATAGGAGACAAACACAAACATCCAGGGAGGGGTGGAGAGAGAGGTGTGGACCCGATCAGCTACCTGACTGACACCCCCTCCATGAAGAGGTCATTGGCATAGCACTGGGTCAGCTGCAATACCTCATCTAGATAGGAGACAAACACAAAAATCCAGGGAGGGGTGGAGAGAGAGGTGTGGACCCAATCAGCTACCTGACTGACACCCCCTCCATGAAGAGGTCATTGGCATAGCACTGGGTCAGCTGCAATACCTCATCTAGATAGGAGACAAACACAAACATCCAGGGAGGGGTGGAGAGAGAGGTGTGGACCCGATCAGCTACCTGACTGACACCCCCTCCATGAAGAGGTCATTGGCATAGCACTGGGTCAGCTGCAATACCTCATCTAGATAGGAGACAAACACAAACATCCAGGGAGGGGTGGAGAGAGAGGTGTGGACACGATCAGCTACCTGACTGACACCCCCTCCATGAAGAGGTCATTGGCATAGCACTGGGTCAGCTGCAATACCTCATCTAGATAGGAGACAAACACAAACATCCAGGGAGGGGTGGAGAAAGAAATTAAGAAAGAAAGAAAGAAAGAAAGAAAGAAAGAAAGAAAGAAAGAAAGAAAGAAAGAAAGAAAGAGAGATAGAGAGAGAGGTGTGGACCCATTGTTAGCCGCTGCTTGGCCTTTACAAAAAGCTACATTCAACAGGCTATCACATTCACCTACATAACACCCATACCGGAATACAGTCCATCCTCATCTGGAAATATAATAATGCCTGTAGATATTGTTTATCCGTTAGTAATTAATATAGGTGACATTTAACTGTTAATGTTGTTGTTGTGGAGTTTTAAGGCCTCATTCAAGCAAATTAAATTGTTATGTATTCCATACATATACAGTCAACATTCCATAGGCTTTTCTCCAGAATGATTCCGCAAGTCAAGTTCCTTCAAAGATAAGAATCTCAGCTGTATCCTCTCTGTATACAGGGATCTCACTGGGATGAAGTTGAAACAACTTGTGTAATCTCAGTGGGATCACCAGTGAGAGACCTGGCCTGCAAATGTTGCTATTTGGTTGTGAAAATAATAATGTGATGTTGGTCTGAGTTCTGGTTATTTCCTTGAGTTCCTTCATCTGTCTGTCATGGATGTGGTTTGATTCCAAGTGTAATCTAGAGGCGAAATAAACACACACCTATTTAGGCGAGGTGCTGGCTAGCGTAGTGGAACACTTAAAAACATAAAGGAGAGCCGCCCACTTTAGGATCTCAGATGCAAATGTTTAATGTCCAACGTTTCGACAGACAATGTGTTTTCGGACCTCCCCTTGATCTGATTCTCATGGGGCAGAAACCTCAGAGATCAATTGGTAAACTCTGATTTACCACCCCAAGATATCCCTGCACAACGTCTAATTTGCGCCCCTACAAGTGTAATGGCTGTGCTCATTGCAATGGCACTCATAAATGTAGATCCTTCAAACACCCTCAAACAGGGAAACAGATACCAGTCCAAGGTGTTATTACGTGCTCCACTAAGACAGTTATTTATCTTGTAACTTGTCCTTGTGGTAATGATGTGGGTAAAACAAAGCGCATATTAAAAGTAGGTATCTCAGAGCATCGTAGCACCGTTTGGTGCAGAAACTCTACTTACCCAGTTGAGGCCCACTTTTTGGAAGCAAACCACTCGATTTAGTCTCTGCGTTATATTGGCATCAAACATGTCACCCTCCCTAGAAGAGGGGTGACCTCGACAATTTATTGTTAAAACGAGAGGCTGCCTGGATCTTTCATTTAAAGACCCTTACGTAGACTGAACTGAAGCCATTCTTGTGATTAATTGTGATTTTGCTATTCATTGTGTTTCAAGTGTTCAAGTGTTTGTAGGCCTATGTAGCCACATTGTATCTATGATCGTATATCCATTTATGTTTTTGTATGCTATTTTAATATATGAGAATTAACCAATGATATCAGGCCACACCCGGCCATGATTACAGACACCTGTGTGTCTTTTAACACTATATAAATGCAGTGTTTGTCATTATACTCTGATGAAGACAGCTTGTCTGTCGAAACGTTGGACATAAACTTTTTGCATCTGAGATCCTAGAGTGTGTGGCTCTCCTTTAGTTTTTTGATTCCAAGTGTCCCACTAAGAGTACAAGAGAACATGAGGCCTATTTGGGTTTGGTGGGAATGGTGCTGGACTGAGGTAGATGGACTGAGGAAAATGGACTGGGACAGATGTGGGACAGATAACTGGGACATGTAACCTGGGACAGATACATCGGGACAGATGCACAGGGACAGATGGACCAAGGTTGATGGACTAAGGGCGACAGAGATGGACAGTGGGAGGGGAAGAGAGGAACAGAGGGCCTAACAGTGAGGGGTAGGTCCGGTACAGAGGAGTGACGGAAGGAGAGGGATCTGAGTATTGCATCTCTGTATCTCTCTGTATCTCTCTGTTCACATCACTTTTCCCTTAATCATAGATCAACACAATTTCCACTCATTGTGTAAGGTTTGAGTTTCAGGCTCTGAATCAAGGTGGCATATTTGTTTTCACACGCAGCTCTTATCTCAAACTCTAGAATCTCAACCACAATGGACACATAATAGATGCTTAATCCCTCATTGTCTTCTGACAAAGACAGTCAGTCAAGGTTAGATGAGATGCGCAAATATGGAGAAAGAGTCATTTTAAATCCCATCATTCAGCCCCTCCCATAATCACACACGGAACACCACACAACTTGCTGTGTCTCTAGTTCACCATGAAAGACCCAAGTCAAAATCCCAGATTCTGTATCTGGCCTTTCTTTCTCCCCATAGAGATAGACATGAATGTGATGCTTAATATCTTAATACAGGTTTATTCTCATCTATTCTGAACTAGGCCTTTCACTTAGAATAAGAATATTTCTGTTGGGTTTCTAGGTGCCAAAGTCTTTGTAACTCACAGTACGTGATCCCTGGTGAGGTCTAATCCTACAACAAGAGGAAGATGTAACCCGCTGTCTGACATTATGATGCGAAGGAAGAGATGGGAGAGTATTCTGACTTCTTCCCATTGACTCTGTAAAGCAAACACAATGGACTAACAAACAATACCTGTACACAAGGTGCAATAGGATACTTTACTTGTGGCTGCTAGGTCCATTTGAAATTCAATCAGTAGTTACACAGCTCTAAACATGTGCGTATAAAATGTCTAGGAAACACATTTCTATTGTCACCAAACCAGGATGTACATTTAGGAATTCATTTACTTGACCACTGAATTTCAAGTAAGTGAAAGCCAATATCACGTTATTTCATGCCAATGGGTTTCAAACAGGAAGACAATATCATTTAAAAAACATCCTTATAGACATTCTCAGACACATAACTTCCTACAAAACACTTTATATTCAAATTAGGAGTACATTTGGCTGAAATTAGGAGTAAATTAAGCAGAAATTAGGAATAAATATCACATACAGTACCAGTCAAACGTTTGGACACACCTACTATTTCAAAGTTTTTTCTTTATTTTTACTATTTTCTACATTGTAGAATAATAGTGAAGACATCAAAACTATGAAATAACACATATGGAATTATGTAGTAACCCAAAAAGTGTTAAACAAATCAAAATAAATGTTATATTTGAGATTCTTCAAAGTAGCCACCCTTTGCCTTGATGACAGCTTTGCATACTCTTGGCATTCTCTCAACCGGATTCACCTGGAATGCTTTTCCAACAGTCGTGAAGGAGTTCCCACATACGCTGAGCACTTGTTAGCTGCTTTTCCTTCACTCTGCGGTCCAACTCATCCCAAACCATCTCAATTGGGTTGAGGTCAGGTGATTGTGGAGGCCAGGTCATCTGATGCAGCACTCCATCACTCTCCTTCTTGGTCAAACAGCCTTTACACAGCCTGGAGGTGTGTTGGGTCATTGTCCTGTTGAAAAACAAGTGATAGTCCCACTAAGCACAGACCAGATGGGATGGCGTATCACAGCAGAATGCTGTGTTAGCCATTCTGGTTAAGTGTGGCTTGAATTCTAAATAACTGACAGTGTCACCAGCAAAGCACCCCCACACCATCACACCACCTCCTCCATGCTTCATGGAGGGAACCACACATGCGGAGATGTCCATCTGATGTCCATTGCTCATGTTTCTTGGCCCAAGCAAGTCTCTTCTTATTATTGGTGTCCTTTAGTAGTGGTTTCTTTGAAGCAATTCAACCATTATGGCCTGATTCACGCAGTCTCCTCTGAACAGTTAATGTTGAGATGTGTCTGTTACTTGAATTCTGTGAATTTATTTGGGCTGAAATATGTGGTGCAGTTTACTCTAATAAACTTATCCTCTGCAGCAGAGATAATTCTGGGTCTTCCTTTCCTGTGTCGGTGCTCATGAGAGACAGTTTCATCACTGCGCTTGATGGTTTTCGCAACTGCACTTGAAGAATTGAGATTGAGATTTTGCGGATTGACTGACCTTCATGTCTTAAAGTAATGATGGACTGTCATTTCTCTTTGCTTATTTGAGCTGTTCTTGACATTATATGGACTTGGTCTTTTACCAAATAGGGCTGTCTTCTGTATAATACCTCTACCTTGTCACAACACAACTGATTGTCTCAAATGCATTAAGAAGGAAAGAAATTCCACAAATGAATTTTTAACAAGTCACACCTGTTAATTGAAACGCATTCCAGGTGACCTCATGACCTAATTTCAGGTGACCTCCTGAAGCTGGTTGAGAGAATGCCAAAAGTGTGCAAAGCTGTCATCAAGGCGAAGGGTGGCTACATTAAAGAATCTCAAATATAAAATATGTTTTGATTTGTTTAGCACTTTTTTGCTTACTGCATGATTCCTTATATGTTCTTTTTACATTTTGATGTCTTCACTATTATTCTACAATGTAAAAATGGTCGAAATAAGGAAACACTCTGGAATGAGTAGGTGTGTCCAAACTTTTGACTGGTACTGTAATCATACCTTGCAGGAAACAGCATTTATTGAAAACTATTTTTTGAGAACAAAGATCAGGTGTAGGGTGTGTGCACATCGCCTGGCAACCCCCTCACACACTTTCTCTTCTTCCCATCATGATACCTGTACACTGACCTAAGCCCACAGGCAGAGCAGAGAGAGTACTGTCCTTATTGGGGGCTCTCTGATTGGATCCCACAGAGCTGATCTACCCGTGCCCTGCCGCTAAAGATTCCAGATGAGCTCCTGTATCCAAGCTCCCATGTACCCATGGATGTAGCTTATTGAAACACGAACAGTCATCATGGAAAAGCTTGGAACTTTCTATTTACCTATCATCTTATTGTCATTGACTCAGGTAAGTGTTAATTCTAATGCAATCTTTTGTATTTTGTTTTTCATTTGTGGATGATGGAGGTAGATGCTGTGATTTGTCTTGTACATTTTTTTTTTTAATTTATAACTTTTTGTCCTTATTGCTTTTTCAGATACAGCATGCATTTGCAGGTGAGTTAGCTGGGCTTATATTGGAAGTATTTGAAGAGTTTATTTCCAAAACACTATATCCACAACTTGTCCACATTTGTGTTTCTTCCATCAGGGTTAGGGTACTTCTATGTGTGTGTAAAATATCACTGTTCTCACATTTTTTATTCATAGATTTTAGATGTGTATTCAAATGTTTTTTATTTTGCAAAACGCTATATATCCGTTGTTTAGCTGGAATGGAATGGACATATCTTGTATAACATATAAATTCAACCCATCATATAAATCTAGCCTCTTGCTATAGTGTTTGGTTAGAGTTAGGTCTCATCCTAAAAGGCCTCCTATTCCCTATATAGTGCACTACTTTTCACCAGAGCCCAGATCTCATATAACTGTATTGATAATCGGTTATATATATTTTAATATTGGCGTCACAAAAGTATGTACAGTTGTTTATAACATTTTTTATTATTTGTCACATTTGATACATCTACATTTGTAACCAAATGTGTCTATCTGAAATAAAAACATCTCGTAAAACAAAAACAAATGCACACACCCCATACCATGATTAGATGTGGAAAAAACACACCAATCTCTTTCAGACATTCTTTCAACAAAAAAAGCGAATTCGCCAACATTTCTGAAAATGGATATATAACGTTTTGGAATGAAACACTTCATTTTATTGTGCTAGAAGGTTTATTTATTTGTTATATTTTTTGGTGGTTCACAACTTAATATACAGTATTTTATAAAGAAGATATTGTGCTACACTGATATTACAGGTTAAACATGTAACGTGGCAATGCACCAACGCCAACCCTTAGAAATGTCTATAGATGTGGAACAAAACAATGTATTAATTCAATACAATAACAATTTATTTTGTCTCTCAAATATAGATTTTAATCATATTTTGTAGTGTATTCTAATAATGACCAGTCATTGTGAATTGATAAAAGAGAACTAACTAGTTATTGAATACTGTAGTTATTTGGAAACTACTCAGAATACATGTTAAAATGTCATCATCATTATCAACATTTCAGCTGTGTTTTCTATGCTCCCAGATACACAACTCCTAACCTTTATTTGTAGCACAGGGCCTAACTATAGAACTCATTCAAAATTGATCAAATATTATTGTCCAATGTCTTCGTTTTATACTGCTACGTCATGTTATCCTTCATAACTGACAACGTTTGTGTTCTCTATTCAGCTTGCAGTATCACGTCAGTAACATCTCCTTCCGCATCGACACTGAACGTCAAATGGAACAGTTACCCTGGAGCCACAAATTATTTTCTGGATTTGCGGGTTGTGAACTCAATAAGCATTGCGCCAGTTGTGGTGACACTGCCTGTGTCAAGTACGGAAAGGCTGATCCAAGGATTGCGGCCAGGGAGTGTTTACCAAGTCCAATTGAAAGTCTTTCATTTTTACTATGTGATGTGCACTAACACGCAAATTGCGACAACAGGTAACTCTCCTACCTGTAATATGACCAGTAGTTAATTAGTCCATGTTTACCTATTTTCATTGATTTCTTTGAGTGTTAGATCATCAACAGTGTCCTTATCTTGTTTCTAGTTCCCGCCACATCCCAGATCACCTATTCCAAGGCGATATCGAGTACCTCGATCAGATTCGGATGGTCCGGCGTCCCTGGGGCTGACAAGTATTTGTTGGTTGTGGACGGGTTCAGTAACGGAGACAGATACAACCACAGTTTCACTAATCTGACTGGACAGGTGGATGGGCTCAAACCTGCCAAGTCTTATACCTGCTATGTCTACTCTTCCAACCAAGCGGGACTGGGGACCAGCAGCATGACCAAGACAATCACTACATGTAAGTCTGACAAATAGAATCATACAGGCTATATGATAAAGTATGTAAAACAGTGTAGAACGGCTCATAATAATGTCCACAATGGTGCAAATGGAACGGCACCAAACGCCAGGAAACCATGGAAACCATGTTGTTTGATGTATTTGATACCATTCCACTGATGCCACTCTCGTCATTACCATGAGCCCGTTCACCCCGATTAATGTGCCACCAGCCTTCTTTGATATACAGTAACAGGACAAACTCAAGTTGCGCATGTCTGTAGCAAGGGCCCTGAGTTTTTCCTAGTCACATCAAGTGCTCAGGAAAGACTCAGATGATCCCTAGTAACAGTGGTGGCTGTAGAACTGTCCCTACTAATCACACCATTATCTCCTTCCATACAGTGGTACAACCTAGTAACAGTGGTGGCTGTAGAACTGTCCCTACTAATCACGCCATTATCTCTTTCCCTACAGTGGTACAACCTAGTAACAGTGGTGTCTGTAGTACTGTCCCTACTAATCACACCATTATCTCTTTCCCTACAGTGGTACAACCCCCAGCTGGTGTTGCCGTAGTACTGTCCCTACTAATCACACCATTATCTCTTTCCCTACAGTGGTACAACACCCAGCTGGTGTTGCCGTAGTACTGTCCCTACTAATCACACCATTATCTCTTTCCCTACAGTGGTACAACCCCCAACTGGTGTTGCCATAGTAGCGACAGGAAGGAGCACAGCCCGTGTAACTTGGCATTCGGTCAACAAAGTTCTGTTGTATCAGGTCAGCGTTACAGACAACAACAAACCGAGTGTGCCTGTACTGAAGAACACCACCACTACTTACATGGACGTCAGTAATCTACAACCCTGCTCCACATACATTGTAGGAGTGTCATCAGTCAACAACTTCCTGGAGCCTGGAGAACCCACTAATGTCTCACACAGCACGTCCAGTGAGTACTGTAGGAAGAGAGAAAACGGTGAGAGAGTGGATACAATGAAATTACAGACAGAGAGAGAGAGAGAGAGAGAAAGAGAGGGGATAAAATGAAATTACAGTCAGAGAGAGAGAGGAAACGAGATGAAATGATGGGCAGAGAGAGAGAAGATGCATGCATGCACACATGTACTGTAGGCTACACATGTACAGACAGACAGACAGACACCGACAGACAGACAGACACCGACAGACAGGCAGGCAGGTAGGCAGACAGACAGACAGACAGACAGACAGACAGACAGACAGACAGACAGACAGACAGACAGACAGACAGACAGACAGACAGACAGGGCATAATCTGTATCTGTCCTTGCTTTCAGCCATCAACAGGGTCATGTCCATCTCAATGAACTACAGCTGTTCTAGTGGGGTGGTGGCAGTGACTTGGGGACAGGTGTTGGGAGCCAACTCCTACAGGTGACTACTGTCTCTTATTTACCTGGATTGTGCTGTTCTATGTGATTGCTACATCTTCCTCAGTTGAATGCCTTTTTCTTAGGACCAAGAGTTATTTCTGATCCCTTATCCAGGGACTGGTGTTTCTCCCAGTCAGGTCACATGGTCCGGGTAAAACTCCTGTGTCCCCTCTTATTGAAGGTGGCTCTGAATAACACACATATGTTATGTACATCTGCTAAATGACTCAATGACCAGACTGTGAATGTGTTGTCAAGGGCGGAGGCTGTAGATGTGAAAGGGACGGCCCTGTCTTGCACCTCTGCCTCAAACACCTGTCAGATCACCATGTTGAACTGTGGAGAGAGATACCTGATCCAGGTCACTGCCATCTCATTCGACTGCCAGAGCACCTCCAACACATCCACATACTTTGAGACAGGTGAAGGACATGTGGATGTACAGCATACCTCTACTATCTTGCTATCCCCTCCTCTCTGTCTACATATTTTTCTTCTATTTGATCTGTTATCTGTTCCAGTTCCCCTCACGTTCATACTCACACACACACTCATACGTGCACACTCACACTCACGCACACACACACCCCCTCAACCCCCTCCACACACACATACAGTACACATTCTACCAGACACACTTAATCTGTCTCCAACAACTGATCCCTCTGAGTCAATCCTGGAACTCCACGGGGTCGTGCGCGCTGGGACCACCAGATACTCTCTCCTGAACCTTCCCATAATATCTGCTGTTTGTTACCCATCCTAATCACTGGTACACACCCAGCAGATATATAGTTCTGAAGAGGTCTATGGACTAGACGAGTCTCTATTGAGTAGAGGAGGGTTGTATGAAAGGTCAGACAGTGATAGTGTCTGTCATACCAGGAAGTGAAAAAGTTTTACGCACACCTAGACATGTGTGAGGTATAGAGTGAAAACTCACAAAGGAATACGTTACCTACTGTACCTGTGTTGATAAGGAGAGACAAAGACAAAGTGATTCATTTTAAGTTTCAATATTATCCTCCGTTATTGTTCTGGTTGACTTGAAGGACATTAGAGTTGAACCTTCATCCAACTGGCTCTACTTCATATGATGTTATATATCTCACAGTTCCACATTCACTGTCCAATTTACAGCAAGTTCACTTGTTTGTTTCCCTTCCAGACAGTGTACAAAATGTATTTTTTAGGGCACTTTATACTTCCCCCTACTTCTCAGTCCTATTTTCAGTCGACTCCCCTTTACCATGTGCCCTAACCCCTAACCCCTTACCCCCCTGTCCCACCCTAACCCCTAACCCCTTCTACTCTGTACCCCTGTCCCACCCTAACCCCCTAACCCCTAACCCCTTACTCCCCTAACCTCTTACTCTGTACCCCTGTCCCACCCTAACCCCTAACCCCTTCCCACTCCCCTGTACCCCTGTCCCACCCTAACCCCTAACCCCTTACTCTGTACCCCTGTCCCACCTAACCCCTAACCCCCGTTACTCTGTACCCCTGCTCCACCCTAACCCCTAACCCCTACTCTATACCCCTGTCCCACCCTAACCCCTTAACCCCTAACCCCTTACTCTATACCCCTGTCCCCTGTCCCACCCTAACCCCTAACCCCTTACTCTGTACCCCTGTCCCCCTTACTCTGTACCCCTAACCCCTAACCCCTTACTCTGTACCCCTGTCCCACCTAACCCCTAACCCCTTACTCTATGTACCCCTGTCCCACCCTAACCCCTAACCCCTTACTCTATACCCCTGTCCCACCCTAACCCCTAACCCCTTACTCTATACCCCTGTCCCACCCTAACCCCTAACCCCTTACTCTGTACCCCTGTCCCACCCTAACCCCTAACCCCTAACCCCTTACTCTGTACCCCTGTCCCACCCTAACCCCTAACCCCTTACTCTATACCCCTGTCCCACCCTAACCCCTAACCCCTAACCTCTTACTCTGTACCCCTGTCCCACCCTAACCCCTAACCTCTTACTCTGTACCCCTGTCCCACCCTAACCCCTAACCTCTTACTCTTTACCCCTTTCCCACCCTAACCCCTTACTCTGCAGCCCTGTCCCACCCTAACCCCTATTATGAACCTTTGTACCACCCTAACCCTTAACCCCCTCTCTCTCTCCCCCACCAGTGCCCTGCGTTCCCTCCCAGCTGGCGACGTACCGTGAGTGTTCCAGTAATGCGATCATCTTCTCCTGGGCTCCCACCAATAACACCAACTACTACGTAGCTACGTCTCTGGCTTCAGACGGACAGCTGGTGGTGTGTCGCACCGAGGGCACAGAGTGCTTTTTCACCAACACGGTCTGCGGACACACCTACCAGTTCACCGTTTACGCTGTCAGTAGTTGCAACAGCAAAACCAGTCCCCCGAAGCATGTCCGGACCTGTGAGTGAAGGGAAGGGGTGCAGGGAAGGTGTGGTGGGGGTAGGGGGAGGGGCAGAAAGAGACAGTTCTCTACCTAGTGGCTACCTGTGGTAATGCAAGGTAACGTGTGTGTCTGCGTGTGTACTTGTATTATACATGTCTGTGCGTGTACAACATGAGTGAATTCTCTACCCCCCCCCCCCCAGCCCCGTGTATCCCCCAGAACATAAAGACGTATGCAGAGTGTCGGTCTGATGTGTTGATCACCACCTGGGACAAGACAGCAGGGGCTCTGTCCTACACAGTGGAGGCTCAGGGTAACAACGGAGACAGCTACAACTGCAGCTCCTTCACCAACAGCTGTGCTATGCCTGGTGTGGCCTGTGGAGAGAGTCTGAGTGTGTGGATCACTGCCTCAAATGATGACTGTACCACAGAGAAGGAGCTGGGAGCGGCAGCTAAGACTGGTGAGTACTGGAGGATGGGCGTAATGTTATGTTATAGTGTAGGAAGAGGATAGAAGAGACTGACGAGTCTGGTGGTGATTTGGATCTGCGGCTAGTTGAGCCACTTATAGGGAGGACTGAGGCTTCAATATCATAGTTGAGAAATAATGGCATCATATACATTACATTACATTACATTACATCGTTACTTCAAACCTCTCTCCTCCTCGCTTCCCCAGTCCCTTGTACCCCTACCAGCGTGTCAGCCTCTGTGGAATGCAGCCCCAACTCTGCCCTTATGAACTGGACGGTGAGCAAGGGCGCAGTGTTCTACATCGCCATGGTACAGCACGCAGACGGCACAGTGCGATCCTGCCACTCCATGGGCCCTAACTGTCTCATACAGGGCTTAAACTGCGGCAAAACCTACACCGCCAGCGTCATAGCAACCGACACGAAGTGCAACAGCTCCCAGAGCCAACTGGTCACTGTAGAAACTGGTAAGTGATGGAGGGGTGGGGGGGGGTGGGGGGCTAGGCTCTCAGGTGGGCACTACTTCAGAGGACTACAGTATGTGGCTTTATACACAAGTAGTGTTTGAGTCATCAAGTTCAGGTTAAGATTATTTGTCATATGCAACAGAATAGCTAGGGGCACAGTCCAACACTCAGACATAATTTACAGACAAAGCATTTGTGTTCAGTGATTCTGCCAGATCAGGGGCAGTAGGGATGACCAGAGATGTTTTCTTTATAAGTGTGAATTTGAACATTTTCTGGTCAAACTGTAAGAAGAACTTTTGGGTGTTTGGGAAAATGTATGGAGTAAAAAGTACATCATTGTCTTTATAAATATGGTGAAATAAAAGTAAACGTTGTCAAAAATACAAATAATTCTCCTTTTCTCTGTCTCTCCCTTCTCTCTGTCTTTCTCTTTCTCCATCACCCTCCCTCTCTCTCTTTCTCTCTCCCTACAGGTGCCTGTCCCCCCACCAATGTCACAACGTCTCTGCAGTGTGATGGCAACATGGGCACTGTCTCCTGGACGGCCGTTGCCAGGGCGGACATGTACCTAGCAACAGCCACAGGTGACGACGGACACACCCACACCTGTAGCTCCAACTCCACCGACTGTTCCTTCACCGACCTGCACTGCTCCGAGACCTACGCTGTCACCGTGGTTACCATGGACAGGGGCTGCTATAGCGACCCCAGCCCTGACGTTGAACTCAGAACAGGTGAGAAGAGACAGAGTCTGTCTGTCTGATCTGTCTGTGATGAATATCTTGTAGATCTAGAACTCGATTACATCCTTCATAATCTCTCATGGACAGACCCACGTAACATAGAAAGATGTCGCAGCATCTCTCAACAGACTGTGGGAGGAGACGATTCACCAGGGACTTTCTTTCGCTGTGTAGATTTTTTCCGCCACTGATCTTTTGGACAAATCATGACTTCGCAAGTGTTCACATCTTTCTAATTTCAGAAGGGGAGGGGACATTTTGCCCATCCATTTAGTGGGGTGGAGACTTTGATAGTCTGGTTTGTATCTTTTCTCAGACATCTGTCCCCTGAACCTGATGGAGGATCTGACGGCATTAACGCAATAATTAAGTTCTGGGGGTCCGAGATTCCATTCTTCATTACATTCCCACTTTGACTTGAGTTAGCAACTGTATACTCTCGTACTTCTGTTGTCTCTGGGCTGCTCAGCACTGTGTCCACCCATCGACCTGGAGGGCATGGTGTCCTGTTCCACCAACATCCTGTCCCTGACCTGGGATGCCAGCCCAGTGTACGGGGCCAATTACACCTTACACTCCCAGAAGATAGGGGGTGCTAACAACACCACTTCATATCCCACAATTTGTATTACATTTTTATTGACGGATAACCAGGAGCACAGTCCAACACTCAGATATTATTTACATACAAAGCATTTGTGTTCAGTAATTCTTCCAGATCAGGGGCAGTAGGGATGACCAGAGATGTTTTCTTTATAAGTCTAGTGGTTAGAGCGTTGGACTAGTAACCGGAAGGTTGCAAGTTCAAATCCCCGAGCTGACAAGGTACAAAAATGTCGTTCTGCCCCTGAACAGGCAGTTAACCCACTGTTCCCAGGCCGTCATTGAAAATAAGAATGTGTTCTTAACTGACTTTCCTGGTTAAATAAAGGTAAAAAAAAAGTGTGAATTTGAACATTTTCTGGTCAAACTGTAAGAAGAACTTTTGGGTGTTTGGGAAAATGTATGGAGTAAAAAGTACATCATTGTCTTTGTAAATATGGTGAAATAAAAGTAAACGTTGACAAATATACAAATAATACTCTCTCCTTTTCTCTGTCTCTCCCTCCTCTCTGTCTCTCTCTTTCTCCATCACCCTCCCTCTCTCTCTTTCTCTCTCCCTACAGGTGCCTGTCCCCCCACCAATGTCACAACGTCTCTGCAGTGTGATGGCAACATGGGCACTGTCTCCTGGACGACCGTTGCCAGGGCGGACATGTACCTAGCAAACGCCACAAGTGACGACGGACACACCCACACCTGCAGCTCCAACTCCACCAACTGTTCCTTCACCGACCTGAACTGCGCCGAGACCTACGCTGTCACCGTGGTTACCCTGGACAGGGGCTGCTATAGCGACCCCAGCCCTGACGTTGAACTCAGAACAGGTGAGAAGAGACAGAGTCTGTCTGTCTGATCTGTCTGTGATGAATATCTTGTAGATCTAGAACTCGATTACATCCTTCATAATCTCTCATGGACAGACCCACGTAACATAGAAAGATATCGCAGCATCTCTCAACAGACTGTGGGAGGAGACGATTCACCAGGGACTTTGTTTCACTGTGTAGATTTTTTCCGCCACTGATCATTTGGACAAATCATGATTTCGCAAGTGTTCACATCTTTCTAATTTCAGAAGGGGAGGGGACATTCAGCCCATCCATTTAGTGGGGTGGAGACTTTGATAGTCTGGTTTGTATCTTTTCTCAGACATCTGTCCCCTGAACCTGATGGAGGATCTGACGGCATTAACGCAATAATTAAGTTCTGGGGGTCCGAGATTCCATTCTTCATTACATTCCCACTTGTTGGACTTGAGTTAGCAACTCTATACGCTATTACTTCTGTTGTCTCTGGGCGGCTCAGCACTGTGTCCACCCATCGACCTGGAGGGCATGGTGTCCTGTTCCACCAACATCCTGTCCCTGACCTGGGATGCCAGCCTAGTGTACGGGGCCAATTACACCTTACACTCCCAGAAGATAGGGGGTGCTAACAACACCACTTCATATCCCACAATTTGTATTCTGTTTTTTTTTTATTGACGGATAACCAGGAGCACAGTCCAACACTCAGACATAATTTACATACAAAGCATTTGTGTTCAGTGATTCTGCCAGATCAGGGGCAGTAGGGATGACCAGAGATGTTTTCTTTATAAGTGTGAATTTGAACATTTTCCTGTCAACATGTAAGAAGAACCTTTGGGTGTTTGGGAAAATGTATGGAGTAAAAAGCACATCACTGTCTTTAGAAATGTGGTGAAGTACAAGTAAATGTTGACAAAAATACAAATAATACTCTCTCCTTTTCTCTGTCTCTCCCTTCTCTCTGTCGCTCTCTTTCTCCATCACCCTCCCTCTCTCTCTTTCTCTCTCCCTACAGGTGCCTGTCCCCCCACCAATGTCACAACGTCTCTGCAGTGTGATGGCAACATGGGCAATGTCTCCTGGACGGCCGTTGCCAGGGCGGACATGTACCTAGCAACCGCCACAGGTGACGACGGACACACCCACACCTGCAGCTCCAACTCCACCGACTGTTCCTTCACCGACCTGCACTGCGCTGAGACCTACGCTGTCACCGTGGTTACCATGGACAGGGGCTGCTATAGCGACCCCAGCCCTGACGTTGAACTCAGAACAGGTGAGAAGAGACAGAGTCTGTCTGTCTGATCTGTCTGTGATGAATATCTTGTAGATCTAGAACTTGATTACATCTTTCATAATCTCTCATGGACAGACACACGTAACATAGAAAGATATCGCAGCATCTCTCAACAGACTGTGGGATTGTAACGGTTCTCGTCTGTCGAAGGAGAAGCAGACCAAAATGCAGCGTGGTATTTTTGAGACATGTTTAATGACGAATGAAAAACAAACTTTACAAAAACAACAAACGGAATGAAAACCTATACAGCCTATCTGGTGACAACAAACACAGAGACAGGAACAATCACCCACGAAATACTCAAAGAATATGGCTGCCTAAATATGGTTCCCAATCAGAGACAACGATAAACACCTGCCTCTGATTGAGAACCACTCCAGACAGCCATAAACTATGCTAGATACCCCCACTAAGCCACACACCCAACACCTAACAACACCCCAAGACAAAACACACCACAATAAACCCATGTCACACCCCGGCCTGACCAAATAAATAAAGACAAACACAATATACTATGATCAGGGCGTGACAGAACCCCCCTAAGGTGCGGACTCCCAGAAGCACACCAAAAACAATAGGGGAGTGTCCGGGTGGGCGTCTGTCCATGGTGGCGGCTCTGGCGCAGGACGTGGACCCCACTCTATCAATGTCTTAGTCCCTCCTCCTCGCGTCCTTGGATAATCCACCCTCGCCGCCTACCTTGGCCTAGTAGTCCTCACCCAGAACCCCACTGGACTGAGGGGCAGCTCGGGACTGAGGGGAAGCTCTGGACTGAGGGGAAGCTCTGGAC
Organism: Oncorhynchus masou masou; assembly: GCF_036934945.1. Classification (NCBI taxonomy): domain Eukaryota; kingdom Metazoa; phylum Chordata; class Actinopteri; order Salmoniformes; family Salmonidae; genus Oncorhynchus; species Oncorhynchus masou. The sequence continues at coordinate 12,311,910 of NC_088214.1, forward strand.
TGAGGGGAACACTCGGACTGAGGGGAAGCTCAGTACTGATGGGAAGCTCAGAACTGAGAGGAAGCCCAGCACTGAGAAGAGGAAGCCCAGCACTGAGAGGAAGCTCAGGCAGGTAGTTGGATCCGGCAGATCCTGGATGACTGGCGGATCTGGAAGAGTCTGGCTGACTGGCGGATCTGGAAGAGTCTGGTTGACTGGCGGATCTGGAAGAGTCTGGCTGACTGGCGGATCTAGAAGAGTCTGGCTGACTGGCAGATCTGGAAGAGTCTGGCTGACTGGCGGATCTGGAAGACTGGCTGCTCTGGCTGATCCTGCAGACTGGCAGCTCTGGCTGCTCCATGCTGACTGCGGCTCTGGCTGCTCCATGCTGACTGGCGGCTCTGGCTGCTCCATGCAGACTGGCAGCTCTGGCGGCTTCTTGCAGACTGGCAGCTCTGGCGGCTTCTTGCAGACTGGCAGCTCTGGCTGCTCCATGCCGACTGGCAGCTCTGGCAGCTCCTTGCAGCCTGGCAGCTCCTTGCAGACTGGCAGCTCCTTGCAGACTGGCAGCTCCTTGCAGACTGGCAGCTCCTTGCAGACTGGCAGCTCTGGCTGCTCCATGCAGACTGACAGCTCTGGCTGCTCCATGCAGACTGGCAGCTCTGGCTGTTCCATGCAGACTGACAGCTCTGGCTGCTCCATGCAGACTGACAGCTCTGGCTGCTCCATGCAGACTGGCAGCTCTGGCTGCTCCATGCAGACTGGCAGCTCTGGCTGCTCTAAACAGCAGGAGACTCCGGCAGCGCTGTAGAGGCGGAAGGCTCTGGCACTAAACAGGCAGGAGACTCCGGCAGCGCAGGAGAGGAGGAAGGCTCCGGCAGCGCTGGAGATGCGAGGCGCACTGTAGGCCTGATGCGTGGTTCTGGCATTGGTGGTACTGGGTCGAGGACACGCACAGGAAGCCTGGTGCGGGGAGCTGCCACCGGAGGGCTGGTGTGTGGAGGTGGTACTGGGTAGACCGGACCGTGCAGGCGCACTGGAGCTCTTGAGCACCGAGCCTGCCCAACCTTACCTGGTTGAATACTCCCGGTCGCTCTGCCAGTGTGGCGAGGTGGAATAGCCCGCACTGGGCTATGTAGGCGAACCGGGGACACCGTGCGCAAGGCTGGTGCCATGTAAGCCGGCCCAAGGAGACGCACTGGGGACCAGATGCGTAGAGCCGGCTTCATGGCATTTGGCTCGACGCTCAATCTAGCCCGGCCGATACGCGGAGCTGGAATATACCGCACACCCGCACTGGAGACACCGTGTGCACCACAGCATAACACAGTGCCTGCCCGGTCTCTCTAGCTCCCCGGTAACCACAGGAAGTTGGCGTAGGTCTCCTACCTAGCGTCGCCATACTCCCTGTGAGCCTCTCCCCCAAGAAATATTTGGGGCTGACTCTCAGGCTTCCATCCGCGTCGCCGTGCTGCCTCCTCATACCAGCGCCTCTCCGCTTTTCCGCCTCCAGTTCTTCTTTGGGGCGGCGATATTCTCCAGGCTGATCCCAAGGTCCTTCTCCGTACAATTCGTCCTCCCATGTCCATTCCTCTCTTTGTTGCTCCTGCTGTTGCTGTTGCCACGAAGCTTGGTCCCGTTGTGGTGGGTGATTCTGTAACGGTTCTCGTCTGTCGAAGGAGAAGCGGACCAAAATGCAGCGTGGTATTTTTGAGACATGTTTAATGACGAAGGAAAAACGAACGATACAAAATCAAAAAACGGAATGAAAACCTATACAGCCTATCTGGTGACAACAAACACAGAGACAGGAACAATCACCCACAAAATACTCAAAGAATATGGCTGCCTAAATATGGTTCCCAATCAGAGACAATGATAAACACCTGCCTCTGATTGAGAACCACTCCAGAAAGCCATAAACTATGCTAGATACCCCCACTAAGCCACACACCCAACACCTAACAACACACCAAGACAAAACACACCACAATAAACCCATGTCACACCTCGGCCTGACCAAATAAATAAAGACAAACACAATATAATACGACCAGGACGTGACAGGGAGGAGACGATTAACCAGGGACTTTGTTTCGCTGTGTAGATTTTTTCCGCCACTGATCATTTGGACAAATCACGATTTCGCAAGTGTTCACATCTTTCTAATTTCAGAAGGGGAGGGGACATTTAGAACATCCATTTAGTGGGGTGGAGACGTTGATAGTCTGGTTTGTATCTTTTCTCAGACATCTGTCTCCTGAACCTGATGGAGGATCTGAGGCATTAACGCAATAATTAAGTTCTGGGGGTCCGAGATTCCATTCTTCATTACATTCCCACTTGTTGGACTTGAGCGAGCAACTGTATACTCTACTACTTCTGTTGTCTCTGGGCTGCTCAGCACTGTGTCCACCCATCGACCTGGAGGGCAATGTGTCCTGTTCCACCAACATCCTGTCCCTGACCTGGGATGCCAGCCCAGTGTACGGGGCCAATTACACCTTACACTCCCAGAAGATAGGGGGTGCTAACAACACCACTTCATATCCCACAATTTGTATTCTGTTTTTTTTTTATTGACGGATAACCAGGAGCACAGTCCAACACTCAGACATAATTTACATACAAAGCATTTGTGTTCAGTGATTCTTCCAGATCAGGGGCAGTAGGGATGACCAGAGATGTTTTCTTTATAAGTGTGAATTTGAACATTTTCCTGTCAACATGTAAGAAGAACTTTTGGGTGTTTGGGAAAATGTATGGAGTAAAAAGTACATCACTGTCTTTAGAAATGAGGTGAAGTACAAGTAAATGTTGACAAAAATACAAATAATACTCTCTCCTTTTCTCTGTCTCTCCCTTCTCTCTGTCGCTCTCTTTCTCCATCACCCTCCCTCTCTCTCTTTCTCTCTCCCTACAGGTGCCTGTCCCCCCACCAATGTCACAACGTCTCTGCAGTGTGATGGCAACATGGGCACTGTCTCCTGGACGGCCGTTGCCAGGGCGGACATGTACCTAGCAACCGCCACAAGTGACGATGGACACACCCACACCTGCAGCTCCAACTCCACCGACTGTTCCTTCACCGACCTGCACTGCGCTGAGACCTACGCTGTCACCGTGGTTACCATGGACAGGGGCTGCTATAGCGACCCCAGCCCTGACGTTGAACTCAGAACAGGTGAGAAGAGACAGAGTCTGTCTGTCTGATCTGTCTGTGATTAATATCTTGTAGATCTAGAACTCGATTACATCCTTCATAATCTCTCATGGACAGACACACGTAACATAGAAAGATATCGCAGCATCTCTCAACAGACTGTGGGATTGTAACGGTTCTCGTCTGTCGTTTCGGAGAAGCAGACCAAAATGCAGCGTGGTATTTTTGAGACATGTTTAATGACGAATGAAAAACAAACTTTACAAAAACAACAAACGGAATGAAAACCTATACAGCCTATCTGGTGACAACAAACACAGAGACAGGAACAATCACCCACGAAATACTCAAAGAATTTGGCTGCCTAAATTTTTGTTCCCAATCAGAGACAAGTAAACACCTGCCTCTGATTGAGAACCACTACATACAAAGCATTTGTGTTCAGTGATTCCCACTGCCAGATCAGGGATAGTAGGGATGACCAGAGATGTTATCTTTAAAAGTGTAACAACACCCCAAGACAAAACACACCACAAAAACCCATGTCACACCCCGGACCAAATAAATAAAGACAAACACAATATACTATGATCATGGGCGTGACAGAACCCCCCCCTAAGGTGCGGACTCCCAGAAGCAACCAAAAACAATAAGTGTCCGGGTGGGCGTCTGTCCATGGTGGCGGCTCTGGCGCAGGACGTGGACCCCACTCTATCAATGTCTTAGTCCCTCCCTCGCGTCCTTGGATAATCCACTCCCGCCTACCTTGGCCTAGTAGTCCTCACCCAGAACCCCACTGGACTGAGGGGCAGTGTGACTGGGGGAAGCTCTGGACTGAGGGGAAGCTCTGGACGAGGGGAACCTCGGGACTGAGGGGAAGCTCAGTACTGATGGGAAGCTCAGAACTGAGAGGAAGCCCAGCACTGAGAGGAAGCCCAGCACTGAGAGGAAGCTCAGGCAGGTAGTTGGATCCCGACCTGCACTGATCCGGACCTGACTGTCACCGTGGATCCATGGACAGGGGCTGGCTATAGCGATCCCAGCCCTGACGGATCGTCTGAACTCAGAACAGGGCTGACTGAAGATCTGGAAGAGTCTGTCTGACTGTGATGAATATCTTGAAGAGTCTGGCTGACTGGCATCCTGGCATAATGACAGCTCTGGCTGACCCATGCTGACTGAAAGATCTGGCTGCTCTCATGCAGACTGTGGGCTCTGGCTGCTCCATGCAGACTGGCGCTCTGGCGATTTCTTGCAGACTGGCAGCTCTGGCAAATCATGATTTCGCAGACTGGCAGCTCTGGCTAATTTCAGACTGGCAGCTCTGGCACATTGCAGCCTGGCATCCATTTAGTGGGGTGCAGACTGGCAGCTCCTTGCAGACTGGCAGCTTTTCCTTGCAGACTGGCAGCTCCCCTGAACCTGATGGAGACTGGCAGCTCCTTGCAGACTGGCAGCTCTGGGGGTCCATGCAGACTGGCAGCTCTGGCTGCTCCATGCAGACTGACAGCTCTGGCTGCTCCATGCAGACTGGCAGCTCTGGCTGTTCCATGCAGACTGACAAATGCTTGGCTTCTAGTTCCGCCCAGCACAATGGCAGTAATAACCATGCAAGCTGGCAGCTCTGGCTGCACTAAACAGGCAGGAGACACGCTGTGTAAGGGGATAAAGAATAGCAGCGCAGGAGAAGAGGAAGGCCCGGCAGCGCTGGAGATGCGAGGCGCACTGTAGGCCTGATGCGTGGTTCTGGCATTGGTGGTACTGGTATCGAGGACACGCACAGGAAGCCTGGTGAGGGAGCTGCCAACAAAGGGCTGGTGTAAAGTGGCTAGGTGGTACTGGGTAGACCGGACCGTGCAGGCGCACTGGAGCTCTTGAGCACCGAGCCTGCCCAACCATACCTGGATGAATACTCCCGTAGGCTCTGCCAGTGTGGCGAGGTGGAATAGCCCGCACTGGGCTATGTGATATACCGGGGACACCGTTTCGCATCTGGTGCCATGTTAAAGTGGCCCAAGGAGACGACTGGGGACCAGATGCGTAGAGCAGCCACTCATGGCATTTGGCTGTTTAACAGCTGATGGCCTTGAGATAGAAGCTGTTTTTCAGTCTCTCGGTCCCAGCTTTGATGCACCGGCCTGGCCACCTGCGGACTGACCTCGCACTGGAGACACCGTGGTGAACAGCATAACACAGTGCCTGCCCGGTCTCTTTAGGCTCCCTGTAACCACAGGAAGTGGTGTAGGTCTCCTCCTGGAGGGCGCCATACTCCCTGTGAGCCTCTCCCCCAAGAAATATTTGGGGCTGACTCTCAGGCTTCCATCCGCGTCGCCGTGCTGCCTCCTCATACCAGCGCCTCTCCGCTTTTCCGCCTCCAGTTCTTCTTTGGGGCGGCGATATTCTCCAGGCTGATCCCAAGGTCCTTCTCCGTGACAATTCGTCCTCCCATGTCCATTCCTCTCTTTGTTGCTCCTGCTGTTGCTGCCTGCCACGAAGCTTGGTCCCGTTGTGGTGGGTGATTCTGTAACGGTTCTCTGTCGATGTGATGAAGAGGACCAAAATGCAGCGTGGTATTTTTGAGACATGTTTAATGACGAATGAAATAGGAACGATACAAAATCAACAAACGGAATCCAAATCATCAGCCTTATTTTGTGACATTGAGTGTGAGGTTATTTTCCTGAACAACTCAGACAGGAACAATCACCCACCTACTCAAAGAATATGGCTGCCTAAATATGGTTCCCAATCATAGACAATGATAAACACCTGCCTCTGATTGAGAACCACTCCAGAAAGCCATAAACTATGCTAGATACCCCCACTAAGCCACACACCCAACACCTAACAACACCCCAAGACAAAACACACCACAATAAACCCATGTCACACCTCGGCCTGACCAAATAAATAAAGACAAACACAATATACTACGACCAGGACGTGACAGGGATGAGACGTATTAACCAGGGACTTTGTTTCGCTGTGTAGATTTTTTCCCCACTGATCATTTGGACAAATCACGATTTGGAGTGTTCACATCTTTGAATTTCAGAAGGGTAGGGACATTTAGAACAACCATTTAGTGGGGTGGAGACTTTGATAGTCTGGTTTGTATCTTTTCTCAGACATCTGTCCCCTGAACCTGATGGAGGATCTGACGGCATTAACGCAATAATTAAGTTCTGGGGGTCCGAGATTCCATTCTTCATTACATTCCCACTTGTTGGACTTGAGCGAGCAACTGTATACTCTACTACTTCTGTTGTCTCTGGGCTGCTCAGCACTGTGTCCACCCATCGACCTGGAGGGCATGGTGTCCTGTTCCACCAACATCCTGTCCCTGACCTGGGATGCCAGCCCAGTGTACGGGGCCAATTACATCTTACACTCCCAGAAGATAGGGGGTGCTAACAACACCACTTCATATCCCACAATTTGTATTCTGTTTTTTTTTTATTGACGGATAACCAGGAGCACAGTCCAACACTCAGACATAATTTACATACAAAGCATTTGTGTTCAGTGATTCTGCCAGATCAGGGGCAGTAGGGATGACCAGAGATGTTTTCTTTATAAGTGTGAATTTGAACATTTTCCTGTCAACATGTAAGAAGAACTTTTGGGTGTTTGGGAAAATGTATGGAGTAAAAAGTACATCACTGTCTTTAGAAATGAGGTGAAGTACAAGTAAATGTTGACAAAAATACAAATAATACTCTCTCCTTTTCTCTGTCTCTCCCTTCTCTCTGTCGCTCTCTTTCTCCATCACCCTCCCTCTCTCTCTTTCTCTCTCCCTACAGGTGCCTGTCCCCCCACCAATGTCACAACGTCTCTGCAGTGTGATGGCAACATGGGCAATGTCTCCTGGACGGCCGTTGCCAGGGCGGACATGTACCTAGCAACCGCCACAGGTGACGACGGACACACCCACACCTGCAGCTCCAACGCCACCTACTGTTCCTTCACCGACCTGCACTGCGCTGAGACCTACGCTGTCACCGTGGTTACCATGGACAGGGGCTGCTATAGCGACCCCAGCCCTGACGTTGAACTCAGAACAGGTGAGAAGAGACAGAGTCTGTCTGTCTGATCTGTCTGTGATGAATATCTTGTAGATCTAGAACTTGATTACATCTTTCATAATCTCTCATGGACAGACACACGTAACATAGAAAGATATCGCAGCATCTCTCAACAGACTGTGGGATTGTAACGGTTCTCGTCTGTCGAAGGAGAAGCAGACCAAAATGCAGCGTGGTATTTTTGAGACATGTTTAATGACGAATGAAAAACAAACTTTACAAAAACAACAAACGGAATGAAAACCTATACAGCCTATCTGGTGACAACAAACACAGAGACAGGAACAATCACCCACAAAATACTCAAAGAATATGGCTGCCTAAATATGGTTCCCAATCAGAGACAACGATAAACACCTGCCTCTGATTGAGAACCACTCCAGACAGCCATAAACTATGCTAGATACCCCCACTAAGCCACACACCCAACACCTAACAACACCCCAAGACAAAACACACCACAATAAACCCATGTCACACCCCGGCCTGACCAAATAAATAAAGACAAACACAATATACTATGATCAGGGCGTGACAGAACCCCCCCCCCCTAAGGTGCGGACTCCCAGAAGCACACCAAAAACAATAGGGGAGTGTCCGGGTGGGCGTCTGTCCATGGTGGCGGCTCTGGCGCAGGACGTGGACCCCACTCTATCAATGTCTTAGTCCCTCCTCCTCGCGTCCTTGGATAATCCACCCTCGCCGCCTACCTTGGCCTAGTAGTCCTCACCCAGAACCCCACTGGACTGAGGGGCAGCTCGGGACTGAGGGGAAGCTCTGGACTGAGGGGAAGCTCTGGACTGAGGGGAAGCTCGGGACTGAGGGGAAGCTCAGTACTGATGGGAAGCTCAGAACTGAGAGGAAGCCCAGCACTGAGAGGAAGCCCAGCACTGAGAGGAAGCTCAGGCAGGTAGTTGGATCCGGCAGATCCTGGATGACTGGCGGATCTGGAAGAGTCTGGCTGACTGGCGGATCTGGAAGAGTCTGGTTGACTGGCGGATCTGGAAGAGTCTGGCTGACTGGCGGATCTAGAAGAGTCTGGCTGACTGGCAGATCTGGAAGAGTCTGGCTGACTGGCGGATCTGGAAGAGTCTGGCTGACTGGCGGATCCTGGCAGACTGACAGCTCTGGCTGCTCCATGCTGACTGCTGCTCTGGCTGCTCCATGCTGACTGGCGGCTCTGGCTGCTCCATGCAGACTGGCAGCTCTGGCGGCTTCTTGCAGACTGGCAGCTCTGGCGGCTTCTTGCAGACTGGCAGCTCTGGCTGCTCCATGCCGACTGGCAGCTCTGGCAGCTCCTTGCAGCCTGGCAGCTCCTTGCAGACTGGCAGCTCCTTGCAGACTGGCAGCTCCTTGCAGACTGGCAGCTCCTTGCAGACTGGCAGCTCCTTGCAGACTGGCAGCTCTGGCTGCTCCATGCAGACTGACAGCTCTGGCTGCTCCATGCAGACTGGCAGCTCTGGCTGTTCCATGCAGACTGACAGCTCTGGCTGCTCCATGCAGACTGACAGCTCTGGCTGCTCCATGCAGACTGGCAGCTCTGGCTGCTCCATGCAGGCTGGCAGCTCTGGCTGCACTAAACAGGCAGGAGACTCCGGCAGCGCTGTAGAGGCGGAAGGCTCTGGCAGCGCTAAACAGGCGGGAAACTCCAGCAGCGCAGGAGAGGAGGAAGGCTCCGGCAGCGCTGGAGATGCGAGGCGCACTGTAGGCCTGATGCGTGGTTCTGGCATTGGTGGTACTGGGTCGAGGACACGCACAGGAAGCCTGGTGCGGGGAGCTGCCACCGGAGGGCTGGTGTGTGGAGGTGGTACTGGGTAGACCGGACCGTGCAGGCGCACTGGAGCTCTTGAGCACCGAGCCTGCCCAACCTTACCTGGTTGAATACTCCCGGTCGCTCTGCCAGTGTGGCGAGGTGGAATAGCCCGCACTGGGCTATGTAGGCGAACCGGGGACACCGTGCGCAAGGCTGGTGCCATGTAAGCCGGCCCAAGGAGACGCACTGGGGACCAGATGCGTAGAGCCGGCTTCATGGCATTTGGCTCGACGCTCAATCTAGCCCGGCCGATACGCGGAGCTGGAATATACCGCACACCCGCACTGGAGACACCGTGTGCACCACAGCATAACACAGTGCCTGCCCGGTCTCTCTAGCTCCCCGGTAACCACAGGAAGTTGGCGTAGGTCTCCTACCTAGCGTCGCCATACTCCCTGTGAGCCTCTCCCCAAGAAATATTTGGGGCTGACTCTCAGGCTTCCATCCGCGTCGCCGTGCTGCCTCCTCATACCAGCGCCTCTCCGCTTTTCCGCCTCCAGTTCTTCTTTGGGGCGGCGATATTCTCCAGGCTGATCCCAAGGTCCTTCTCCGTACAATTCGTCCTCCCATGTCCATTCCTCTCTTTGTTGCTCCTGCTGTTGCTGTTGCCACGAAGCTTGGTCCCGTTGTGGTGGGTGATTCTGTAACGGTTCTCGTCTGTCGAAGGAGAAGCGGACCAAAATGCAGCGTGGTATTTTTGAGACATGTTTAATGACGAATGAAAAACGAACGATACAAAATCAACAAACGGAATGAAAACCTATACAGCCTATCTGGTGACAACAAACACAGAGACAGGAACAATCACCCACAAAATACTCAAAGAATATGGCTGCCTAAATATGGTTCCCAATCATAGACAATGATAAACACCTGCCTCTGATTGAGAACCACTCCAGAAAGCCATAAACTATGCTAGATACCCCCACTAAGCCACACACCCAACACCTAACAACACCCCAAGACAAAACACACCACAATAAACCCATGTCACACCTCGGCCTGACCAAATAAATAAAGACAAACACAATATACTACGACCAGGACGTGACAGGGATGAGACGATTAACCAGGGACTTTGTTTCGCTGTGTAGATTTTTTCCGCCACTGATCATTTGGACAAATCACGATTTCGCAAGTGTTCACATCTTTCGAATTTCAGAAGGGGAGGGGACATTTAGAACAACCATTTAGTGGGGTGGAGACTTTGATAGTCTGGTTTGTATCTTTTCTCAGACATCTGTCCCCTGAACCTGATGGAGGATCTGACGGCATTAACGCAATAATTAAGTTCTGGGGGTCCGAGATTCCATTCTTCATTACATTCCCACTTGTTGGACTTGAGCGAGCAACTGTATACTCTACTACTTCTGTTGTCTCTGGGCTGCTCAGCACTGTGTCCACCCATCGACCTGGAGGGCATGGTGTCCTGTTCCACCAACATCCTGTCCCTGACCTGGGATGCCAGCCCAGTGTACGGGGCCAATTACATCTTACACTCCCAGAAGATAGGGGGTGCTAACAACACCACTTCATATCCCACAATTTGTATTCTGTTTTTTTTTTTATTGACGGATAACCAGGAGCACAGTCCAACACTCAGACATAATTTACATACAAAGCATTTGTGTTCAGTGATTCTGCCAGATCAGGGGCAGTAGGGATGACCAGAGATGTTTTCTTTATAAGTGTGAATTTGAACATTTTCCTGTCAACATGTAAGAAGAACTTTTGGGTGTTTGGGAAAATGTATGGAGTAAAAAGTACATCACTGTCTTTAGAAATGAGGTGAAGTACAAGTAAATGTTGACAAAAATACAAATAATACTCTCTCCTTTTCTCTGTCTCTCCCTTCTCTCTGTCGCTCTCTTTCTCCATCACCCTCCCTCTCTCTCTTTCTCTCTCCCTACAGGTGCCTGTCCCCCCACCAATGTCACAACGTCTCTGCAGTGTGATGGCAACATGGGCAATGTCTCCTGGACGGCCGTTGCCAGGGCGGACATGTACCTAGCAACCGCCACAGGTGACGACGGACACACCCACACCTGCAGCTCCAACGCCACCTACTGTTCCTTCACCGACCTGCACTGCGCTGAGACCTACGCTGTCACCGTGGTTACCATGGACAGGGGCTGCTATAGCGACCCCAGCCCTGACGTTGAACTCAGAACAGGTGAGAAGAGACAGAGTCTGTCTGTCTGATCTGTCTGTGATGAATATCTTGTAGATCTAGAACTTGATTACATCTTTCATAATCTCTCATGGACAGACACACGTAACATAGAAAGATATCATAGCATCTCTCAACAGACTGTGGGATTGAGACGATTCACCAGGGACTTTGTTTCGCTGGAAGAGACCAAAATGCCACTGATTTTTGAGACAAATTTAATTTCGAATGTTCTCATCTTTACAAAAACAAAAACGGAATGAAAACCTATACAGCTATCTGGTGACAACAAACACAGAGACAGGAACAATCACCCACTTCATATCAAACAATTTGTATTACATTTTTCCCAATCAGAGACAACGATAAACACCTGCCTCTGATTGAGAACAGTCCAACACTCAGATATAATTTACATAAGCAAAGCATTTGTGTAACAACATTCTGCCAGATCAAAACATAGTAGGGATGAACCCATGTTTATCTTTAAAATAAATAAAGACAAACACAATTACTATTAACATGGCGTAAGAAGAACTTTTGGGTGTTTGGGAAAATCCCATGGAGCAAAAAACAATCATTGTCTTTAGAAATGTGGTGTCCAAGTAAACGTTGTCAAAAATACAAATAATACTCTATCAATGTCTCTGTCTCTCCTTCTCTCTGTCTCTCTCTCAGGACGTGGACCCCACTCTATCACTTAGTCTCCATCACCCTCCCTCCTACTCTTGGCCTACAGTGCCTGTCACCCCCAGAACCCCACTGGACTGTGATGGCAACATGGGCACTGTCTCCTGGAAGCTCTGGACTGGGGGACATGGACTGAGGGGAAGCTCAAGGACTGACGGACAAGCCACACTGATGGGAGCTCCAACTCCACCGAAGTTCCTTCACCGAAGCCCAGCACTGCGCCGAGACCTCAGGCAGGTCAGTTGGTTCCATGGACAGATCCTGGATGACTGGCGGATCTGGAAGAGAACTGGCTGAACAAGTGGATCTGGAAGAGTCTGTCTGTCTGTGATGAATATCTTGAAGATCTAGAACTCGATCTACATCCTGGCTGATCTGGCAGATCTGGACAGACACTGGCTGACATAGAAAGATCTGGAAGAGTCTCAACAGACTGGGGATCCTGGAGACTGATTCAGCTCTGGGACTTTGTTTTGCTGTGTGGCTTTTTCCATGCTGACTGGCGGCTCTGGCTGCTCTGGCTGCTCATTTGGCAAATCATGATTTCGCAACTGTTCACATCTTTCTAATTTCAGAAGAGGGCAGACATTCAGCCCATCCATTTAGTGGGGTGGCAGCTCCTTGAGCCTGGTCTGGTTTGTATCTTTTCCTTGACATCTTTCCCCTGAACCTGATGGAGGATCTGGCAGCATTAACGCAATAATTAAGGCTCTGGGGGTCCAGACTGACAGCCATTCTGCTCCAATCAAATCAAATTTTATTTGTCACATACAGACTGACAGATGTTGCTCCATGCAGACTGACAGCTTGGCTTCTAGTTCCATGCAGTAATAACCAACAAGTAATCTAACTGCTCCATCCTAATCTACTGTCTTATACACAGTGCAAGGGGACTAAAGAAGCGCATAAGGATATAGGAATGAGTGCTGGTACAGAGCAGCACTAGGCAAGATACAGTAGATGGTATGGAGTACAGGATATACATGGAGATGAGTATGCCTGGTGGCATAGTTAAAGTGGCTAATGATACATGTATTACATAAGGATGCAGTCGATGATATAGAGTACAGTATATACGTATGCATATGAGATGAATACCGTAGGGCGCACATTATATTGAGCACCGTAGCATTGTTTAAAGTGGTAGTGATATATTTACATCATTTCTCTGCCAGTGTGGCGATTAAAGCCCGCTGGATTTGAGTCAGTGTCAGTGTGACACCGTGCGCAGGCTGGTGCCATGGTGGCTGTTTAACAGTCTGATGGGGACCAGAGATAGAAGCTGTTTTTCAGTCATTTGGTCCCAGCTTTGATGCACCGGCCGATACGCGGAGCTGGATGATACCGGGTGGAACACCGTGTGCTCCACAGCATAACATGTGCCTTGATGATCTTTATGCTCCCCTGTAACCACAGGAAGTGGTGTAGGTGTCCTGGAGGGCAGGTAGTTTGCCCCCATGATGCCTGTGAGACCTCACTCCCTTTGGGGCTGACTCTCAGGCTTCCATCGCGGAGCAGTTGCCGTACCAGGCGGTGATACAGCCCGCCAGGATGTTCTTCTTTGTGCATCTGTAGAAGGCTTGATCCCAGTCCTTCTCCGTGACAATTCGTCCTCCCATGTCCATTCCTCCTTTGTTGCTCCTGCTGTTGCTGTTGCCACGAAGCTTGGTCCCGATGTGGTGGGTGATTCTGGAACGGTTTGTCTGTCGAAGGAGAATGCGGACCAAAATGCAGCGTGGTATTTTTGAGACATGTTTAATGATGTGAAAAACGGGTGTTACAAAATCAAAAACGGAATGAAAACCTATACAGCCTTCTGGTGACAACAAACACAGAGACAGGAACAATCACCTGACAAAATACTCAAAGAATATGGCTGCCTGTATGGTTCCCAATCATAGACAATGATAAACACCTGCCTCTGATTGAGAACCACTCCAGAAAGCCATAAACTATGCTAGATACCCCCACTAAGCCACACACCCAACACCTAACAACACCCCAGACAAAACACACCACAATAAACCCATGTCACACCTCGGTGTTGACCAAATAAATAAAGACAAACACAATATACTACCACCAGGACGTGACAGGATGAGTCCATTACCCAGGGACTTTGTTTCGCTGTTGAGACCCGGGTCTGATCATTTGACAAATCACGATTTGGAGTGTTCACATCTTTGAATTTCAGAAGCTGTAGGGATGACATTTAGAACAACCATTTAGATGGGTTGGAGTTTGATAGTGTGGTTTGTATCTTTTCTCAGCATCTGTCCCCTGGACCTGATGGAGGATCTGACGGTAAGCAAAATTGGAGTTCTAGGGGTCAGGATTCCATTCTTCATTACATTCCCACTTGTTGGACTTGAGTTAGCAACTGTATACTCTACTACTTCTGTTGTCTCTGGGCTGCTCAGCACTGTGTCCACCCATCGACCTGGAGGGCATGGTGTCCTGTTCCACCAACATCCTGTCCCTGACCTGGGATGCCAGCCTAGTGTACGGGGCCAATTACACCTTACACTCCCAGAAGATAGGGGGTGCTAACAACACCACTTCATAACCCACAATTTGTATTAATTTTTATTGACGGATAACCAGGAGCACAGTCCAACACTCAGACATAATTTACATACAAATCATTTGTGTTCAGTGATTCTGCCAGATCAGGGACAGTAGGGATGACCAGAGATGTTATATTTAAAAGTGTGAATTTGAACATTTTCGTGTTAACATGTAAGAAGAACTTTTGGGTGTTTGGGAAAATGTATGGAGTAAAAAGTACATCACTGTCTTTAGAAATGAGGTGAAGTACAAGTAAATGTTGACAAAAATACAAATAATACTCTCTCCTTTTCTCTGTCTCTCCCTTCTCTCTGTCTCTCTCTTTCTCCATCACCCTCCCTCTCTCTCTTTCTCTCTCCCTACAGGTGCCTGTCCCCCCACCAATGTCACAACGTCTCTGCAGTGTGATGGCAACATGGGCAATGTCTCCTGGACGGCCGTTGCCAGGGCGGACATGTACCTAGCAACCGCCACAGGTGACGACGGACACACCCACACCTGCAGCTCCAACGCCACCTACTGTTCCTTCACCGACCTGCACTGCGCTGAGACCTACGCTGTCACCGTGGTTACCATGGACATGGGCTGCTATAGCGACCCCAGCCCTGACGTTGAACTCAGAACAGGTGAGAAGAGACAGAGTCTGTCTGTCTGATCTGTCTGTGATGAATATCTTGTAGATCTAGAACTTGATTACATCTTTCATAATCTCTCATGGACAGACACACGTAACATAGAAAGATATCATAGCATCTCTCAACAGACTGTGGGATTGGAGACGATTCACCAGGGACTTTGTTTCGCAGACCAAAATGCAAGATTTTTTTCGAGACATGATTATTTGGACAAAAACAAACTTTACAAAAACAACTTTCGAATGAAAAGAACAGCCTTACACTCCCAAACACAGAGACAGGAACAATCACCACTTCATATCACACAATTTGTATTACATTTTTATTGACGGATAACCAGGGGCACAGTCCAACACTCAGATATAATTTACATACAAAGCATTTGTGTTCAGTGATTCTGCCCAGATCAGGGATAGTAACAATGACCAGAGATGATCTTTAAACACACCACAATAAACCCAACATTTTCCGGCCTGACCAAATAAATAAGACAAACACAATTTATGTTTGGGAAAATGATGGAGTAAAAAGTACACTCCCATTGTCTTTAGAAATGTGGTGAAGTACAAGTAAACGTTGTCAAAAATACAAATAATACTCTCCACTTTTCTCTGTCTTAGTCCCTTCTCTCTGTCTCTCTCCTTCTCCATCACCCTCCCGCCTCTCCTTGGCCTCTCTCTCCCTACAGGTGCCTGAACCCCACCAATGTCACAACGCTCTGCAGTGTGATGGCAACATGGGCACTGTCTCTGGACGGAGGGGAAGCCAGGGGGACATGTACTGATGGGAACCGCCACAAGTGACGACGGACACACCCAGCACCTGCAGCTCCAACTCCACCGACTGTTCCTTCACCGACCTGCACTGCGCCGAGACCTACGCTGTCACCGTGGTTACCATGGACAGGGGCTGCTATAGCTGACTGGCCCTGATCTGGAACTCAGAACAAGTGAGAAAAGACAGAGTCTGTCTGTCTGTGATGATATCTTGAAGATCTAGAACTGACTGGCATCCTTCAAATCTCTCATGGACAGACCCACGCAACATAGAAAGATATCGGCATCTCTCAACAGACTGTGGGAGGAGGCTGCACCATGGACTTTGTTTTGCTGTGCTGATTTTTTCCGGCACTGATCATTTGGACAAATCATGATTTCTGTTCACATCTTTCTAATTTCAGAAGGGGAGGCATTCAGCCCATCCATTTAGTGGGGTGGAGACGTTGATAGTCTGGTTTGTATCTTTTCTCACTGACATCTTTCCCCTGAACCTGATGGAGGATCTGACGACATTAACGCAATAATTAAGTTCTGGGGGTCCGAGATTCCATTCAAATCAAATCAAATCAAATTTTATTTGTCACATACACATGGTTAGCAGATGTTAATGCAGTGTAGCTGAAATGCTTGTGCTTGCAGTTCTGACAATGCAGTGGCTGCTCCAACAAGTAATCTAACTAACAATTCCTAATCTACTGTCTTATACACAGTGCAAGGGGATAAACAATATGACTCCGGCAGCGCAGGAATGAGTGATGGAAGGCAGAGCAGCATAGGAGATGATACGCACTGTAGGCCTGATGCGTGTTCTACATTGTGAGATGAGTATGTAAACAAAGTGGCATAGTTAAAGTGGCTAGGTGATACATGGGTATTACATAACCGATGCAGGCGCATATAGAGTACAGTATAGCACGTAGCCTATGAGATGAATAATGTGGTAAGAACATTATATAAGGTAGCATTGTTTAAAGTGGCGAGTGATATATTTACATCATTTCCCATCAATTCCCATTATTAAAGTGGCTGGATTTGAGTCAGTGTCAGTGTGTAGGCAGCAGCCACTCAATGTTAGTGGTGGCTGACCACCGCGGCGCATAGCGTAAGCCGGCCTAAGGAGACGCACTGGGGACCAGATTTAACAGTCTGATGGCCTTGAGATAGAATATGTTTTTCAGTCTCTCGGTCCCAGCTTTGATGCACCTGTATAACCTCAGTGCTGGATGATAGCTCCCCGGTGAACAGACAGTGGCTCGGGTGGTAGATGTCTTGATGATCTTTATGGCCTTCCCTGTAACATCGGGTGGTGTAAGTGTCCTGGAGGGCAGGTAGTTTGCCCCATCCGATGCGTTGTGCAGACCTCACTACCCTCTGGCGCCTTCCGGCTGAGGGCGGAGCAGTTCCGTACTTTGGGCGGTGATATTCCCGCCAGGCTGATCCCAAGGTCCATCTGTAGAAGTTTGTGAGTGCCTTTGTCCATTCCTCTCTTTGTTGCCTCCTGAGGTTGAAGCCAGGCGCTTGGTCGCCTTCTTCACGTGGGTGTCTGTGTGAGTGGACCAATTCAGTTTGTCTGTGATGTGTATGCCGAGGAACTTAAAACTTGCTACTCTCTCCACTACTGTTCCATCGATGTGGATAGGGGGTGTTCCCTCAAAATCTGTTTCGGAATGAAAATCATCTCCTTAGTTTTGTTGACAACAAACACAGTGACAGGAACAATTTCCTGACAAAACACTCAAAGAATACCTGGCTCCCTGTAGGCCGTTCCCAATCATTGACAATGGTAATCAAGCCTACCACTGTTGTGAACCACTCCGCAAACTTGATGATTGAGTTGGAGGCGTGCGTGGCCACGCAGTCGTGGGTAACAGGGACCCCAAGACAAAACACACCACAATGGGGCCCAGTGTCAGGATCAGCCTGGAGGAAATAAATAAAGACAAACACAATATACTCACCACCTGGGGGACAGGGATCAGGAAGTCCAGGGACCCAGTTGCACAGGGCGGGGTTTTTCCGACCCAGGGATCTTTGAGACAAATGACGAGCTTGGAGGGTACTATCTTGTTGAATGCCGAGCTGTAGGGATGAACAGCATTTAGTAGGTATTCTCTTGTCCAGATGGGTTAGGTCAGTGTGCAGTGTGGTCTCAGTTGACATTGCATTGTCTGATGGAGGATTTGACGGTAAGCAAATTGGAGTGGGTCTAGGGGTCAGGTAGGGTTCATTACATTCCCACTTGTTGGACTTGAGTTAGCAACTGTATACTCTAGTACTTCTGTTGTCTCTGGGCTGCTCAGCACTGTGTCCACCCATCGACCAGGAGGGCATGGTGTCCTGTTCCACCAACATCCTGTCCCTGACCTGGGATGCCAGCCCAGTGTACGGGGCCAATTACACCTTACACTCCCAGAAGATAGGGGGTGCTAACAACACCACTTCATATCCCACAATTTGTATTCTGTTTTTTTTTTATTGACGGATAACCAGGAGCACAGTCCAACACTCAGACATAATTTACATACAAAGCATTTGTGTTCACTGATTCTGCCAGATCAGGGGCAGTAGGGATGACCAGAGATGTTATCTTTATAAGTGTGAATTTGAACATTTTCCTGTCAACATGTAAGAAGAACTTTTGGGTGTTTGGGAAAATGTATGGAGTAAAAAGCACATCACTGTCTTTAGAAATGAGGTGAAGTACAAGTAAATGTTGACAAAAATACAAATAATACTCTCTCCTTTTCTCTGTCTCTCCCTTCTCTCTGTCTCTCTCTTTCTCCATCACCCTCCCTCTCTCTCTTTCTCTCTCCCTACAGGTGCCTGTCCCCCCACCAATGTCACAACGTCTCTGCAGTGTGATGGCAACATGGGCAATGTCTCCTGGACGGCCGTTGCCAGGGCGGACATGTACCTAGCAACCGCCACAGGTGACGACGGACACACCCACACCTGCAGCTCCAACGCCACCTACTGTTCCTTCACCGACCTGCACTGCGCTGAGACCTACGCTGTCACCGTGGTTACCATGGACATGGGCTGCTATAGCGACCCCAGCCCTGACGTTGAACTCAGAACAGGTGAGAAGAGATAGAGTCTGTCTGTCTGATCTGTCTGATGAATATCTTGTAGATCTAGAACTTGATTACATCTTTCATAATCTCTCATGGACAGACACACGTAACATAGAAAGATATCATAGCATCTCTCAACAGACTGTGGGATTGAGACGATTCACCAGGGACTTTGTTTCGCTGTGAAGAGACCAAAATTCGCACTGATTATTTGGACAAATCATGTTTAATGACAATGTTCTCAAACTTTACAAAAACAAAAACGGAATGAAAACCTTACAGCTCCCAAAGATAGAGACAGGAACAATCACCACTTCATATCACACAATTTGTATTACATTTTTATTGAGAGACAACCATAAACACCAACACTCTGATTGAGAACCACATACAAAACTTTGTGTTACAGTGATTCTGCCAGATCAGGGATAGTAGGGATGACCAGAGATGTTATCACAAAAGTGTAATTTGAACATTTTCGTGTTAACAAATAAATAAAGAAGAAACACAATTTATGATTGGGAAAATGTATGGAGTAAAGAAGTACATCATTGTCTTTAGAAATGTGGTGAAGTACAAGTAAATGTTGTCAAAAATACAAATAATACTCTCTCCTTTATCAATGTCTTAGTCCCTTCTCTCTGTCTCTCTCTTTCTCCATCACCCTCCCTCCTACCTTTCTCTCTCCCTACAGGTGCCTGAACCCCACTGGATGTCAGGGGCAACGCTCTGCAGTGTGATGGCAACATGGGCAAGTCTCCTGGACGGCCGGGACAGGGCGGACATGTACCTATGGGAACCGCCACAACTGAGAGGACACACCCACACCTGCAGCTCCAACTCCACCGACTGTTCCTTCACCAGATCCTGCACTGACTGGCGGATCTACGCTGTCACCGTGGTTACCATGGACAGGGGTCTGCTATAGACCCCAGCCCTGGAAGAACTCTGAACAAGTGAGAATCTAGAAGAGTCTGGCTGTCTGTGATGAATATCTTGAAGATCTGGCTGACTACATCTGGAAGAGTCTGGCTGACTGGACAGACCCTAACATAGAAAGATATCTGGCATCTCTCAACAGACTGTGGGAGGAGACGATGCTCACCAGCTGACTTTGTTTTGCTGTGCAGACTTTTTCCGCCACTGATCATTTGGACAAATCATGATTTCGCAGCTCTGGCACATCTTTCTAATTTCAGACTGGCAGCTCTGGCAGCCCATCCATTTAGTGGGGTGGAGCTCCTTGATAGCTGGCAGCTCTTTTCTCAGACATCTTTCCCCTGAACCTGATGGAGGATCTGCCGACTGGCAGCTAACTTGCAGACTTAAGTTCTGGCTCCTCTGGCAGCTCCATGGCTGCTCCATGCATTTGACATGACAGCTCTGGCTGCTCCATGCAGACTGGCAGCTCTGGCTGTTCCATGCAGACTGCAGTGCTTCTGGCTGCTCCATGCAGACTAATAGCTCAACAAGCTGCTCCATGCAATTCCTAATCTGGCTGCTCCATATACTGGCAGTGCTCTGGGGATAAACAGGCATGAGACTACATAAGGATATAGGAATGAGTGATGGTACAGAGCGCATAGGCAAGATACAGGTAGATGGTATGGGTCGAGGACAGTATATACATGTGGAGATGCCTGGTGTGGCATAGTTAAAGTGGCTAGTGATACTGTATTACATAAGGATGCAGTCGATGGATAGGGCTGGTGTATGGAGGTGGTACTGGGATGAATAATGACCGTGCAGGCGCATTGGAGCTAAGCACCAGCCTTTAAACCTAGTGATATATTTACATCATTTCCCATCAATTGCCAGTGTGGCGAGGCTGGAAGTCAGTGTCACTGGGCAGCAGCCACTCAATGACACCGTGGCAAGGCTGTTTAACAGTCTGATGGCCTTGGGGACCAGATCTCTCCGGTCCCAGCATTTGATGCACCTGTACTGACCTCGCCCGGATGATAGCGGGCTGGAATAGACAGTGGCTCGGGTGGAGACACCGATGTCCATAATGAGTGCCTTATGGCCTTCCTGGTAACATCAGGGTGGTGTAGGTGTCCTGGAGGGCAGGTAGTTTGCCCCCGATGATGCCCTGTGCAGACCTCACTACCCTCTGGAGAGCCTTACGGCTGAGGGCGGAGCCATCCGCGTCGCGGTGATACAGCCCGCCAGGATGCTTTCCGATTGTGCATCTGTTTGAAGTTTGTGAGTGCTCCAGGCTGATCCCAAAGTCCTTCTCCGTCAGCCTCCTCCCATGTCCATTCCTCTCGCCTTGTTGCTCCTGCTGTCTGTGCCAGTGGTCCAATTCAGTGGTGTGATGTGATTCTGGAACTTAAAACTTCTACTCTGTCCACTACTGTTCCAAAATGGATAGCGTGGTATTTTGAGACATGTTTAATGACCAATGAAAAACCACAATCAAAATCAACAAAGTTTTGAATGAAAACGCCTATCTGGTGACAACAAACACAGAGACAGGAACAATCACCCACAAAATACTCAAAGAATATGGCCCTAAATATGGTTCCCAATCATAGACAATGATAAACACCTGCCTCTGATTGAGAACCACTCCAGAAAACTTGATGATTGAGTTGGATACCCCACTGGCCACACAGTCACCTGAACAGGGAGACAAAACACACCACAATAAACCCATGTCACCCCAGTGTTGAGGATAAATAAAGACAAACACAATATACTCACCACCTGGGGATGAGACGATTAACCAGGGACCCAGTTTCACTGTGCGGGGTTTTTTCCCCACTGATCATTTGGACAAATCACGATTTGGAGGTGTTCACATCTTTGAATTTCAGAAGCTGAGGGGACATTTAGAACAACCATTTCACATGGGTGGAGACTTTGATAGTCTGGTTTGTATCAGTTCTCAGACATCTGTCCCCTGAACCTGATGGATTGGATCTGACCTATTTGACGCAATAATTAAGTTCTGGGGGTCTAGAGATTCCATTCTTCATTACATTCCCACTTGTTGGACTTGAGTTAGCAACTCTATACGCTATTACTTCTGTTGTCTCTGGGCTGCTCAGCACTGTGTCCACCCATCGACCTGGAGGGCATGGTGTCCTGTTCCACCAACATCCTGTCCCTGACCTGGGATGCCAGCCCAGTGTACGGGGCCAATTACATCTTACACTCCCAGAAGATAGGGGGTGCTAACAACACCACTTCATATCCCACAATTTGTATTCTGTTTTTTTTTTATTGACGGATAACCAGGAGCACAGTCCAACACTCAGACATAATTTACATACAAAGCATTTGTGTTCAGTGATTCTGCCAGATCAGGGGCAGTAGGGATGACCAGAGATGTTTTCTTTATAAGTGTGAATTTGAACATTTTCCTGTCAACATGTAAGAAGAACTTTTGGGTGTTTGGGAAAATGTATGGAGTAAAAAGTACATCACTGTCTTTAGAAATGAGGTGAAGTACAAGTAAAAGTTGACAAAAATACAAATAATACTCTCTCCTTTTCTCTGTCTCTCCATTCTCTCTGTCTCTCTCTTTCTCCATCACCCTCCCTCTCTCTCTTTCTCTCTCCCTACAGGTGCCTGTCCCCCCACCAATGTCACAACGTCTCTGCAGTGTGATGGCAACATGGGCACTGTCTCCTGGACGGCCGTTGCCAGGGCGGACATGTACCTAGCAACCGCCACAGGTGACGACGGACACACCCACACCTGCAGCTCCAACGCCACCTACTGTTCCTTCACCGACCTGCACTGCGCTGAGACCTACGCTGTCACCGTGGTTACCATGGACATGGGCTGCTATAGCGACCCCAGCCCTGACGTTGAACTCAGAACAGGTGAGAAGAGACAGAGTCTGTCTGTCTGTGTGATGAATATCTTGTAGATCTAGAACTTGATTACATCCTTCATAATCTCTCATGGACAGACACACGTAACATAGAAAGATATCATAGCATCTCTCAACAGACTGTGGGATTGAACGATTCACCAGGGACTTTGTTTCGCTGGAGAAGAGACCAAAATGCCACTGATTATTTGAGACAAATGTTGATTTCGAATGAAAAACATCTTTACAAAAACAAAAACGGAATGAAAACCTTACAGCTATCTGGTGACAACAAACATAGAGGGTGCTAACAATCACCACTTCATATCACACAATTTGTATTACATTTTTATTGACGGATAATCAGGGACACAGTCCAACACTCAGATATAATTTAGAACCACTACAAAGCATTTGTGTTCAGTGATTCTGCCAGATCAGGGATACCTAACAATGACCAGAGATGTTATCTTTAAAAGTGTAATTTGAACATTTTCGTGTTAACATGTAAATAAAGAAAAACAATTTTGGGTGTTTGGGAAAATGTATGGACTAAAAAGTACATCAAAAACAATAGAAATGGGTGGGCGAAGTCCATGGTGGCGGTTGTCAAAAATACAAATAATACCCCACTCTTCAATGTCTTAGTCCCTTCTCTCTGTCGTCTCTTTCTAATCCACCCTCCCTCTCTCTCTTTCTCTTCCCTACAGGTGCCTGTCCCCCCAGAATGTCACACTGGACTGCAGTGTGATGGCAACATGGGCACTGTCTCCTGGACTGAGGGGAAGCTCTGGAGGGGGACATGTACCTGAGGGGAACCGCCACAAGTGACTGACGGACAAGCCACACCTGCAGCTCCAACTCCACCGACTGTTCCTTCACCGACCTGCACTGCGCCGAGACCTACGCTGTCACCGTGGTTACCATGGACAGGGGCTGGATGACTGGCGGATCTGGAAGAGTCTGAACTCAGAACAAGTGAGAAAAGGAAGAGTCTGTCTGTCTGTGATCTGGAATATCTTGTAGATCTAGAATCTAGAAGATCTTCATAATCTCTCTGGACAGACCCACGTAACATAGAAAGATCTGGAAGAGTCTGGCAGACTGTGGGATCCTGGCAGACTGACAGCTCTGGCTTTGTTTTGCTGACTGCTGCTCTTTTGCTCCATGCTGATCATTTGGCGGCTCTGGCTGCTCCATGCAGACTGTTCAGCATCTTTCTAATTTCAGAAGGGCAGCTCTGGGACATTCAGCCCAGCCATTTGGTGGGGTGCCGACTTGATAGTCTGGCAGTATCTTTTCTCAGACATCTTTCCCCTGGCACCTGATGGAGGATCTGGCAGCTCCTTGCTGGCAGCCTTAACGCAATAAGCTTAAGTTCTGGGGGTCCGAGATTCCATTCAAATCAAATCAAATCAAATTTTATTTGTCACATACACATGGTTAGCAGATGTTAATGCGAGACTGACAGCTTGTGCTTCATGCAGTTCTGACAATGGCAGTAATAACAGACTGGTAATCTAACTGCTCCATGCAGGCTAATCTACTGTCTGCACTAAACAGTGCAAGGGGATAAAGAATATGTACATAAGGATATATGAATGAGGATGGAGGACAGAGCAGCATAGGCAAGATACGTGGTTCTGGCATTGGTGGTATGGGTCGAGTACAGTATAGGAAGCATGGTGAGATGAGTATGTAAACAAAGTGGCTAGTTAAAGTGGCTAGTGATACTGTATTACATAAGGATGCAGGCGATGATATAGAGCACAGTAGCCTACCCAACCATATGAGATGAATAATGTAGGGTAAGCTTATATAAGGTAGCATTGTTTAAAGTGGCTAGTGATATATTTACATCATTTCCCATCAATTCCCATTATTAAAGTGGCTGGATTTGAGTCAGTGTCAGTGTGTAGGCAGCAGCCACTCAATGTTAGTGGTGGCTGTTTAACAGTCTGATGGCCTTGAGATAGAGCTGTTTTTCAGTCTGGCATCCCAGCTTTGATGCAATCTAGCTGGCCGATCGCGGAGCTGGATGATAGCGGGGTGAACACCAGTGGCACCACAGGTAGATGTCCTTGATGATCTTTATGGCCTTCCTGTAACATCAGGGTGGTGTAGGTGTCCTGGAGGGCAGGTAGTTTGCCCCCATGATGCCCTGTGCAGCCTCACCCCAAGAAATATTTGGGGCTGAGCCTTACGGCTGAGGGCATCCGCAGTTGCCGTGCCAGGCGGTCCTCAGCCCGCCAGGATGCTCTCGATTGTGCATCTGCCTCCAGTTTGTGGGGCGGCTTTTGGTGACTGATCCCAAGGTCCTTCTCTTCAGCCTCCTCCCATGTCCATTCCTCTCTTTGTTGCTCCTGCTGTCTTCACGATGCTGTCTGTGTGAGTGGACCAATTCAGTTTGTCTGTGATGTGTATGCCCAAAATGAGGAACTTAAAACTTGCGATACAAAATCAACTACTGTTCCATCGATGTGGATCTGGTGACAACCACTGCTGTTTTCAGGAAGTCACCCACAAAATCTCCTTAGTTTTGGACGTTGAGTGTGAGGTTATGGTTCCCAATCATAGACAATGATAAACCCTGTAGGCCTCTGATTGAGGTAATCAAGCCTACCACTGTTGTGTCATAAACTTGATGATTGAGTTGGACCCGTGCTAAGCCACACACCCAACACCTGAACAACAGTACAAGACTCAAACACACCACAATGGGGCCCAGTGTCAGGATCAGCCTGACCAAATGTTAGAGACAAACACTATACCACCTGGGGGCAGGCCGTGACAGGGATGAGTCCAGTACCCAGTTGCACAGGGTTTCGCTGTGAGACCCAGGGTCTGATCATTTGATGACGAGCTTGGAGGGTACTATCTGTTGAATGCCGAGCTGTAGTCGATGAACAACCATTCTCACATAGGTATTCCTCTTGTCCAGATGGGTTAGGTCAGACTGTGCAGTGTGGTTGTATCTTTTCATTGTCTGTCCCCTGAACCTATGGATGATTGACGCGGTAAGCAAATTGGAGTGGGTCTAGGGTGTCAGGATTCCATTCTTCATTACATTCCCACTTGTTGGACTTGAGTTAGCAACTGTATACTCTAGTACTTCTGTTGTCTCTGGGCTGCTCAGCACTGTGTCCACCCATCGACCAGGAGGGCATGGTGTCCTGTTCCACCAACATCCTGTCCCTGACCTGGGATGCCAGCCCAGTGTACGGGGCCAATTACACCTTACACTCCCAGAAGATAGGGGGTGCTAACAACACCACTTCATATCCCACAATTTGTATTCTGTTTTTTTTTTTATTGACGGATAACCAGGAGCACAGTCCAACACTCAGACATAATTTACATACAAAGCATTTGTGTTCACTGATTCTGCCAGATCAGGGGCAGTAGGGATGACCAGAGATGTTATCTTTATAAGTGTGAATTTGAACATTTTCCTGTCAACATGTAAGAAGAACTTTTGGGTGTTTGGGAAAATGTATGGAGTAAAAAGCACATCACTGTCTTTAGAAATGAGGTGAAGTACAAGTAAATGTTGACAAAAATACAAATAATACTCTCTCCTTTTCTCTGTCTCTCCCTTCTCTCTGTCTCTCTCTTTCTCCATCACCCTCCCTCTCTCTCTTTCTCTCTCCCTACAGGTGCCTGTCCCCCCACCAATGTCACAACGTCTCTGCAGTGTGATGGCAACATGGGCAATGTCTCCTGGACGGCCGTTGCCAGGGCGGACATGTACCTAGCAACCGCCACAGGTGACGACGGACACACCCACACCTGCAGCTCCAACGCCACCTACTGTTCCTTCACCGACCTGCACTGCGCTGAGACCTACGCTGTCACCGTGGTTACCATGGACATGGGCTGCTATAGCGACCCCAGCCCTGACGTTAAACTCAGAACAGGTGAGAAGAGAGTCTGTCTGTCTGTCTGTCTGTGATGAATATCTTGTAGATCTAGAACTTGATTACATCTTTCATAATCTCTCATGGACAGACACACGTAACATAGAAAGATATCATAGCATCTCTCAACAGACTGTGGGAGGAGACGATTCACCAGGGACTTTGTTTCGCTGAGAAGAGACCAAAATGCCACTGATTTTTGGACATGTTTAATGATTTCGAATGTTCTCAAACTTTCAAAAACAAAAACGAATGAAAACCTTACACTCCCAGAAGATAGAGGTGCTAACAACACCACTTCATATCACACCATTTGTATTAAATTTTTCCCAATGAGATAACCAGGGGCACAGTCCAACACTGAGAATAATTTACATACAAAGCATTTGTGTTCAGTGATTCTGCCCCAGATCAGGGACACAGGGATGACCAGAGATGTTATCTTTAAAACCCCAATTTGAACATTTTCAATAAACATGTAAGAAGAACTTTTGGGTGTTTGGGAAAATGTATGGAGTAAAAAGTACACATATACTATGATCATTGTCTTTAGAAATGTGGTGAAGTACAAGTAAATGTTGTCAAAAATACAAATAATACCCCACTTTATCAATGTCTCTCCCTTCTCTCTGTCGCGTCCTTTCTAATCCACCCTCCCTCCTACCTTTCTCTCTCCCTACAGGTGCCTGAACCCCACTGGACCAATGGGCACAACGTCTCTGCAGTGTGATGGCAACATGGGCACTGTCTCCTGGACGGCCGTTGACTGAGGGGAAGCGGACATGTACTGATGGGAAGCCACAAGTGACGAGGACACACCCAGCACCTGCAGCTCCAACTCCACCAGGCAGGTGTTCCTTCACGGCAGATCCTGGATGACTGCCGAGATCTGGAAGAGTCTGGCTGACTGTGGATCTGGAAGAGTCTGCTATAGCTGGCCCCAGCCCTGGAAGTTGAACTCAGAACAAGTGAGAAAAGACAGAGTCTGTCTGTCTGTGATGAATATCTTGTAGATCTAGAACTGATTACATCCTTCATAATCTCTCATGGACAGACCCACGTAACATCTGAAAGATATCGCAGATCTCTCAACAGACTGTGGGAGCTCCATGCTGATTCACCTGGACTTTGTTTTGCTGTGTAGATTTTTGGCTGCTCCATGATCATTTGGACAAATCATGATTTGCAAGTGTTCACATCTTTCTAATTTCAGAAGACTGGCAGCTCATTCAGCCCATCCATTTAGTGGGGTGGAGACCTTGATAGTCTGGTTTGTATCTTTTCTCAGACATCTTTCCCTGAACCTGATGGAGGATCTGGCAGCTCATTAACGCAATAATTAAGTTCTGGGGGTCCGAGCTTCCATTCAAATCAAATCAAATCAAATTTTATTTGTCACATACACATGGTTAGCAGATGTTAATGCAGACTGAAATGCTTGTGCTTCTAGCCCATGCAGTACTGGCAACCTGGCAAGTTCCATGCAACTAACAATTCCTAATCTACTGTCATACACAGTGCAAGGGGATAAAGACTATGGCTGCTCCAGGATGGCATGAAAACAGGCAGGAGACTCCGAGCGTGATGGTACAGAGCAGCATAGGCCTGATACAGTGGGTTCTGGCATTGGTGGTACATGTGAGATGAGTATGAAACAAAGTGGCATAGTTAAAGTGGCTAGTGATACATGTATTACATAAGGATGCAGTCGATGATATAGAGCACTGTATATGTATGCATATGAGATGAATAATGTAGGGTAAGTAACATTATATAAGGTAGCATTGTTTAAAGTGGCTAGTGATATATTTACATCATTTCCCATCAATTCCCATTATTAAAGTGGCTGGATTTGAGTCAGTGTCAGTGTGCAGGCTGCAGCCATGTCAATGTTAGTGGTGGCTGGGGACCAGTCTGATGGCCTTGAGATAGAAGCTGTTTTTCAGTCTCTCGGCCCAGCTTTGATGCGGAGCTGGAATATACTGACCTCGCCTTCTGGATGATACCGGGGTGAACAGACAGTGGCTCAGTGCCTGTCCGATGATCTTTATGGCCTTCCTGTAACATCGGGTGGTGTAGGTGTCCTGGAGGGCAGGTAGTTTGCCCCCGATGATGCGTTGTGAGCAGACCTCACTATTTGGGAGCCTTACGGCTGATCCGCGGAGCAGTTGCCGTACCAGGCGGTGATACAGCCTCCAGGATGCTCTGGGGCGGCGTGCATCTGTAGGCTTTGATCCCTCCTGGTGACAAGCCGTACAATTCTTCCCATGCCATTCCTGAGGTTGTTGCTCCTGCTGCGCCTTCTTCACGATGCTGTCTGTGTGAGTGGACCAATTCAGTTTGTCTGTGATGTGTATGCCGAGGAACTTAAAACTGGCTACTCTTTACTGTTCCATCGATGTGGAAAACGGGTGTTCCCTCAAAAAACTGTTTCCTGAAAACAATCAGCCTTAGTTTTGGTGACAACAAACAGTGAGAGGGAACATTTTCCTGACAAAACACTCAAGGGCCCTCACCTCCTCCCTGTAGGCCGTCATAGTTGGTAATCACCTACCACTGTTGTGAACCACTCCGCAAACTTGATGATTGAGTTGGAGGCGTAGATACCCCGCAGTCTAAGAACAGGGAGTACAGGAGAACACCCCAAGACAAAACACACCACAATAAACCCATGTCAGGATCAGCGGGGACCAAATAAATAGAGACAAACCCACCACCTGGGGGCAGGACCGTGACAGGGATGTCCAGTACCCAGTTGCACAGGGCTTTGGTTGAGACCCAGGGTCTCGATCATTTGACAAATCACGATTGGAGGTGTTCACATCTGTTGAATGCCAGAGCTGTAGACATTTAGAACAACCATTCTCACATGGGTGGAGACCTCTTGTCCAGATGGTTAGGTCAGTGTGTATGTGGTTGAGATTGCATTGTCTGATGGACCTATTTGAGCGGTAAGCAAATTGGAGTGGGTCTAGGGTGTCAGGTATTCTTCATTACATTCCCACTTGTTGGACTTGAGTTAGCAACTGTATACTCTAGTACTTCTGTTGTCTCTGGGCTGCTCAGCACTGTGTCCACCCATCGACCAGGAGGGCATGGTGTCCTGTTCCACCAACATCCTGTCCCTGACCTGGGATGCCAGCCCAGTGTACGGGGCCAATTACACCTTACACTCCCAGAAGATAGGGGGTGCTAACAACACCACTTCATATCCCACAATTTGTATTCTGTTTTTTTTTTATTGACGGATAACCAGGAGCACAGTCCAACACTCAGACATAATTTACATACAAAGCATTTGTGTTCACTGATTCTGCCAGATCAGGGGCAGTAGGGATGACCAGAGATGTTATCTTTATAAGTGTGAATTTGAACATTTTCCTGTCAACATGTAAGAAGAACTTTTGGGTGTTTGGGAAAATGTATGGAGTAAAAAGCACATCACTGTCTTTAGAAATGAGGTGAAGTACAAGTAAATGTTGACAAAAATACAAATAATACTCTCTCCTTTTCTCTGTCTCTCCCTTCTCTCTGTCTCTCTCTTTCTCCATCACCCTCCCTCTCTCTCTTTCTCTCTCCCTACAGGTGCCTGTCCCCCCACCAATGTCACAACGTCTCTGCAGTGTGATGGCAACATGGGCAATGTCTCCTGGACGGCCGTTGCCAGGGCGGACATGTACCTAGCAACCGCCACAGGTGACGACGGACACACCCACACCTGCAGCTCCAACGCCACCTACTGTTCCTTCACCGACCTGCACTGCGCTGAGACCTACGCTGTCACCGTGGTTACCATGGACATGGGCTGCTATAGCGACCCCAGCCCTGACGTTAAACTCAGAACAGGTGAGAAGAGATAGAGTCTGTCTGTCTGTGATGAATATCTTGTAGATCTAGAACTCGTTTACATCCTTCATAATCTCTCATGGACAGACACACGTAACATAGAAAGATATCATAGCATCTCTCAACAGACTGTGGGAGGAGACGATTCTCCAGGGACTTTGTTTCGCTGTGAAGATTTTTTTGCCACTGATTATTTGGACAAATCATGATTTCGCAAGTGTTCTCATCTTTACAAAAACAACAAACGGAAATGAAAACCTATACAGATCTTACACTCCCAGAAGATAGGGGGTGCTAACAACACCACTTCATATCACACCATTTGTATTACATTTTTATTGACGGATAACCAGGGGCACAGTCCAACACTCAGATATAATTTACATACAAAGCATTTGTGTTCAGTGATTCTGCCAGATCAGGGATAGTAGGGATGACCAGAGATGTTATCTTTAAAAGTGTAATTTGAACATTTTCGTGTTAACATGTAAGAAGAACTTTTGGGTGTTTGGGAAAATGTATGGAGTAAAAAGTACATCATTGTCTTTAGAAATGTGGTGAAGTACAAGTAAACATTGTCAAAAATACAAATAATACTCTCTCCTTTTCTCTGTCTCTCCCTTCTCTCTGTCTCTCTCTTTCTCCATCACCCTCCCTCTCTTTCTTTCTCTCTTCCTACAGGTGCCTGTCCCCCCACCAATGTCACAACGTCTCTGCAGTGTGATGGCAACATGGGCACTGTCTCCTGGACGGCCGTTGCCAGGGCGGACATGTACCTAGCAACCGCCACAAGTGACGACGGACACACCCACACCTGCAGCTCCAACTCCACCACTGTTCCTTCACCGACCTGCACTGCGCGGAGACCTACGCTGTCACCGTGGTTACCATGGACAGGGGCTGCTATGGCGACCCCAGCCCTGACGTTGAACTCAGAACAAGTGAGAAAAGACAGAGTCTGTCTGTCTGTGATGAATATCTTGTAGATCTGGAACTGATTACATCCTTCATAATCTCTCATGGACAGACCCACGTAACATAGAAAGATATGGCAGCATCTCTCAACAGACTGTGGGAGGAGCGATTCACCAGGGACTTTGTTTTGCTGTGTAGATTTTTCCGCCACTGATCATTTGGACAAATCATGATTTCTTGCAAGTGTTCACATCTTTCTAATTTCAGAAGGGGAGGGGACATTCAGCCCATCCATTTAGTGGGGTGGAGACGTTGATAGTCTGGTTTGTATCTTTTCTCAGACATCTTTCCCCTGAACCTGATGGAGGATCTGACATTAACTTGCAATAATTAAGTTCTGGGGGTCCGAGATTCCATTCAAATCAAATCAAATCAAATTTTATTTGTCACATACACATGGTTAGCAGATGTTAATGCGAGTGTAGCGAAATGCTTGTGCCATCTAGTTCCGACAATGCAGTAATAACCAACAAGTAATCTAACTAACAGCTTGGCTAATCTACTGTCTTATACACAGTGCAAGGGGATAAAGAATATGTACATAAGGATATGCAATGAGTGATGGTACAGAGCAGCATAGGCAAGATACAGTAGATGGTAGGAGTACAGTATATACATGTGAGATGAGATGCGACAAAGTGGCATAGTTAAAGTGGCTAGTGATACATGTATTACATAAGGATGCAGTCGATGATATAGAGTACAGTATACCGGACGTATGCATATGAGATGAGGTGGTATGTAGGGTAAGTAACATTATATAAGGTAGCATTGTTTAAACTCCCGTGGCTAGTGATATATTTACATCATTTCCCATCAATTCCCATTATTAAAGTGGCTGGATTTGAGTCAGTGTCAGTGTGTAGGCAGCAGCCACTCAATGTTACCAGTGGCTGTTTAACAGTCTGATGGCCTTTGAGATAGAAGCTGTTTTTCAGTCTCTCGGTCCCAGCTTTGATGCACCTGGAATACCTCGCCTACTGGATGATAGCGGGGTGAACAGACAGTGGCTCGGGTGGTAGATGTCCTTGATGATCTTTATGGCCTTCCTGTAACATCGGGTGGTGTAGGTGTCCTGGAGGGCAGGTAGTTTGCCCCCGATGATGCGAGCCTGTCCCCAAGAAATCACTTGGGGCTGACTCTGGAGAGCCTTACGGCTGAGGGCGGAGCAGTTGCCGTACCAGGCGGTGATACAGCCCGCCAGGATGCTTCTTGTGCATCTGTAGAAGTTTGTGAGTGCTTTTGGTGACAAGCCGAATTTCTTCAGCCTCCTGAGGTTGAAGAGCGCTGCTGCGCTGTTGCTTCTTCACGATGCTGTCTGTGTGAGTGGACCAATTCAGTTTGTCTGTGATGTGTATGCCGAGGAACTTAAAACTTGCTACTCTTCCACTACTGTTCCATCGATGTGGATAGGGGGTGTTCCCTCTGCTGTTTCCTGAAGTCCACAATCATCTCCTTAGTTTTGTTGACGTTGAGTGTGAGGTTATTTTCCTGACACCAAACACAGAGGGCCCTCACCTCCAAAATCCCTGTAGGCCGTCTCGTCGTTCCCAATTGGTAATCAAGCCTACCACTGTTGTGAACCACTCCAGAAAGCAAACTTGATGATTGAGTTGGAGGCGTGCGTGGCCACGCAGTCGTAACAACAGGGAGTACAAAAGACACTCAGAACGCACCCTTGTGGGGCCCCAGTGTTGAGGATCAGCGGGGAGGAGATGTTGTTATACCCTCACCACCTGGGGGCGGCCCGTCAGGAAGTCCAGTACCCAGTTGCACAGGGCGGGGTTGAGACCCAGGGTCTCGAGCTTGATGACGAGCTTGGAGGGTACTATGGTGTTGAATGCCGAGCTGTAGTCGATGAACAGCATTCTCACATAGGTATTCCTCTTGTCCAGATGGGTTAGGTCAGTGTGCAGTGTGGTTGAGATTGCATTGTCTGTGGACCTATTTGAGCGGTAAGCAAATTGGAGTGGGTCTAGGGTGTCAGGTAGGGTTCATTACATTCCCACTTGTTGGACTTGAGTTAGCAACTGTATACTCTAGTACTTCTGTTGTCTCTGGGCTGCTCAGCACTGTGTCCACCCATCGACCAGGAGGGCATGGTGTCCTGTTCCACCAACATCCTGTCCCTGACCTGGGATGCCAGCCCAGTGTACGGGGCCAATTACACCTTACACTCCCAGAAGATAGGGGGTGCTAACAACACCACTTCATATCCCACAATTTGTATTCTGTTTTTTTTTTATTGACGGATAACCAGGAGCACAGTCCAACACTCAGACATAATTTACATACAAAGCATTTGTGTTCACTGATTCTGCCAGATCAGGGGCAGTAGGGATGACCAGAGATGTTATCTTTATAAGTGTGAATTTGAACATTTTCCTGTCAACATGTAAGAAGAACTTTTGGGTGTTTGGGAAAATGTATGGAGTAAAAAGCACATCACTGTCTTTAGAAATGAGGTGAAGTACAAGTAAATGTTGACAAAAATACAAATAATACTCTCTCCTTTTCTCTGTCTCTCCCTTCTCTCTGTCTCTCTCTTTCTCCATCACCCTCCCTCTCTCTCTTTCTCTCTCCCTACAGGTGCCTGTCCCCCCACCAATGTCACAACGTCTCTGCAGTGTGATGGCAACATGGGCAATGTCTCCTGGACGGCCGTTGCCAGGGCGGACATGTACCTAGCAACCGCCACAGGTGACGACGGACACACCCACACCTGCAGCTCCAACGCCACCTACTGTTCCTTCACCGACCTGCACTGCGCTGAGACCTACGCTGTCACCGTGGTTACCATGGACATGGGCTGCTATAGCGACCCCAGCCCTGACGTTAAACTCAGAACAGGTGAGAAGAGATAGAGTCTGTCTGTCTGTGATGAATATCTTGTAGATCTAGAACTCGTTTACATCCTTCATAATCTCTCATGGACAGACACACGTAACATAGAAAGATATCATAGCATCTCTCAACAGACTGTGGGAGGAGACGATTCACCAGGGACTTTGTTTCGCTGTGAAGATTTTTTCGCCACTGATTATTTGGACAAATCATGATTTCGCAAGTGTTCTCATCTTTCGAATTTCAAAAGAAGACCTTACACTCCCAGAAGATAGGGGGTGCTAACAACACCACTTCATATCACACAATTTGTATTACATTTTTATTGACGGATAACCAGGGGCACAGTCCAACACTCAGATATAATTTACATACAAAGCATTTGTGTTCAGTGATTCTGCCAGATCAGGGATAGTAGGGATGACCAGAGATGTTATCTTTAAAAGTGTAATTTGAACATTTTCGTGTTAACATGTAAGAAGAACTTTTGGGTGTTTGGGAAAATGTATGGAGTAAAAAGTACATCATTGTCTTTAGAAATGTGGTGAAGTACAAGTAAACGTTGTCAAAAATACAAATAATACTCTCTCCTTTTCTCTGTCTCTCCCTTCTCTCTGTCTCTCTCTTTCTCCATCACCCTCCCTCTCTCTCTTTCTCTCTCCCTACAGGTGCCTGTCCCCCCACCAATGTCACAACGTCTCTGCAGTGTGATGGCAACATGGGCACTGTCTCCTGGACGGCCGTTGCCAGGGCGGACATGTACCTAGCAACCGCCACAAGTGACGACGGACACACCCACACCTGCAGCTCCAACTCCACCGACTGTTCCTTCACCGACCTGCACTGCGCCGAGACCTACGCTGTCACCGTGGTTACCATGGACAGGGGCTGCTATAGCGACCCCAGCCCTGACGTTGAACTCAGAACAAGTGAGAAAAGACAGAGTCTGTCTGTCTGTGATGAATATCTTGTAGATCTAGAACTCGATTACATCCTTCATAATCTCTCATGGACAGACCCACGTAACATAGAAAGATATCGCAGCATCTCTCAACAGACTGTGGGAGGAGACGATTCACCAGGGACTTTGTTTTGCTGTGTAGATTTTTTCCGCCACTGATCATTTGGACAAATCATGATTTCGCAAGTGTTCACATCTTTCTAATTTCAGAAGGGGAGGGGACATTCAGCCCATCCATTTAGTGGGGTGGAGACGTTGATAGTCTGGTTTGTATCTTTTCTCAGACATCTTTCCCCTGAACCTGATGGAGGATCTGACGGCATTAACGCAATAATTAAGTTCTGGGGGTCCGAGATTCCATTCAAATCAAATCAAATCAAATTTTATTTGTCACATACACATGGTTAGCAGATGTTAATGCGAGTGTAGCGAAATGCTTGTGCTTCTAGTTCCGACAATGCAGTAATAACCAACAAGTAATCTAACTAACAATTCCTAATCTACTGTCTTATACACAGTGCAAGGGGATAAAGAATATGTACATAAGGATATATGAATGAGTGATGGTACAGAGCAGCATAGGCAAGATACAGTAGATGGTATCGAGTACAGTATATACATGTGAGATGAGTATGTAAACAAAGTGGCATAGTTAAAGTGGCTAGTGATACATGTATTACATAAGGATGCAGTCGATGATATAGAGTACAGTATATACGTATGCATATGAGATGAATAATGTAGGGTAAGTAACATTATATAAGGTAGCATTGTTTAAAGTGGCTAGTGATATATTTACATCATTTCCCATCAATTCCCATTATTAAAGTGGCTGGATTTGAGTCAGTGTCAGTGTGGATGGCAGCAGCCACTCAATGTTAGTGGTGGCTGTTTAACAGTCTGATGGCCTTGAGATAGAAGCTGTTTTTCAGTCTCTCGGTCCCAGCTTTGATGCACCTGTACTGACCTCGCCTTCTGGATGATAGCGGGGTGAACAGACAGTGGCTCGGGTGGTAGATGTCCTTGATGATCTTTATGGCCTTCCTGTAACATCGGGTGGTGTAGGTGTCCTGGAGGGCAGGTAGTTTGCCATGATGCGTTGTGCAGACCTCTACCCCTGGAGAGCCTTACGGCTGAGGGCGGAGCAGTTGCCAGACCAGGCGCTCTGTGATACAGCCTGGCCAGGATGCTCTCCATTGTGCATCTGTAGAAGTTTGTGAGTGCTTTTGGTGACAAGCCTGGCAGCTTCAGCCTCCTGAGGTTGAAGACTGGCGCTGCTGCGCCTTCTTCACGATGCTGTCTGTGTGAGTGGACCAATTCAGCTTGTCTGTGATGTGTATGCCGAGGAACTTAAAACTTGCTACTCTCTCCACTACTGTTCCATCGATGTGGATAGGGGGTTTGTTCCATGCTGTTTCCTGAAGTCCACAATCATCTCCTTAGTTTTGTTGACCATGAGTGTGAGCATTTGGCTGACACCAAACACAGAGGGCCCTCACCTCCTCCCTGTAGGCCGTCTCGTCGTTGTTGGTAATCAAGCCTACCACTGTTGTGTCGTCCGCAAACTTGATGATTGAGTTGGAGGCACGTGGCCACGCAGTCGTGGGTGAACAGGGAGTACAGGAGAGGGCTCAGACACGCACAGGAAGCCTTGTGGGGCCCCAGTGTTGAGGATCAGCGGGGGAGGAGATGTTGTTACCTACCCTCACCACCTGGGGGCTTGAGCACCGTCAGGAAGTCCAGTACCCAGTTGCACAGGGCGGGGTTGAGACCCAGGGTCTCGAGCTTGATGACGAGCTTGGAGGGTACTATGGTGTTGAATGCCGAGCTGTAGTCGATGAACAGCATTCTCACATAGGTATTCCTCTTGTCCAGATGGGTTAGGTCAGTGTGCAGTGTGGTTGAGATTGCATTGTCTGTGGACCTATGGAATTGACGGTAAGCAAATTGGAGTGGGTCTAGGGTGTCAGGTAGGGTTCATTACATTCCCACTTGTTGGACTTGAGTTAGCAACTGTATACTCTAGTACTTCTGTTGTCTCTGGGCTGCTCAGCACTGTGTCCACCCATCGACCAGGAGGGCATGGTGTCCTGTTCCACCAACATCCTGTCCCTGACCTGGGATGCCAGCCCAGTGTACGGGGCCAATTACACCTTACACTCCCAGAAGATAGGGGTGCTAACAACACCACTTCATATCCCACAATTTGTATTCTGTCTTTTTTTTATTGACGGATAACCAGGAGCACAGTCCAACACTCAGACATAATTTACATACAAAGCATTTGTGTTCACTGATTCTGCCAGATCAGGGGCAGTAGGGATGACCAGAGATGTTATCTTTATAAGTGTGAATTTGAACATTTTCCTGTCAACATGTAAGAAGAACTTTTGGGTGTTTGGGAAAATGTATGGAGTAAAAAGCACATCACTGTCTTTAGAAATGAGGTGAAGTACAAGTAAATGTTGACAAAAATACAAATAATACTCTCTCCTTTTCTCTGTCTCTCCCTTCTCTCTGTCTCTCTCTTTCTCCATCACCCTCCCTCTCTCTCTTTCTCTCTCCCTACAGGTGCCTGTCCCCCCACCAATGTCACAACGTCTCTGCAGTGTGATGGCAACATGGGCACTGTCTCCTGGACGGCCGTTGCCAGGGCGGACATGTACCTAGCAACCGCTACAAGTGACGACGGACACACCCACACCTGTAGCTCCAACTCCACCGACTGTTCCTTCACCGACCTGCACTGCGCCGAGACCTACGCTGTCACCGTGGTTACCATGGACAGGGGCTGCTATAGCGACCCCAGCCCTGACGTTGAACTCAGAACAGGTGAGAAGAGACAGAGTCTGTCTGTCTGATCTGTCTGTGATGAATATCTTGTAGATCTAGAACTTGATTACATCTTTCATAATCTCTCATGGACAGACCCACGTAACATAGAAAGATATCGCAGCATCTCTCAACAGACTGTGGGATGAGACGATTCACCAGGGACTTTGTTCAGCTGTGAAGATATTTTCCGCCACTGACGCATTTAACGCAAGATTTTAGTTCTGCCGCTTTTTTGAACCTATGGAGCAGACAGTCTTTCCATTACCTGATGTCCGGAAGCTGAACCACAATCTTTTCCCTTTTATTCTTACTCCTTCAGGCTTAAAATATGTCTTAAATACTTAAGTCTACCATAATTAGAACTTATTCTTGCTAACTTTATAACCTTATTCAACAATTACCTATAATAATACTATTATATCAATTTCACAGCCTTGTTGTGTTACATTTCTCACGAAAATATCATCTGCATACAACAACAGCTACCTAAGTTTACGGCCTCTACTCACTCTCCCCAAGATTATAGCCCCAGGAAACATTCAGACAATGAAACACTAATTTTCCCAGAAAAAAACACAAACACTTGGTCAGCATTCATTATACTACACTGATACAGAAACCCATAAGTTAACTACAAACAAAACCTAATAATAATGATAATTGCACTGTACTCCCTCAAATCATTAGTTTTAAACTTCCTCACTGTTTATATGTACTTATTTGAACATGCTCTACCCTTAGATACAATTAACCTGGGAAGAAAGAATCCTGTTGTTTAACAAATCTCAAACCTTTAAAAAGTTGGTGCTGTTTCATCAGCGTATGAGTTAAAACAAACTTTTCCCACTCATAGCTACAATGTTTGCATGCCCCAAAGGTCAATACTGTTCAGTTCGTACATTAATGATCTTCCTTCTTTCCGTTTCAGGGTCTGAAGTTCCAATGTATGCAGATGATATAGTGATAAATGCATGCAAATAGTAAACAACAAGCTACACAATAACTCACTACTGTGATGATTCAGATGAAAAACTTGCTCAGTGACTCATGTTTGCATCTCAATTAAAAAAACACAGTCTGCATGTTCCTCACCAAGAAAACAACTGATGCCCCTGAGACAGATGTCTATGTATCAGGGGAAGAGCTCCAGGTGGTATCCGATTTTAAGTACCACGGCATCATATTTGATTCCAACCTCTCTTTTAAAAAGCAAATGAAAAAGGTAACTCAAATAACGAAATTCAACCTCATTTCCAAAACATATGAAATTGTTTGACTACAGAGGTAACAAACTGTACTTCTAATCTATGATACTCCCCCACTTAACATACTGACTAACTGACTAACTTGGCCCAAGCTTGCTGTACAACATTAAAACCCATTCAGTCTGTCTGCAAACAGGCTCTCAAAGTGCTTGATAGGAAGCTCAATAGCTATAATGTTACATTCTCAGAAAGTTCCTCAGTTGGAAAAAATATTGTGCAATACACTGACGCATGTCTTGTATTCAAGATTCTAAATGTCCAGGTTCCCCTCCACTCAGTAATGACCAGACATTGTTCCATGTAATGGAAACAGATTATAATGTTAGAATACATTAAACTTCCTGCTCAAATTCACCAAGCAACAATTATCAGAACTTTATTTTTCCTTATTCACACCTGAATCCCTTACAGCCCAACATAGCCCAGCGCGCACAACCAACTGTCCTATTCTTACCAGTAGGCAAAAATAGGACCCCTACTCAAACAACGTTCTGCCTTACCTCTATGGTAAGATTAAAATTAAGATTAAAAGCAACCTTTACAACCTTCTCTCCTCTTTCGGCTTCACACTTATGAAATGTCCAAGACTTTAAAAGTAACATGTAAATCGCCAAATTTATCAAATACATCAGTCAACCCCTTAGAATAAAACACATTTCGGTGGGCAATTTGTGCATAGGCCGGAAAATGAACCTGAGACTCCAGCAGGTGGCAGGCAAGAATTCTACCACTGAACCATCAAAGCTATTGAAATGATAAAGACTCCCCGCAAATAACATTATTTATAATTGTCTGTAGTAAGATTAGGCACGTACTACCGAGACAATTCCCCGAATATAGCGCTAATTTAAAGGTGCAAACATTACTCCTGCGATGATTCTCATTACTCTCACTCTTGTTGTCTCGGTCTCTCTCTCTCTGTATGTCCCCTTATCTTCTCTCCTGCCTTTCCCTTTGGTCTTACAGTTTTTGGAAATATGCCCTGGTTTATGCCTTGCAGTCTCTAGCAAAATGGCCAGTTTGATCACAATTAAAACATTTCCAATCGCTCCCGGTCCATTTACCACTGTCTTTCCCAGGTTTCCTACCCTTGAATCCTCCCTTATGCTTATCTACAATTACCCCGATAGTTACTATTAGATACTCTGCTCCTTTCTGTTCTTTCTTCTCTTTTCCTTTACACTTGCCTCCCTTTCTGGGCTTCAGACAGCTACACCTTAGCTGTGTCTAGTCCACAACCTGCTGTTTCTGTTGATTATCTACACACGTCTTATGTATCTGCCTTAATCTCACAATGTATATGTATGTGCTTTTACTTCTATGTGTGTTCTTTCTACTGTTATTACCTATGTGTGTGTACTTTTACTTTCTATGTTGATAAATACCTCCCGTTGATCTCTCCTAGGATCTTAGAATAATCATTTTTATGACTTTTGATAGATCATTAGGTCTCACGCGTATACAACAATAAGCTACTTCCCAGGGGTTGTAAGGCCCTGGTTAACAGCCCATTTTCCAGTAGTTTCTTATGAGTTTCAACTGATTAATATATCTATCTTAGACACAAGTAATTATCCTCGTTGAAAACTTTCTATGTGCCTTCTCACAATCTATGGGTGTACCTCATTCCTCAACCCTTCCACCCATGGTATCCTCTATTGGTTTTTAGAAAATGTTCCTATACGGTATAGGGTTATATGGCTGTTATTTACCTACCCGCGTTCTTACAATAATCCTAAACCCTTTTCAATTGGATTTCTATCTGTTAACTATTTTAATGTATCTCTACGCCAATTCTCAACAAGTTCAAACCTTGCGGGATTTCTATCTGTTAATTATTTTAATGTATCTCTACACCAATACTGAACCAGTTCAATCCCCCTGTGTACTTTCAACAGTCTTGGACTATCTCGATACTGGCTAGTTTCCTTTGGTAATGGCCTTAACTACCACAAATCATTTCGGACCTGTCCCTTTGCTTCAGTGATCTGTTACCCAGTGCCGCCAACACTAACATAGATACTTTTGTATTTAAACTTTCTCTACATTAGATTATATGGACAGTATACCCGATACAAATCAATACTGTTAGTTTTACAGCTAAAATCCCCCCCCCCACATTTATCTTGACCAATGCTTCTAAGTCAATTTTAGTAAGTTTAGAATTTAACCCAAAAATACTGAATAAAGATTACTGACCTTATCCTTGCAGCTGAGATTCAATTTTGGTTGGATCTCGTCACCGTTTCTGTCGTGTACCAGTTTGCCACCTACCTGTAAAGAACCCTCAGAATGGGGCCAGGTCTTTAATCTATGGATCTACGATCCGCCCGTGCACGGATTTTGGTGCTCCCATGGGACGACAGAAACAGGTATTGAGATCCGGCTCGAAGTACCAAGTTGTCACAAGAATTTTCAATCCCAATGATGATAACTAAACAATTATTTAAGCTTTGACCAATCCCCGAAGTTTGTAAAACCCTGGGTTTAATGATAAATAGGCAAAGACTCAAGATTCTGCAGAAGGTTTGTAAGCTTTATTCACGAGAACGTTCTAAAGTCAACCAAAATTTGAACAGTATTTATAACCCCCTCTACACAGACACACACACACACACGGCCTTGGCAGTTTCTCATCGTTCTCTCCTCTCCTCCCTAGATTAGAGAGGCCTTGGAAGGGCCCTCCTGTTGTCAGGTCATGTGTAGTCTACCAGCCTCTGTTTTCTCCCTCTTAACTTGTCCCACACATACATTATTGGAATATAGTATTATAATTCTAATACATTTCACATAGTCTTATATGTTTCAGGGTGGAATTCTTTAGTCATTTCTTTAAACATATAAATTCCTTTATCACTCATACATCTATCCCCTGAACCTGATGGAGGATCTGACACATTAACGCAAGAT
Organism: Oncorhynchus masou masou; assembly: GCF_036934945.1. NCBI lineage: Eukaryota > Metazoa > Chordata > Actinopteri > Salmoniformes > Salmonidae > Oncorhynchus > Oncorhynchus masou. The sequence continues at coordinate 12,354,242 of NC_088214.1, forward strand.
TTTAGTTCTGGGTGTCCGAGATTCCATTCTTCATTACATTCCCACTTGGACTTGAGTTAGCAACTGTATACTCTAGAACTTCTGTTGTCTCTGGACTGCTCAGCACTGTGTCCACCCATCGACCTGGAGGGCATGGTGTCCTGTTCCACCAACATCCTGTCCCTGACCTGGGATGCCAGCCCAGTGTACGGGGCCAATTACATCTTACACTCCCAGAAGATAGGGGGCGCTAACACCACCACTTCATACCCAACCTCTGACACATCCCTATTCATCACCGGCCTGCAGTGCGGGGAACGCTACAAATTCCAGGTCGTCACTAGCGACGGGACCTGCAACAGCAGTCTGAGCCATCCACTGGAGATGGATACAGGTAAGCAGAGCCTCACTGTTGGTTCAATAACTAATTATAGCCTAATATGGTCAATTTGCTAATCTTCTGCTTGTGTGAAACACATGCTCACCACCCATTGGCTGACATCTCATCACATGACCTCTGTCTCTCTGCCCATCAGCTCCATGCCAGCCAACCCACCTGGCTGCACATGTGGACTGTGGAACCAACCAAGGCAACATCTCCTGGTTCGAGAGCGTTGGTGCCTCCTACTACGTCGCTGAGGTGACGGGCGGCCATGGGCATGTGGCTTCTTGTACCTCCAACGATACTTCCTGTGCGGTGAAACTGCACTGCGGGCGGACGTACTCGGCTACACTGGTTGCCTCCACTGACTCCTGCAACAGTACTCTGCACGCCACCATTGAATTTGACTCAGGTAAGACACATACATAAATTCTCCCAAACACACTGCACTCTTTACACAGTCATTCTGTTTTTGTGCTTTCAAAACCCACATATGTAAGACAATCACACATTTCCCTCTCCTCTCTCTTCCTTCGCCCAGCCCCCTGTCTGCCTGGGAACGTGTTGGCAGAGCTGGACTGTATCTCCAACATGTTAGCGGTCCAGTGGCAGCAAACCACTGAGAATGCAGACGACACCTACACAGCCCTGGCCATCGGCAGTGAAGGCACCCAGGCCTCCTGTAACTCCACCTCTAACTCCTGCAGCATCCCCAATCTGCAGTGTGGCCAGACCTACGAGGTGGCTGTCACCTCCTCCTCCATCAACTGTTCCATCATTGCTGGATCAGACTACCGTGTTCAGTCTGGTACGTGGGCTCTAGTTCTGACAAATTAGGTGTCTTTTCCAATATCCACACTAGCACTTAGAATGCATGCTCAATACATGACCTCATTATAAAAAGCTAGTGTGAATAGGGAAGTGAGATCCATCTTTTTCAGTTTTCACATGAGATGACGAGGGTCCTGACCCACGTGACCTGACCAGGAGAAACTGGGCTTTAGTTATTAACACCTCTCTCTTCTCCCCCGTCTCCCTCTCCCCTCTCCAGCCCCCTGTAAGCCCCAGAACACCACGGTGGACCTGGAGTGCAGCACCAACGTTGCCACGGTGATCTGGGATCTGACCAGCACGTCTCAGAACTACACGGTGACGGCCACGGACATGTCAGGCACCAACACCAGCTGCAGCACCAACGAGACCAGTTGCTCCTTCTCCCAGCTGAGTTGTGGCGAGATGTACACCTTCAGCGTCATGGGCCATACCAACGTGTGCATGAGCGAGGTCAGCTCTCCCATGCAGATGCTCACAGGTATTCGTGCACCTACAGTTCTCGTACATTTGATAGAGGAAATGTATGATAAATATAAAACATTTCTACCTAGTTCATTGTACATTAATACAATACAATGTATTGCCCCAGGCCACACAATATAACTTTTTGATGTTATTTAAAAGCCATGATCAGGAGCAAAATATGGCCTACCACCAAGCTGCTTAGATAAAACTCCCCTCTCCCTCCATCTCTTGCTC